>NC_071985.2:187111785-187418214 GCF_028885655.2 Pongo abelii
TAGATAGAGTCTCGCTATGTTGCCCAGGCTGGTCTTGAACTCCTGGCCTCAAGCAATCCCCCCACCTTAGCCTTCCAAAGTGCTGGGATTACAGGCATGAGCCACCATGCCTGGCCTACCTTTATAATTTTAAGTAACGTCATTTTCCTTGGTACTTTTTGATCCATGGAAGGGTTTTAAGTTAGAGATAGACAAAACATTTGTCTTTTTTTTGAGACAGAGTCCGGCTCTGTTGCCCAGGCTGGAGTGCAGTGGCACCATCTTGGCTCACTGCAACTTCCGCCTCCCAGGTTCAAGCCATTCTCCTGCCTCAGTCTCTGGAGTAGCTGGAATTACAGGCACCTGCCACAACACCCAGCTAATTCTTGTATTTTTAGTAAAGACGGGGTTTCACCATGTTGGCCAGGTGGATCCACCCGCCTCAGGTGATCCAACCGCCTTGGCCTCCCAAAGTGCTGGGATTACAGGCATGAGCCACCGAACCCAGCAACATTTATCTTAAAGAAAATCACTCTGGATTTTTCAAGGAGAAAAGGATAAGAGGAGTAAAAATCTAGAGTCAAGGAGACTGATTGGAAAGCAAGAAACTGAAATGGCCTACACCGGGGCTGATTGTGAGGTCAAAGAAGAATTAGACTAGAATGGAAGGCTCTTTAGGAGGTAAGACTGACAGGACTAGGTGACTGGTTACATTCATTTATAGTGGCATTCAATAAAAATTTGTTAAAAAATACAAATGAATGATTTCAACAAATGTTATGGAGAGCTTACTATGTGCCAGCCTTTGTGTGTGGTGTAGAGAATACAATGGTGAGCAAGACATACTTGGACTGGTCACTGGAGACAGACAAGGAGTCAAGGGTGACTCCCAGCTGTTTGGCCTGGTGCAGTTCACTGAGGAGGGGAACCCACAGGAAATCTAGGAGTGAAAGGAACTGATTCCAGAAGTTGTGCTGTTGTGTTAGAGGGGCCTGTGAAGATGTCCTGCTGGACATCAGGCAGCCTGGAGCTCAGGAAAGAGGTTAGAACTGCCAATGTCAGTTTGGGCATCTAGACTGGTGACAGAGGTCATGAGACAATGAGACCATCCATGAAGAGTCAGTTTGAGGAGAAAAGAGGGTCAGGAAGGAACCCTGAGGGACACCTTTTAATTATTTAATTATTTATTTTTATTTATTTTTTGAGACAGAGTCTTGCTCTGTCATCCAGGCTGGAGTGCAGTGGTGCAATCTCAACTGCAGCTTCTGCCTCCCAGGTTCAAGCGATTCTCCTGCCTCAGCCTCCTGAGTAGCTAGGATTATAGGCGCCCGTCACCACGCCCAGCTAACTTTTGTATTTTTAGTAGAGACAGGGTTTCACCGTGTTGGGCAGGCTGGTCTCAAACTCCTGACCTCAACTGACCAGCCCACCTTGGCCTCCCAAACTGCTGGGATTACAGGCGTGAGTCACGGTGCCCAGCCGGGACATCTTTTCAAATGTAATAAAATGTGTTGGGTTTTCTTCTATTCTTATACATACTTACTAGGAAAAATCATCTATTTCTTTAACTCCTAAGACAAGTACTGTTAATATTTCATTTTGGGGGATATTACCCCACCATTCAGGAAGCAGATGGAATACAGAAAGCTCAAAAAAATCTAACTGGTCTTCTGGCTTTCTCTGTCTGCTTCCAACCCATTCTCTACAAAAAAAGTAAAGGTTCCCTTAAAACATAAATTGGATTATATTGCTCCCCTGTCTAAAACTGTTCTATGGCTATCCACTTCAAACAAGCATTAACATCACCTAGAAACTTCTTAGGAATGCAAAATCCCACCCTGCCCCAGACCACTGAATCTAAGACTCTAGGGATGGGGCCCAGCACCTCTGTTTTAAGAACTCATCCAGGTGATTCTGGCGCAAGCTAAAGTTGGAGAACCACTGTGTTAAGCTAACTGCTTTATATGTATGATGTTATTTATACCTGGCAATTCTTATGTATTGTTGCCAGCAGAGTGCGGTGGTTAAGAGCAGAATCTGGAGCTAGGCTGAGTTTCAATTCCACCTCTCCTAGCTTTGTGACATTAGGTCTTATTTCTTTATCTGTGACAGGGATAGTAGCAGCGCCTATAGCCAGCACGGTGGCTCACTGCCTGTAATCCCAGCATTTTGGGAGGCCAAGGTGGGCGGATCACTTGAGGTCAGAAGTTCGACACCAGCCTGGCCAACATGGTGAAACCCCGTCTCTACTAAAAATATAAAAATTAGCTGGGTGTGGTGGTGCACGACCGTAGTCCCAGCTATTCAGGAGGCTGAGGCAGGAGAATCGCTTGAACCCAGGAGGCGGAGGTTGCAGCGAGCCGAGATGGAGGTTGCAGCGAGCCGCCGCCGCCGCCGCCGCCCTAAGCACCGCCCGTCGCCCTCTCACCCCGCGGCAGCGGCGGCGGCGGCGGCGGAAGCGGGGGGGCGGGCCAGGCCGGGGCGGGGCCGCAAGCGGCATGGAGGAGGCGGAGGCCGTGGCGAGCCGGGCCGAGCAGTGAGGGCCCTAGCGGGGCCCGAGCGGGGCCCGGGGCCCCTAAGCCGTGAGTGCCTCCGCGTGGGGGTCTGGAACGGGTAGCGCTGCCGGTGCAGGTCTCCTGAGCCCTCGGGCGGCTCCGGGCCCTGGGAGGAGGAGAGAAGCTGGGGCAGATAGGATGGGATGAGGGTTGAAGACTGGGGCAGGAGAGGTCGCTCTTTGCCCACCACAGGCTTGGGAAGGCCTGGAGCTTGGTCCTTGTAGGGGCTAATGAACTTTGAGCCGACTATTTGGCCTCCACCCTTGGACAGCCTTGATTCAGAGAGTTACTCCAGTCTCAGGGAATTTCCAGGTGATCCAACCCCACTGAAGGGTTTCCTGCCAGCCCAGAGAAGTTGAGCCACTTTCCCCATGTCACACAGTATGGGTGCTTGCAGGGAAGAGTTGCTGGGAGGTCCTCCCTCACCTCCCCAGAAGGCATCAGACTTTGGGAGGAGCATCTTACCCCATGTGGCCCTCTGGTCCCGTCAGATTCCTGAAGTCATGGGCTGGCCAGGACATTGGTGACCCGCCAATCCGGCATGGACGACTGGAAGCCCAGCCCCCTCATCAAGCCCTTTGGGGCTCGGAAGAAGCGGAGCTGGTACCTTACCTGGAAGTATAAACTGACAAACCAGCGGGCCCTGCGGAGATTCTGTCAGGTATAGAGATGTCCCAAACCTTCCCCACCAAGGGCTCCCTCCCAGCTTCCTCCCCATCTAAATCAGGCACTGGGACCCACGTTGGCCAGCCCCAGTTGGAAAGGGGCAGCAGGTTCCTAGAGGGGAGACCTCTATGTGTCATGTCCCTATAGGTAATGATTTGAACCCAAAGTTCTGGAATCAGAACCCAAGTACAACTTCTAAGCTTCTGACGGAAGCCTGAAGTCTGATCAGGCTGGCTTTGCTGAGAGGCACACCCCTGTGAAGCAGTTAGGGCCAGGACCCAGGTCTGATCCCCTGCTTGGGTCCCTGGGCCTGGCTCCATCTCTAGAAACCAACAATGGAGGGGACCAAGGAAATCAAGGTCTCAAATAGAAGAATATAGGAGCACTGGGTAGGGAGGGCCCTAATGGAGGGGGAAGTGTCAGGGGAGGTTCCCTGGGGAAGGTGGCTGTGAAACTAGGCCCTGGTCAGGGGAGTAGAGCTAGGCAGACAGAGGAAGAGACAGGACCCAGTTTCTCTGGATGTCTTCACTGCAACCAGGGCCCTCCTTTCAGAAAGACCCTCTAGGATCTGAAGGACATGCTCCTCTTAATCATCCCTACCCCTCCCCTCAGACAGGAGCCGTGCTTTTCCTGCTGGTGACTGTCATTGTCAATATCAAGTTGATCCTGGACACTCGGCGAGCCATCAGTGAAGCCAATGAAGACCCAGAGCCAGAGCAAGACTATGGTAGGGCCAGGCTAAGGATGGGGTAGGGGGCCTTGGATCTCACAGCTGGAGTGGCAGGCAGACCCTAAGGGGTGAGACTGTGCTGGGGAGACTATCTCCATGACCTGTTGTACCCCACAGATGAGGCCCTAGGCCGCCTGGAGCCCCCACGGCGCAGAGGCAGCGGTTCCCGGCGGGTCCTGGACGTAGAGGTGTATTCAAGTCGCAGCAAAGTATATGTGGCAGTGGATGGCACCACGGTCAGTGGGCCAGGGTCTGGTGTACAGTCACTCTATTCTGCTCAGGGCATGGTCCGCTGGCAGCAGGGTCTATTGCCTAAGTGGGAACTGCAACTCTGCCAATTTCTAGCTGTGTGACTTTGGAGTCCTTGATTCCTTATCTATAGACTGGGACTAATGATTTCTACTTGCCAGGATTCAATGAAAAGTTTGTGAAGTGTCTTGTATGTAGTGGGATCTCAAAAGTAATCATTCATAGTAGTAGGCAGTCAATTCATTGATTTATTTTATAACCATCCCCTGGTCCTTTCTTTGGCCTCAGCCTTGTGCTGGGCACTGGGGACCTGAAAGTAATCAGACCTGGCCCTACCTTGAGGGGTTCAGTGTGATGGAGGATTTTGATACCTCCAGGATGAAGCAGAGACAGCAGAGTCTCTAAGAGCCATGAAAGTCATGGAGGGGAGGGTTGTAGAAAGACGTGATCTCTTCTCATGGGAGTGCTATAGAGGCTTTCTGGAAGAGGTGGCCTTCAAGCTGAGTTGGAAAAGAACTGTGTGAACAGAAGCATAGGCAGGAGGTGATGTTTCAAGCAGCTGGTGTTTTAAGTGCCCCTAAGACAGAGACACCTTGAATGCCAGAGTGAAAAGTTGGACTTTGTCTCTGCCACTGTGTAGGTGCTGGAGGATGAGGCCCGGGAGCAGGGCCGGGGCATCCATGTCATTGTCCTCAACCAGGCCACGGTGAGTTTCTGGGGGTGGGTGACCCAGAGGGCTGGAGCTGGGCTCTTCTTGCTGATTACACCAACTCACCAGAAGTGTATCCCCTGCCAGGGCCACGTGATGGCAAAACGTGTGTTTGACACGTACTCACCTCATGAGGATGAGGCCATGGTGCTGTTCCTCAACATGGTAGCACCTGGCCGAGTGCTCATCTGCACTGTCAAGGTCAGTTATTCTGTCCTGACCCTGACCCCCAATCCCTAGCTCCAACCCTGCTTCTAGCCCCGGCTTCTCTGCCCCTCATATAACATAGTGGGAAGATTCTCTGAAGGAAGGTCACTCAGGTTCCAATCTCCGCCTTAACATTTGTATTAATTCAGCAAATAGTTATTGAGCAACAACTGTATGCCAGGCACTGCTCTGGGTGCTGAAGATACAATGGGAAACAAGACAGAGTCCCCACCCTCATGGAGCTTATATTCCAGCAGTGGGAGGTCAACAGAAACAGCCAAGTAAATGTGGATAATGCTAGTAAATGATAACTTATATAAAGAAGAAAATAAAGCAGGGGATACAGAATGATAGAGGGGAGGGGACATTTTAGAAAGGGAAGGCCCCTGCAAGGAGATGATATGTGAGCAGAAAGCTGGGGAATTTGAGGAGTGAGCCAGGTGAGTATCTGGAGGAAGAGCATTCCAGGTGGAAAGAATGGCAAGTGCAAAGCCCCTAAAGTGGGAAGGTACACGGCATATTTGAGGAACAGCAAAGATGCCAGTCGAGGTGGAGCAGAATAAGGGAGGAGAGTAGGAGAGTGGTGGGAAAAGAAGGCAGAGAGTGTCGGGAGAGAGAGGTGCAGACCGTGCGGGTTTGTGGAAAGGATTTATTAGCTGGATGACCTTAGAATCTCTCTAAGCCTTCAGTTATTATTTTATCTGTGAAAGAGAGTAACCATAGAGGGTTATTGCAATAATGTAATGAGCTATTTTAAGTAAAAGGTTGCTACATAGTTGGTGCTCTGTGAGGCCAGGTCTCCTGGAACCATGCCAGTCAGGCTAACTGCCTTCTCTGGTCCCCCAGGATGAGGGCTCCTTCCACCTCAAGGACACAGCCAAGGCTCTGCTGAGGAGCCTAGGCAGCCAGGCTGGCCCTGCCCTGGGCTGGAGGGACACATGGGCCTTCGTGGGACGAAAAGGAGGTGCCGGCACCAGAGGCCATCCACTCTATAGTATCAAGGGCCTGGGAGGAGCAGAACCCCAGGAGATGGGGTGGGGTGGGGAACAAATAGGAGCCAGTGGCAGTGGGTTGGATGAAAGTAGGCAGGGAGATGGGAAAAAGCCCCCAAACTGGTGTCTGGGCCCCCATGGCCTTCATTCCTGCCTCCTGCCAGGTCCTGTCCTCGGGGAGAAACATTCTAAGTCACCTGCCCTCTCCTCCTGGGGGGACCCAGTCCTGCTGAAGACAGATGTGCCGTTGAGCTCAGCAGAAGGTAGAGTTAGTGGAGCATGGATGGGGCAGGGCCTGGGCTGGGGGTGGGCATTTAGATCCTCTCTGTGGAGCTTTATTCCTTTGATTGTGTGCCTGGGGCTCTTCAAACCTTGCTGGCCCCATGCCTCCATGACAACCGCATCCTTCCTTCAGAGGCAGAGTGCCACTGGGCAGACACAGAGCTGAACCGTCGCCGCCGGCGCTTCTGCAGCAAAGTTGAGGGCTATGGAAGTGTATGCAGCTGCAAGGACCCCACACCCATCGAGTTCAGCCCTGACCCAGTGAGTGGGGCCTTAGACAGTGAGGTTTGGACTCCTTCCCAGCTCAGCAAGGGGGCCCCAGGAATGATCTAGGTTGGGCTTTCCCTACCCGAGCCTGAGAGAGAACCAGGGGCAGGATTTACACTGTGCTCTGAAAGGCAAGACTGGGGTGAAGGGGCAGGCCATGTGAGCAAAGCTCAGCGTTGGAGTTGGGCTGAGTGTGTGGAGAGCCCAGAACAGGGAAGATCCTCTATCCCTTCCCTGTCTACTCCAGTCTGCACCTACCCTCACCTGAGAACTCTTCCCTAGGTGGGGATCCCAGTTTGAAGGGGGAATAAGGCAAAAGCTAAATGCTATTTCTCCCACAGCTCCCAGACAACAAGGTCCTCAATGTGCCTGTGGCTGTCATTGCAGGGAACCGACCCAATTACCTGTACAGGTAAGCCTGGGAATGGGCTATACCCAGTGCTGAACAGGAGGGTGCTTAGTAAGTGGGAGGGTGCTTAAGTCATCTACCTCCAGGAGGAACTCTTGAGGTGGGCAGAAAGGCAATAGATTCTAGACCCATTCACCTCTGTGGGTAAGCATAGGGAATCTGGGCCCAGCTGTAAACATAGAGGAGCCTGAGTTGGGGGGTGATGAAGTGACCCTAACCTATCCCTGGGCTCCCCAGGATGCTGCGCTCTCTGCTTTCAGCCCAGGGGGTGTCTCCTCAGATGATAACAGTTTTCATTGACGGCTACTATGAGGTGAGCAGGACTTGGGGGGTGCCTCGGGTGGAGCACAACATGGAGCAGCAGTGATTGCCAGGGACGGGCAAGGGAGACCGCCCAGGCAAGGGCTGTGAAATGTGAAGGCCTTGGATTGCAGAGGTGGGCAGGGAGAAAGTGACCTCACATGGTGAGCAGTGGCCATGTCCCCCAGGAACCCATGGATGTGGTGGCACTGTTTGGTCTGAGGGGCATCCAGCATACTCCCATCGGCATCAAGAATGCCCGTGTGTCTCAGGTACTGTGTAGGCAAGTGGGGATGGGGCAGACACCTGGCTCTGCCTTCTACCCTAAAGCTTATGTGCCCTATTCCCACCCCACTCCCAGCACTACAAGGCAAGCCTCACGGCCACTTTCAACCTGTTTCCGGTGAGTACTAAGGATACAACTCTTGGGCCTGGGAAGGGGGAAACATGGGCATAAGGTCTGGGCCTGTTATGTGGCAAGCTCTTCCCCTCACTGGGCCTCATCCTTCACATCTGGAAAATGGGGGTAATGCTGCCTGCAAGAAGGGGGTTGGGGGCAAAGGAGACCACAGGATGGAGAGACCCCCTTGGGACCATGATGTCCCATTCCCCTTCTAGGAGGCCAAGTTTGCTGTGGTTCTGGAAGAGGACCTGGACATTGCTGTGGATTTTTTCAGGTGAGGGGAGTCTCTAGGTTTCAGGTGAGGTCCCTCAGTCTGCAGGGAAAGAGTCAGTGAGGTGTCCTAGAGAGCTTTCTGGAGGACATGAGCTCACAAGTAGGGGCAAAGCCTGGGCAAAGGTAGGATGGCAGATGTTGGGGCTGCTGTTGAAGGTAGAGTGGATGAATGGAGACAGTGGGGATTTGGGGGAAGGAGGTACTCCAGGAAGGAGGTGCTCCTGAGACCTAGCTCCAGCTCTTCCAGCGTCTCTGTGTGACTAGATTTATCCTTGTGCCTCCCTGAACTCTTTGACCCTGCCTCTCTCAGTTTCCTGAGCCAATCCATCCACCTGCTGGAGGAGGATGACAGCCTGTACTGCATCTCTGCCTGGAATGACCAGGTAGGCTGGAATGACCAGGGTTTTTGCAGGCGAGTTTATGAGGCCTCAGCTAATACCTCTCACTATGGCCCCCTGTCCCCAGGGGTATGAACACACGGCTGAGGACCCAGCACTACTGTACCGTGTGGAGACCATGCCTGGGCTGGGCTGGGTGCTCAGGAGGTCGTTGTACAAGGAGGAGCTTGAGCCCAAGTGGCCTACACCGGAAAAGGTAACTGTCAGGGTAGGGTGAGGGGGCTGGAGTCCCCTACCAACTCGAAACATCTTAACTTTCATCGTGGTCCGTGTCTGCCAGCTCTGGGATTGGGACATGTGGATGCGGATGCCTGAACAACGCCGGGGTCGAGAGTGCATCATCCCTGACGTTTCCCGATCCTACCACTTTGGCATTGTCGGCCTCAACATGAACGGCTACTTTCATGTGAGTGGGAGGCAGGGAGCAGGGCACAGTGTGGCATGACAGTCAAGAACAAGAACATGGACTCTGAAGCAATCTTAGCTCTGCTACTTGCTAGCCATGTAACCTTGGGGAAAGAACTATCCTATTTTTGCCTCAGTTTCTTTATCTGAAAAATGAGGATAAAGGGCTGGGCGCGGTGGCTCATGCCTGTAATCCCAGCACTTTGGGAGGCCGAGGCGGGCGGATCACGAGGTCAGGAGATCGAGACCATCCTGGCTAACATGGTAAAGCCTCATCTCTACTAAAAATACAAAAAATTAGCTGGGCCTGGTGATGGGTGCCTGTAGTCCCAGCTACTTGGGAGGCTGAGGCAGGAGAATGGCGTGAACCCGGGAGGCGAAGCTTGCAGTGAGCCAAGATCACGCCACTGCACTCCAGCCTAGGCGACAGAGCGAGACTCCATCTCAAAAAAAAAGAGGATAAAATACTGTTACCTCACTTCACTGGGTTACGATATTTTGAGGTTTAAATGAGTCAATATATATAAAATGCTTTGAGTTATAAACATATATAAGGGTCAGCTGGTATTATTTTTATTTTTACTATTTTTAGCACTAGACTATGGGTGTCTGGGGAGAGTATTTCTGCCTCTAAGTACTGGTCCAGCCCTGCAATCTCTGCCCTTTCCTGTTTTGGCAAGTGCTGGAGCCTATGCTTCAGCCTGAGGAGAACAGGGAAGTCCTTAGGTACCCCCACCCCACCTGGCTGCATTTAGAGGACCATTCCCCAGTTACAGCAGCAAGGGAGGCCTTGAGCCAGCCCAGCCCAAAGGAATGGATAGCGTCTAGCTTGGAACCTCCTAGAAGCCAGAGGCCCCTCAGAGGCTGACTAATACGCGACCACCATTCCTCTCCCAGAGAGGGGCAGGCACTTCCTTCAAGTCACTCTCAGTACCAGAGTCAAAGTAGTTTTTTCCTTCCCAGCCCAGCCCATCCCTTTGCCCACCACCTCCTGCAGGGCCTGTTTCTGACATCTGTGGCTCTAGAACAGCAGGCCCAGGGAGAACTACAAGAGGCAGGGACTGCTAGTTCATGGGTCTGTAGTGCAGTACCGTGAGCTGCCGTGACAGCATGAGCTCTCCAGCAATGGTGGAGGCTAAATTAAAGCTAGTAAGAGCTTGCTGAGGGTGCTGCAAAGAGGATGAAGAAGATGGGGGGAAATTAGAGGGCTCTTTACAGGTCTAGGACTTCATTTGTGTGTCTTATAGATGTCTGGCTGGTCAGCAAGTGGGTGTGGGCCAGACAATGTGAGGTGCTGATTTTCACTCTCATACCCACTCCAGGAGGCCTACTTCAAGAAGCACAAGTTCAACACGGTTCCAGGTGTCCAGCTCAGGAATGTGGACAGGTTGGGGCTGGCAGCAGGCCAAGGGGTGGATATCTAGGAGATTTGGAGGCCAGTCCCTGAAAGTCCCTTCCAATCCTGGGCCTGTGTGTTTACCCCAGCCCTGCTGCTACAGATTCCCATGTGACCCCCTTGCCCTGCTCAGTGCTACCCATGGGACCTGAGGGCCTGCCCACTCCCCTGACCCATTTCTCCCTCCTCTTCAGTCTGAAGAAAGAAGCTTATGAAGTGGAAGTTCACAGGCTGCTCAGGTATGGCCTAGGACAATTGGGGTGTAGCAGGGAGCAAAGAGTCAAGTACTGGGGATCTTGGCCCCATAATTTACAGGGTCCTGTGCAAAATGAAAATCAGGGCCCTAATCTCAAACATTAGGAACTTCAGGCCGGGCGCAGTGGCCCACGCCTTTAATCCCAGCACTTTGGGAAGCTGAGGCGGGTGGATCATGAGGTCAGGAGATCGAGACCATCCTGGCTAACACGGTGAAACCCCGTCTCTACTAAAAATACAAAAAATTAGCCAGGCATGGTGGCAGGCGCCTGTAGTCCCAGCTACTTGGGAGGCTGAGGCAGGAGACTCCAGTGTGGGCGACAGAGCGAGACTCCGTCTCAAAAAAAAAAAAGGAACTTCAAGGTGGCAACAGCAAAGCATTCAACCAAGTACAGGGTCCTGTGGGACACACCCATGAAGTGGGCCCTGTCTTGGCCATATTCTCCCACCCTCCACTGCAGTGAGGCTGAGGTTCTGGACCACAGCAAGAACCCTTGTGAAGACTCTTTCCTGCCAGACACAGAGGGCCACACCTACGTGGCCTTTATTCGAATGGAGAAAGATGATGACTTCACCACCTGGACCCAGCTTGCCAAGGTGCTCCAATACCATGCCCACCCTGGAGAACCCCTCCTCCTCACACACATACTGCCCCAAGATCCAGGGAGCCTTTGCTCTGGAATCTTCAACCTCAGAACCTCCTCTTTATACTCTTAGAACACCTCTTCCAACCTCGTTGTCCAAATTCATATTCTAAAAGATGCTATCTCTTACAAATTGAGGTGATTTCTGAGGAGGGGTGGGGGCTGGGCCAAAGGGTCTTCAGTGACCCCTCCCTACAGCTCTCTGACCCATGTCTCTGTCCCCATCCCACCCTCACTAGTGCCTCCATATCTGGGACCTGGATGTGCGTGGCAACCACCGGGGCCTGTGGAGATTGTTTCGGAAGAAGAACCACTTCCTGGTGGTGGGGGTCCCGGCTTCCCCCTACTCGTGAGTGACCCTTTTCTGCCCTGGGAAACGGGAGGCCTAGTGAGATCCAGGGATATAGCTAATGGCTTCTTCTCTATACATTCTTGTATTATTTTCCCAGAGTGAAGAAGCCACCCTCAGTCACCCCAATTTTCCTGGAGCCACCCCCAAAGGAGGAGGGAGCCCCAGGAGCCGCAGAACAGACATGAGACCTCCTCCAGGACCCTGCGGGGCTGGGTACTGTGTACCCCGAGGCTAGCTAGCCCTTCCCTCCATCCTGTAGGATTTTGTAGATGCTGGTAGGGGCTGGGGCTACCTTGTTTTTAACATGAGACTTAATTACTAACTCCAAGGGGAGGGTTCCCCTGCTCCAACACCCCGTTCCTGAGTTAAAAGTCTATTTATTTACTTCCTTGTTGGAGAAGGGCAGGAAAGTACCTGGGAATCATTGTAATCCCTAGCAGCTCATCCTGCCCTTTGAATACCCTCACTTTCCAGGCCTGGCTCAGAATCTAACCTATTTATTGACTGTCCTGAGGGCCTTGAAAACAGGCCGAACCTGGAGGGCCTGGATTTCTTTTTGGGCTGGAATGCTGCCCTGAGGGTTGGGCTGGCTCTTACTCAGGAAACTGCTGTGCCCAACCCATGGACAGGCCCAGCTGGGGCCCACATGCTGACACAGACTCACTCAGAGACCCTTAGACACTGGACCAGGCCTCCTCTCAGCCTCCTCTTTGTCCAGATTTCCAAAGCTGGATAAGTTGGTCATTGATTAAAAAAGGAGAAGCCCTCTGGGGATGTGTCTTGTGATTGTGATTTTGTGTGTCAGTGGGGTGCTGGAGGGAAGTGGTGGAGAGAATACTTGTGTTGGATGGTGAGTTTTCCTTACTGTCCTCCACAGAGTTTATCTTCCATTTGGGGCCATTTGGCCACCAGGGGATGCCTGAGTCTCAAACTCCAAGGTTTTTCCCCAACTCTACCCTAGGACAGCCTGACTTTAGCCCCGCCCTACTTGAGGCTTGGAGCAGCCACCCCACCTCTTCCCCACCGTTTAACCACCAGCCTGTTTCCTGCTTATCTTGCCTGGACCAGGCACCTGTCCCCAGAGATGGAGCAGGAGAGAACAAAAAGGGATACTGGGGAGTTGGAAGAGGAAATGAGAGAGCAGGTGTGCATAGTAGGGGTGGGAAGGAAGTGGATGGGACAGGACTGGGCAGGCATCATTCAAGAGACAGGCTAGGGTGCAGATGGAGATGTAGGAGCAAGGGTGTCTATAGCCCTTAGAGCAATTTGCTATTGAGAATTCTGTATCTGGGCATTTTTGTGGAGAAATGGGTCATGGTCCTCATCAGATTCTCACATAGCCAGTAACCCAAAGAGGTTAGGAAGATCTAAGTTAGTCATAGAGGCACCAGAAAATGGATGGGATTGTCCAGAGAGAGTGAATGAGAAAGCCTACGGCAGGGAAAAGGACATTTAAGGGATCTGTGAAGGGCTAATGTCAGGAGGGTGAGTGTAGGCCACCTCTTCAGAAAGGGTCTGCCTGCCTCTGTACAAGTACAGAACTCCGGCTGGAACTCCAGCCCTCCTGCCTGCTCTCTGCCCTGCCTCTTTCACAGGTGCCTGGAGCCCAACTCGGCGACAGCACGGGTGGTATGTCGCTTGGACATATCTCGCCACCCTGACGCCTTCAGTGTTTGCTGGAGCTGGAGATAGTGCCTGAGGTGGCACAATAGCCAGGTTGAGCAGCAATTAGCCCATGATGAGGTAGAGGCCCGCCCTGGGCAAACAAATCCCATGCAGCCTCCACACAGGCACCTGGCGGAGGAGAAGTGTGAGAGGCACAGTATGGTGGTGAAGGGGTGAGGCAGGCTAGCTCCTCTCCCTGTCCCGCACCCTGGCAGGCTCCTGGTCTGGCCCTCACAGACCAGCTCTAAGGCACTGTTTGGTTCTGGCCAGGTCCCTCTTCCTTTCTGGGCTCAGCAAGGGGGTGGTGGTTCTGGGCTGCCCTGGAAAAGCTCAGGAAGAGAATTCCAGGGGTCAAAGGGAAGTAAGGAGGGGGACTGGTTTGTTAGGCTGGGCTTTGCTTGTTAGCAGACACTGTACCCTCTCGCCATAGCCTGCCTCAGGCCTCTCACTCCTGGCTCAACAGTGATCAGGTCTATATCAGACATTCTGGCCAGCTGCCCCTTCAAGTGGAACTAGTACCATGTCAGCCAGGACTACACCAGGTGCTGAAGTTCTGGGCCCAAATCTAGGCTGAGCTCTTCACGGAAGCCTGTGGGACTGGGGCAAGTAGCTTGGCCTTTCCTATCCCTAGTTTCCTACCTGGAGCATAGGGATGGTTAGGGCTAAAGAAGAGATGAGGTCTAGACCAGGTGAGGTGGCTCACGCCTGTAATCCCAGCACTTTGGGAGGCCGAGGCAGGTGGATCACCTGAGGTCAGGAGTTTGAGACCAGCCTGGCCAACATGGTGAAACCCTGTCTCTACTAAAAATATAAAAAATTAGCCGGGCGTGGCCGGGCATGGTGGCTCACGCCTGTAATCCCAGCATTTTGGGAGGCCGAGGTGGGCGGATCACAAGGTCAGGAGATCGAGACCATCCTGGCTAACACGGTGAAACCCTGTCTCTACTAAAAATACAAAAAATTAGCCGGGCGAGGTGGCGGGCGCCTGTAGTCCCAGCTACTCGGGAGGCTGAGGCAGGAGAATGGCGTGAACCCCAGGGGGCGGAGCCTGCAGTGAACCGAGATCGCGCCACTGCACTTCAGCCTGGGCAACAGCGAGACTGTCTGTCTCAAAAAAAAAAAAAAAAAAGAAAAACCAAAACAAAAATTAGCCGGGCGTGGTGGCAGTTGCCTGTAATCCCAGCTGAGGCAGAAGAACTGCTTGAATCCGGAGGCAGAGTCTGCAGTGAGCCGAGATCACACCATTGCACTCCACCCTGGGCAACAAGAGTGAAACTGTCTCAAAAAAAAAAAAAAAAAGAAAAGAAAAGAAAAAGAGATGAGGTCTGAAGAACACCAGGTAGGCCAGCAGCAAGGAAAAAATGAAGTGCTTGCTGAGATCCCAGAAGCAGGGACAGATCTGGGGTTTTGCCTAAGTGGGAAAGGTAGGCAGCCTGGACCCTAGGAAGGGGGCTCCCGAAGGGCTTCACAGAACCTAAGGAGTGACCCTTTCCCATTGCCCTGGTAAGAATTCGTCACAAGCTTGTTATTTTCATAGCTTTCCAGTCCAGTGCCCCCACCCAGGAGAGGGTAGTTTCAGTCCAAAGTTCTCCCCATTATAAGGAGGCAGACTGGCCTAACCCAACTGTACTTCGTCATGCCCTCTCAGCCATCCCTCTTAGTTTCCCTCCAAGGCCTGGAACCCAAATGAAGGGGAGAAATAACCACTTCTGACCCCCAACCCCACCCTACTTCCCTCCTTTACAGGGCCTTCTGAGTTGGCAGCCCCACAGGAATCCGTGGCCAGTTTAGGCCCCTCTCCCCAAGGATACATGAAGAGTCCAACTGGCAACATTGTAACTGGTCTATGTATTTTGAAGTGCCTTCTACACATCCACCCAGAGGCTCTGCTGATTTCACTTATGCCCACGTTATAAAATGCCTTTCTCTCATCCCCCAGTAGAGCACTGGGATCACCACTAGGCCTAGGGGGCATATCAAGGGTTTAATAGACTGGGGGAATGGGCAACAGAACTGGCCACCTTAGAGGCTCTGGAATGCCCCCCACCCATCCACCCACCAATGGAAGGAAAGTCAGGCACTGCCTAAAAGGAGTGGTCCCTATTTAGCCCCAAGTCTGGAGCAGAAAGGGCAGGTCCACTCTGGCCCAAGTGACATTGTTAGGTCCTGTCCCCTCCCCCAATCACTGCTTCTTGCCAGGGTGCCTCTTCACAGTTCCCATGTGGCAGCAGTAGTGGCAGAGGCAGAAGTGGACTTATTGTAGATTGCAGTACAGATACATGGACACAATCATGGCAGCCAGCTGGAGAGGGAGGAACAGGGAGAGATGAGGGGACATGATAGGGATCCTGAAGCCTGTCCCACAGACACCCTACCTGAGGCCCAGTTAGAAGTCTGTTTCCTCCAGAGAGGCCTCAGATGGGTTGAGCAGCCCTGGTCTCACGCCCATGTCCCAGTCCCAGCCTCCTCATCTGCTTACCTCAAGGCCCCCAATTCCAGCTGCCACACCACCCACGGTGACTGCATTAGTTCGGATGTCATACAAAAGCTGATTGAAGCAACCCTTCAGGAAGAGAAAAGAGCATTTATAGTTGGCAGCTGCCCTACTCCCATCCCGTTTGCCACTCCAAGTCCATGAAAACAGTCCCCACCCACTCATACCAGCCCACACCTCTACTTTTTGGTCCTCAGCCTTTTGCTTGGTGCAGGTGTCATTGGCTGTGTTGGTGATGTTGTCATTGCAGCAGAATGGGGGAAAGGCATGGTTCTCTTTGAGGTAGGGTGAGTCCTCAAAATCCGTATAGTTGGTGAAGCCACAGCACTTGAGCTGGAGACAAGATGAGGGTGGAGGTGGGGCCTTGCTTCTTTCTCTCCACCCTAAAACCTCCCCCAGCCAACCTTACCCCTTTCATGGTAGTGTTCCACACTTGAGTGAAGTCTTCCTGGGAACCGTAGTCTTTCTTGATGGCAGGCACTACCAACAATGTCAGGAAGTGCTCAGCCTGGGTGAGGCAGGACAGTGTTTAGGGGCTGGTACAGAAGGTGGCCATTCACAGGCCACAGCCCACTCCCAGGGTTTTGCCCAATCTTCTTCCCTTCCTCATCCCAGCGTCTCACCATTGTGGTGTACACCAAGGCGACCACAGCAGCTGCAACCTCAGCAATGAAGATGAGGAGGAGGATGAAGAAGAACTGAGTGGGGAACAGGGGTCTGGGTTTTAGGGAGAGACAGTCCCTCATGCCCTCCTTGCCCTAATCCACCCCCCCGGAAAAGTGAGACAGAGGCCTTAGCCTAGGGGGGTCCCAGAGCCTGGTGTCAAGGGCGAGGGGACTCTTGGTCATCGGCCTGTGGAGCTGGGTTTGACACACCGTCATGAGGGCACACTTGCTCTCAGTTTTAGCACCATAGCAGCCCAGGAAACCAAGAGCAAAGACCACAACGCCGGCTGCGATGAGGAAGTAGCCCACGTTGACAAACTGCATGGCACTGGACGACAGCGGCCCGAAGATCTTCAGAAAGGATGCCCCATCGATTGACACCCAGATGCCCACTGCCAACAGGGCCGCACCACACAGCTGGGAAGAGAGAGGTCAGGCAGGCCTTAAACAGTGCTGGCAAGTAGCTTACTACCACACAGTTGAGTAAGAAGGATGGGAGCTGAGAAACTTCCCTCTTTATTGGCTTGGGAGTCTAAAACCTCATCCTGTAAGGAGGGAAACATCCTCTAGAGCCAGAAAAATGGGAGCTGGGATATGCACAGCTAGGACCAGGCTGCACACCTGGGCAGATATAAAGGAGATCAGGGGTTCTAGAAATATCCTCAGGATGAGGGGAGGAGCAAGACTTTCCCTCACTGCTGCCAGGGTCCTGCCACATAGCTAGGATTGCAAATAGGCGGATGAGGGCCCAGCCTCCTATTTCCTTTCTGAGCGATGGGTGCCTAGAACACCTCTGTCCTCTGATAGGTGGAGACGGGGGTGGTAGCAGAACAGGCTCAATAGTCACCATAGTAATGGAGGCGTGGCTGAGGTTCCACCTGCTGGCAACCTTGGAGAGGGAGGAGGTTGAGAAGGTTCACCCACCTGAGGCCCCATTTGGCTCCCCTCCAGAATCCAACTTCAGGCCTGCCCCTCATATAGACAAGAACTCCTTGCCTCACAAGAGGAAAGTGAGGCACCAGTGGGAATACAGCCAGAGCTTCTCTTAAAGGCTGTCTAGCTCAACTCCAAATCTCAGGGGGAATCCTGAGGCCCAGATTGAGGAGGGCCCTGCGCAGTTCCCACAGATCTTAGAGCAAAGCCTCCCGGCCCAGGGCTTCAGTGGATGAATCAGCCTGACACCACCTTGGTGACTAGTCCTCACTTGCCAGCTATAAAAACTGAGGCTAGAACGGGAAGTGAGGTGGCAGATTGTGGCTGGATTCCAGGCATGTTTGCCCAAGGACAGAAAGCTGGACTTCTAGCCTGCAGGGTCAAATTTCATGGAGCTGGAGGTCTGCCCTATCCTGCTCTGCCCAGCCTGGCAAGGTCTGGGTAACAGAGGCCAGAAATCAAACCGGATTTGCCTTTAACCCTCTCAGGGCATAGCCTCTCCTGTCCAAATCCCTGGAATATTGCTTCCTCCACATACAGGGATAAAGACTAGTTCAGGACTGGCACAGTAGCTCACGCCTGTAATCCCAGCATTTTGGGAGGCCGAGGTGGGAGAATCACTTTAAGCCCAGGAGTTCGAGACCAGCCTGGGCAATATAGTGAGAGCGCCTCTACAAAAAAAAATTTTTTTAATTAGCTGAGCATGGTGGCACACTCCTGTAGTCCTAGATACCCAGGAGGCTGAATGAGGTAGGGGAATCCCTTGAACCCAGGAGGTTGACACCAGTAAGCCATGATCATGCCACTGCACTCCAGTTTTGGTGACAGAGCAAGATCCTGTCTCAAAGAAACAAACAACAACAACAACAACAACAAAAACACAAGTTCCCTGCAGCCAAAGGAAGCCCAAGGCACAGACCACATCAGAACTAGAGAGTCTACCCGTGCTTCTAAACTAATCAGTACATACATAAACTCTGTCGCCCAGGCTGGAGTGCAGTGGTGTGATCTTGGCTCACTGCAACCTCCACCTCCTGGGTTCAAGTGATTGTCCTTCCTCAGCCTCCTGAGTAGCTGGAATTACAGGCATGCGCCACCACATCCAGCTAATTTTTGTATTTTTAGTAGAGACAGGGTTTCACCATATTGGCCAGGCTAGTCTCGAACTCCTGAGCTCAACTAATCTGCCTGCCTCAGCTTCCCAGAGTGCTGGGATTACAGTCGTGAGCTACTGCACCTGGCCCACTTCCTCACTTTTACTTACACTAACCTACTCTAATGTGGCTTAGGTCTCTGGTGACATCCTGTGCTAAATCCAGTCAACATTTCATGGGCCATATTCTCCTTGACCTCTCTGATAGCTTGCTCTCCTTGTTTTCCTCTCCCCCTCCCACTGCTCCTTCTCCATCTCCTTCACAGTGGTTTTTTGTTTTTTTTTTTGTTTTTTTTTTTTTTTTTTGCTTATCCCTAACAAATTGGGTTTCCCAGAGTTCACTTTCCAAGTGTTCTCATCCATTCCCATGGCTTCAGTGGTTACCTGTGTGCACATGATTTTCAAATACCCATGGCCAGCTCCAATCTGAGCTGCACCTCCACTGGGTACAAAGCTGCTAGTGGGACATCCCCTCCCACAAACCGGGCCCAACCCCCTGCCATCTGGGTTGCTCATGCCAGAGATATGGGCATCATCTCCAAGACCTCTGTCTCCCTTGCCCCTTCTTCTACCCCTCAGCCATCATCCTAGAGCTTTGTCCTTTGTCCACTTTGTCCATTTCTCCCTATCTCCACCACCATCTCCAGGATTTACGCCTCATGGCTCAGCTTCTCAAACATGCCCTATGCAATGTTTCTGGTTTTCTGAACGATATCAAGTTTCATTACTTCTGGCCCTTTATGCATGCTTTATAACTCCCCCACCAAGTGCAATTTCCCAGCTTCAGCTATTTCCTCCAGGAAGTATTCTCCAACCAGGCTGAGTTCAGACTCCCATAACCTCCGTCCTAAGCGCAAACACACTGTGTTGTTATTATCTGCCTATCTGGCTTATTGGAGCTGAGATCCTTCGGGGCAGAGAAAGGCTTTGCTTACCTCCCACCCCAGCACCCATCATGGTATCCTAGACATGAATGTTTGTCGAATGAATAAGGGCTGTTGCTCTGATGAGAGGTAGGCCCTCCCTCCTTTCAGCTCCCCGTCATACGGAAGAATTTCCTCTGTACTGAATTTCCTTCTGTGGTAGGTAAACTTGGGTGGAGCCCTTCTATTTTCTGGGCCCCCAGTGCCTATAAAGGGTGGAGAATCATTCCTGGTAGCTTACTCTGCCCTGCCTGAAGCCTAGGCTAAAGCTTTGTGGGAGAGAGGGGGTGCCCCTAGCTTCTCCATCCCCTTTTTCACACACGCCACTGTATGGCAGCCTGGCTGCTGCTGGGACTAGGAATCAGCAGCATTTGGGGAGACCTTTGCATCCCACTCATAAGGGGACACATGCAGGACGAAGCCTGGGCATAGCAGTCTCCCATTCCCCAGCTTAGTCTCTGCTCAGCTTGTGACCTGCTCCTATAGGGAGCCCCAAAGAGTCCACAACGTCCATACTTACAAAGATGAGCAAATTGAAGAGGATCATCATGGTCTTAATGAAACTGAAGCACTGCATGGTGGCTCCTGGGAGGCAGACATGTGCGAGTTAGGGCCTTCTTTCCCCTGGCCCCACCTGGGCTGGCCCTGGCTTCAGATATTCAGCCAGATATGCCAGACCCCAGGATCCTGAACCCATATCTCACCAAGCTTCTCCTGTACCTGGTCTGACACAGACCTTTTCCCAGTTTCTATCCTAACACCCTTACCCCTCTATACTACCCAGGACCTCCACCAGCACCTGACACTCTGAGATCCTAACACCCTAGGTTCCTCCACCTGCACACCCAGCCTGACTCCCACGCTGCAGGTCACTCCATGCTCTTTCCTGGCACCTGTATATCCTGCGCTCCCCCCAACACTAACCCCAGACCCTCCCAGAACCCTCACTAGAGCCCCTCCAGCTCCCCAGACCTGTTTCCAGATTGATATCTCTTCACAGGATAATCTCTATCCCTATCCCATTACCTGTTCAGGGCTCTTGGCAGCGAGTTCTGAAAGAGGGAACTGCTGAGGCTCCACAAAGGACAGAACAGCTCCCAGGAGTTGCCACTGAGTGGGCAGGCAGAGGGACGCCTGGCTTTCACACACCACTGCTCACCTGCAGGCAGGGTAGGCGCTTTAAAGCCTCCTTCTGCCCGCCTGCTGGCCCCACCCGTGGCCAGTTAGCCTCCCCTTGCCCCTGCTGCCCCCTGCTGCCTGGAGACAGATCCCTACAACCACCGCCTCAGCAGGCCTCCACCTGGCAACACCAGCCCTGGGCAACGCCCCTCCTGATCTCAAGAAGAAGCAGCCCAGGGGTGGGGCAAGTGGCTCCCCAGAATGTCTGCGTGCCCTCCACCACAACACTGTAATGTGCTTCTTACCCTGCATTTGCTGATACACTCATACACACCCTCTGTGCTCACACTTACATGCACACGCATCTGCCCGTGCTGCCATCCTGATGTTCATACAGCAAGCGCCCAGTTACATACGTAAACATGTACTAGTGTTCCTGAATGCACTTGTGTGTGTGCGCATGCATGCGCACACACGCACACTAAATTCTTTGTGGACTGACTCCCAGCAACTAACAAACAACAGAATAATATCTGATGTACATACTTAAGTATCTCTCTCTCTCACACACACACACACGCACACAAACACACACACACACACATACTTCCTCTCTCTCTTTCTCTCTCTCTCACTCACTTTCAAGGAAATGACTGAGATTTGGCAACTTCCGCTCTCTCCTCTGAGTAGCAAATAGTTCCTAATCCTCTTCCCTCCATAAAACCTCACATTCCCCATTTTTCCCCTCCCTTCATCTTTCCATCTCCTCTCCCTCCCCATCTTTTTCTTTTTCCCCTTCCCAGTCTTCTCTTAGCGCTCTGTGTACGCTCTGTGTACACCCCTTCCCTTTCTGCCAGTAGGTGGCACCATGGTCCCATGAAGGAGCCACCCCCCAGTTCCAAGGCTCTGTGATCCCATCTTTGTTACTCCTAGTGGGGCTGCCTGACCGCTTCCTGCTCCAGCACTCCTGATGTAGAGGCACGGGGAAAAGTCCTGGCTGGCTTCCGGGTCATTCAGACCAGGTGCTGGAATCCTGGCTCTGTCGCTTATGAACTGTATGACCCTGGGGACTTTTCTTAGACTTGGTTTTAAACTTCTGTTTCCTGGTCTTCTGTGTAACAGAATAGTTCTGGGCTTTTCAAGTGAGATTTTCTTCCTGCTCTAGAAGGAAGGGACAGTAGGGAATGAGCACAGAGCAAGAAGGTCAAAGTCACAGGCAGTGGGGCTATGAGATGGAGGAAATTGATTTTTTTTTTTTTGAGACAGGATCTTGCTCTGTTGCCCAGGTTGGAGTGTAGTGGCACCATCACGGCTCACTGCAGCCTTGCCCTCCTGAGCTCAAATGATCCTCAGCCTCCCAAGTAGCTGGGACCACAGGTATTTGCCGCCACGTCAAGCAAATTTTTTTTTTTTTTTTTTAAACAGATGAGGTCTTGCTGTGCTGTCCAGGCTGGTCTTGAACTGGGCTCAAGTGATCCTCTTGCCTCAGCCTCCCAAAATGATGGAATTACAGGCATCAGCCACTGTGCCTAGCTGAGGAAGTGGATTTCTAAGTTTGTTTTGTTTTTATAGTGGAAGGAGGCAGCTGAAGAGACAGAAGAGAGAGGGGCTAATAGTATTACAGACTACACTAATAATACTGATCATATTTTAAATGTCTTGTATATATTAAGGCTTTTTTTCCTCTTCACAACCATCCCATGAGATAGACTTCCTTATCTCCATTTTTAAATATGGGGAAATAGAAGCACCAAAGGGTCAGGTACTTGCCATGATCACAAAGCTTGTAAGTGGCAGAGCCAGGATTCAATCCCAGTTAGTCTGGCACCAGAGTCTACGTCTTAACCACCAGGCAGACTATCTACACTGATGGAATCTCTAAGGAGGCAGACAAGGCTGGCTTCTATAAAGAGCAAGGGAAGAGGCCTTGGTCTGACCTGAGGAAGAGGAGGAGCAGGGGCAGGTCAGTTTATAGTTACAGTTGCTAGAAGTTGATGGAAGCAGGGTCATATTCTAAGACTGAGGATGGCAAGAGTAGAGGCTGGAGGAGGGGATGGGGGAAAGATGAGGTTTATGAGGGTGGTACTAAGGGTCCCACAGAATCCCGCAGGAACAGAAAGGAGGATGAAGCTGGGAAGGGGGCCTTTGAGGAGCAGAGTAAGGGGGAAAGGAAGAAGGGACTGAGGAGTCGAAGGAGAAGGAGAAGGTCTTTTTTTTTTTTTTTTTTTTTTGACAGAATCTCACTCTGTTGCCCAGGCTGGAATGCAGTGGCGCAATCTTGGCTCACTGCAACCTCCGCCTCCCAGTTTCAAGCGATTCTCCTGCCTCAGCCTCCTGAGTAGCTGGTATTATAGGTGCACACCACCACACCCGGCTAATTTTTGTATTTTTAGTAGAGACAGGGTTTCACCATGTTGGCCAAGCTGCTCTTGAGCTCCTGACCTGAAGTCATCCACCCACCTCAGGCTCCCAAAGTGCTGGGATTACAGGCATGAGCCACCGCACCTGGCACCTTTCTCTTTCATTCTCAGGAAGAATTGGGACCAGATTACATTCATCTATGGCCCTGGTGCTCAGCACATATGAAGTTGTTAGTGAACATTTCCTGAATGAATGAGTGCAGAATAATGAGAATTAAGTGCTCTGGGTTTTGGATCTTGATCATCATGGATTTGCTTCCTGCCTGCCTCTAATTGTGTGACTTCACCTCACTGAGCCCCAGTTTCCTTATACAGTGGATCCTTAATATTCACAGATTCCATACCTGTGAATTTGCCTGCTTACTGAAATTTATTTGTAATTCCCAAACCAGTACTTGTGGTACTTTTTCAGTCATTCATGGACATAAGCAGAAAGGCAAAAAATTTCAGCTGTCCAACACACCTATTTCCAGCTGAGGTCTGTTGAACAATAGGACTCTGTCTTCTTATTTCAGTTTTCATAGAGTAAACAAATGTGCTTTTTGGTGGTCTATTTAGTGCCGCATATTCTCACATTTTTTAGTGTTTTTTGCTGGTGATTTTACTCTCTAAAATGGTCCCCAGTTATAGTGCTGAAGTGCTCTTCAGTGTTTCTAAGAGCAAGAAGGCTGTGATGTGCCTTATAGGGGAAATACGTGCTTTAGATAAGTTTCATTCAGGCACAAGTTATAATGCTGTTGGCCGTGAGTTCAATGTCAATGACTCAACTATATATATATATATATAAAATTTTTTTTTTGAGACAGAGTTTCACTCTTGTTGCCCAGGCTGGAGTGCAATGGCGCAATCTGGGCTCACTGTAATCTCCACCTCCCGGGTTCAAGCTATTCTCCTGTCTCAGCCTCCCAAGTAGCTGGGACTACAGGCACCCACCACCACACCCAGCTAATTTTTGTATTTTTAGTAGAGACGGGGTTTTGCCATGTTAACCAGGCTGGTCTTGAACTCCTGACCTCGGGTGATCCGCCCACCTCGGCCTCCCAAAGTGCTGAGATTACAGGCTTGACCCACCACGCCCGGCCAACAATATACATTAAATAAGGTGTCTCCACACATAAAATCAGGTTATATGTATAGATCAGTTGACAAAAATATTGTGATCAGAGGGTTTCAGGAACCTAACCTTGCATTTACCCTTTGTTCAGTATTTAGTGTTTGTGGCGACTTTATAGAACATTACTGGGAATAATGAGAATTGACTGTATATAAATAGTTATAATGATGGCATATCCTTGTAAAGTAGCTGAGATTAAATGAGATAACGTTGGTAAAGTGCTCAGCACAGTGTCTGGCACATAGTAAGTGTTCAAAAAACATTGTTAATATTGTTACTATATGGATAAGTGAGAAAGTGAGGAAGTGAGTTCCCCGTCTAGGGCCTCTTTTCCTAAGGGGCCAAACTGAGGCTGTCTGGCTCTTGGGCTGGCTTTTAGGCCAGACCCAATAGAGAAGATTGTGAAGGAGCCTGACCCATGAGGAGGGGCCAGGGCCCACAACTTGTAATAAAGGGCCCTGCCCTTGTGAATGAAGACTTTGTATGTCATAGAGGCCTCAGCTACCCTGGCCAACAGCACCCCCAGTCACACTGCAGAAGCTCCCTGTGCCCATGGGGCCATCTCAGCTTGTCCGTGGCCCTCGGCCCCAGGGCATGCGTTCCCCCTACCGCAGGCCAGGTATGGGCTGGCCCAGGCCCCGGTTTCCCAGAATGTTCAAGTGTAGCCGCAGAAGATATCAGCAGGGTCTCCGAGGTCGAACTGCCAGCAGTGCAGCCATCAATCCTGCCACCAGGGCCATGGGTATCAACAACACCCACACTGACACCACCATAGTGTGGATCTTCCCACCTCAAGGTTAGCCAGGGGGCCTGTGAGCCAGGGTGGGGTTTTAAAAAACAGAGCCACTAGGCCGGGCGCGGTAGCTCACACCTGTAATCCCGGCACTTTGGGAGGCCAAGGCGGGCAGATCACAAGGTCAGGAGATCGAGACCATCCTGGCTAACACGGTGAAATCCCGTCTCTACTAAAAATACAAAAAAAAATTAGCCGAGCGTGGTGGCACGCGCCTTTAGTCCCAGCTACTTGGGAGGCTGAGGCAGGAGAATCGCTTGAACCCAGGAGGCAGAGGTTGCAGTGAGCCAAGATCGCGCCACTGCACTCCAGGCTGGGTGACAGAGCGAGACTCTGTCTCTCTCAAGAAAAAAAAAAAAAAACAGAGCCACTGAAGATTTCCCTACCTGGTTCTGTTTAGACACGCCAAAGGATGATCTCTGTGAAATAGCACCCCTACATATATGGGGGACTCCTGATGGCAGGCACCCCAAAGTGCTGACAGCCTTAATGGAGGATGGATTGGCTGGAAGCAGAGGGTTTGGGGAGGGGCTGAATCCAAGGGGCAGGGAACTTCCAGAACTGCTTCCTTCCTCAAACTCTTCCCTCTCCTTCCTCTCTTCAGTTCTCAGACATCTCAGGCAACCTGGGATTTTTCTGATCCTCTAGAAGTGCCCAGAAGCTAACCCAGAAGCTTGGCTTGCCCTGGACCTGCATCTCCTGAGGGCTGTGTGGGTGGTGAACAACAAATACAATCATTCTGCTCAAACTGCCTTATTCCACACAGAGGTGTTAACCAGCTGACTATGCAGGGTGTGAGGGGAGGGTTAGGGCTGAATACTTACAGGGAAAGGCTTCAGTGACCACAGCAGGGATCATAGTTTAAGACAGTAGGAGGACAGGACAAGGTCAGCAACATAGACCATCTTTGGTCTCAGCTCTTGATCTGCCCCATGAAGTAGGGGCTCTCTTGTCTTACACTCCTAACTGCACAGGAAGAAGGGTCTCTGTAAACATCTTGGAAGGTATTGGGAGGCACAGATCAGAGAGGGATAGGTTGAAAGACTGAACCCTGAGAGTACACAAGTATGAGGTGGATGTGAGGTGGATGTGCCTCTGTGTGCCTGTGATGGTCAGCGTGTAGGTGTAGCTGCTGGTGTGTGTGTCTGAGGCATCAGCAGATGTGGCTGAATGTGCCTTTGTGATTTAATATGCCTCTGTGACTGACTGTGAGTGTCAAGGAGTGTTTGTGAGGGTATGGGTGTGCCGGAGAGGACATCAGCCCTGGTAAGAAAAGTGAAGGTCAGGAGGGGGATGGGGAACAGCCTAAAGGAGGAGAACATGGAGAAGGATGAGATTCTGAGAAAGGCATACTACCTTCAGCCCTTCAACCATTCTCTGAGGTCAGTGTTTTCCAGAACCGGCAGCTGAGCTGGGGTGCTTAGGGGTGGGGCAAGACTGAGTTTGAGCCCAGAAAGTAGGGAGGGTGCTAAGCTCTCCGGCCTGGGGATTTTCCATTTTGATTTCTGAGTGTGTGCTCATTTGTCACTGGCTGTAACCGGGTTTCTGTGGGGTTGTGTCTTAGTAGCTGGGAACATTTTGTGGGACTCTGTCTCTAATATGTTGCATTATGCATGGGCTAATGTGTGTCGCACCAGTCCGAGATCTGGCTCCATTTCCAGGCCTACCTTCCCAGGGGGCTAGGGAAGGGAGTGAACCCTGAGACCTTTGGTGGCCTGGCTCCCTGGGGTTCAGGAAGTCTGGCTAATGTCCTTTGCTGCCTGTGAAGGGAAAGTGAATTGTGCTTATGTCTATCAACCCCAACTCTTGCCAGAGACTGGGACCCTAAGGGGGGTTGAGGCAGAGAATTCACCGACACACCATGCCCAGACAGTGCTGGGCTCCTCAGGTTATGGGATGGGGGTTGCTGAACATCAGCCGAAGCTAGAAGGTGCTTGGGCCATGCTCAAGGGCCCAAGAGGGGCCATACATATAAAGATACATGACACAGTTCACAAACACATACAGACATGTAAATATAAGTGAACTCATAGACACATACTGCAACAACCACACACATACATGCAAGCACATACTATAAGCAGATATACGCAGACACAAATGCATAGATCCCCACACGATGTATATAACAACACATACGCATGCCTCTAAATGAACACAGAAACATGCATGCACCCAGACACAAGCACACAAGCATCCAGATGCAGACACATGCCTTCACACTCATGCAAACCCAGGCACACACAGACATACACGCATGCAGACACACTCACCAGACTTCCCTGCCCCTGCGGCCCTGGGACCCAGAAGCCTACCTCCCCTATATGAGTGTGTAGTATGTGTGTGTGCATGCACTCATGCCCACACTTGTGTCTGTGTGTATCTGTGTCTGTGAGAGTGTGTGTTTGTGCTCGAGTGTGTGTATGATGGGGGTGCTAAGCTGTGGGAACCAGATGACATCATCTCTTCCAGCTATTTTTAGCTGTATCTGCAATGATGGCTTCTTCACTGCCCCTCCCCCTTCAGGTTCTTAATTCTCCTCCCCATCTAGGCTCCCAGAGGCAGCAGCAGCCAGAGGGCACCCACCACCTCAGTTTAGGTGGCTCCCGGATGACTGGGTGCAGCCCACTCTCTCCCACCCTGCCAGAGTTCCCTGGAGGCTGAGAACACCAGGCTGTCAGGCTGGAAGGGCCTGGGTTAGCTGAGCTGACCTAGATGATCTCCACCCCTTAGGGTGCCTCTGCTTCTGCTTTTCAATCTGCAACTCTGTGTCAGTCAACAGTGCCTGCTATGTGCCAGGGATGGTGCTAAATTCTGGAGATACAGCAGTGAGCAAGGCAGTGGGAGTTCTTTCCCAGAGGAATTATAGCTCAGTGAGAGGCACATTACACAGATTACACAAGCTCTTCATTAAATCGTGAGGAGGGCTCTGAGCACTGGTAACAGGGGCTCCTAGTTTGAGATGATGTTCTCTGCCTCTCTCTGTTCTTCCTTCTCCCGTAGGTGAGATAACCTGAGGAAACCAGAGGGAATACAGCCCTTACCTTGCACACTTCATCCTAACAACCATATCTCCAGAATTCCACAGAGCAGTGCTTCCTTCTCACACCCTAGGCTGTGCTCCCAACATGGCACTAACACACCATCCAACTAATTGGTGGCCCATGATACTCATATCTCCTTTTTCTTTGTTTGTTTCTTTTTTCCTTTCTTTTTTTTTTTTTTTTTTTTTTTTTTTGAGACAGAGCCTGGCTCTGTTGCCCAGGATGGAATGCAGTGGCACGATCTTGTCTCACTGCAGCCGTCTTCTCCCAGAGTCAAGTGATTCTCGTGCCTCAGCCTCTCTAGTAGCTGGGACTACAGGCGTGTGCCACCACGCCTGGCTAATTTTTGTATTTTTAGTAGAGATGGGGTTTTGCCATGTGGGCTAGGCTGGTCTTGAACTCCTGGCCTAAAGTGATCCACCTACCTCAGTCTTCCAAAGTGCAGGGATTACAGGCATGAGCCACCTGGCTCAGCCCTTCCCCCTGCCTAGTTTTTAGGGACAGGGTTTCTCTCTGTCACTCACACTGGAGTGCAGTGGCCTGACCTTAGCTCACTGCAGCCTCAATCTCCTGGGCACAATCTATCCTCCCACCTCAGTCCCACAAGTAGCTGGTACTACAGGTGCAGGCCACCAGGCCTGGATAATTTAAACTTTTTTTGTAGAAACAGGTTCTCCCAGCTACTCAGGAGGCTGAGGCACGAGAATTGCTTAAACCTGGGAGGTGAAGTTTGCAGCCAAGATCATGCCACTGCACTCCAGTTCTTGGGCTCAAGTGATCCTCCCGCCTCAGCCTCCCAAAATGTTGGGATTACAGACGTGAGCTACTGCTTGCCCCCCACCACCTCACTTTTCTTTGAAATCTTCCTGTAGTCAATCCCTGGGAGGCAGGCCACTATTCCCCATCTATAGATGAGAAAACTGAGGCTCAGAAATGGACAGCTCTGGACCACACCTCACAGTGCCTGGGGAGCAGCCCAGGGGAGATGGCAGGCAGGTGGAGAAGGAAGTGGTGGCGCACTGGGACAGTTGGCACAGGTGCAGGAGGAGCAGGCCAGGCCAAGCCACGGAATCAGGAGGTGAGGGGGAGGAGGACGATGGCCTGAGGGTTCATGCCAGGAGGAGGGCTTCCCGCTCCAGCCAGCCTCAGGCAGCCACTGGAAAATCGGGTTTGGCAGCTTCAGCCATGTGCTGCAGGACTGGAAGAAGGTCCAGGCTGTTCCTGGGAGGCAGCCTAGCATGGGCTCTTCCTCTAGCCCTGAGTTTCACCACCTGGCTAGTTGGGGGAGTATTACTTTATAATTCTGGGACCCTTTGGACCGTGAAGAGAACAGCTCTGGGCTAGAGGCAGGAGCCCGGAGCTTCAGTCTCAGTTCTGCCCCAAGCCCTGATCTGATCCTTGGAATGTCCCGGCCCCTCTCTTCACCTCTGTGGCCCCGCTCTAGAGAAATAGGTTCCCCAGACCCCAACTCCTGCCCCCCAGATTCTCCTGGGAGTCTGACTCAGGCACAGGAACACAGTCAGTGGTAAGGGCACGAACAGACAGCCCCTGGGGCGCCAGGCTGGAGGTCGCTTGTCACTAATAGGTCAATGGCCGGAAGCCCAGCTCCAACCCCACAATGCAATACCGGTCACCCCACCCTTACCAGTGCCCTCACCCACACCCCCACTTCCGGCCTCTGTTCCTTCCTCACCTCTGGGGAAGGCTGCAGGGCTCCCAAGGGAATTTCCCCTGGTTCCTCCACTGGCCCTTTGCCCAGTGCTTAACCCTCCTTCCCACACCTACCCATTCAGCCAGGCCAGTCTCCCACAAAACTTTCTCTCCCTGGACCCTGGGGCAGGGCAAGGAGGGCAGGAAGCTGGGTGGAAGGACTGCAAAGGAGACTGCTTTTCCTGCTACCCTCAGGTACTGAAGCCCAAGTAAGAGTTTTCAGGAGAGAGGGAGTAGACTGAGTGTTGGGCCCTAGGACTGGGCTTCCCTGGATACTATCCCACCCCCTGAGCCTTGGGAGAGGTGGAAATGACCTTCCTCTGCACCAGCGTGCCCAGAGAAGAGAGCCTGGAGCTGAGACTTGCAACTTCTAGAAAACAAACACAAAACTGAGGCCAAGAGAGTGCTGACTACTATTACCAACAAAATTCATTAAACACAATTTTTAAAAAATCATGAAATTCTAGATTCATGGAGTTCACAGTTATGGAATCTTAGCATCACAGAATTCCAGCATGGTAGAATCTGGGTTACAGAAACTAAGAAATTCAGAATTGTGGCATTACTGAGTTCCAGATGACAAAATTAGAATATCCTTGAAATGGACATCTTGAGAAATCAATTAATAAAGCCCTTACATTCAGGTGGCTGTCTAAACTAGAGGATTTCCTGCTGGGGATAGGCAAAGTTGTCCGCACATGAACTCTGAGGGGAGGTAGGGAGCCTGGGACACATAAGCCTAAACAGGCAGGGCCAGGAGCGGTGGCTCACGCCTGTAATCCCAGCACTTTGGGAGGCTGAGGCTGGTGGATCACCTGAGGTCAGGAGTTTGAGACCAGCCTGGCCAACATGGTGAAGCCCCATCTCTACTAAAAATACAAAAATTAGCCGGGTATGGTGGCAGGTACCTGTAATCCCAGCTACTTGGGAGGCTGAGGCAAGAGAATCGCTTGAACCTGGGAGGCAGAGGTTGCAGTGAGCCGAGATCATGCCATTGCACTCCAGCCTGGGGGACAAGACCTAGACTTTGTCTCAAAACAAACAAACACCAAACCAGGCAGAAGACAGACTTTGTCCATGAGAACACATTTCTGGTTCCTGAAGATGAGGGGCAGGGGGCAGCAGGTGGGGATAGAGAAAGCAGAACTATACAAAGAAAACATAACCTAAAGAAAGAATCACCAAGTAGCATAATATGCTGACCCCAGCATCTCCAGCTTCCCCATAACTGCGGTTACCATCAGCCCAGGACATTTCTTTCCAAAGGTTAGTAAGACTCCTTATCATATTGGAATGGCTATCTTTTTCAGGAAGAAAGGTACCGAACAGAAAATACTCCATGCTTTTCTCGGGGTGGCTGGGAGGAATAGACTGTCTTCAAAGGTGCTAAGCCCTGAGCCACATGATGACACCAAAGCCACTCCATGTGGTGGGGTTCAGAGCTCCCAGCAAGGTCCTGATAGAGGACCCTGTGGAGAGCGCCTGGGTGGGGTGGTGCCTAGGGGGGCTGACCATCTCTACAGAAGGAGCCAATCTTGAGGCAAAATTTGTATGGGGACCCTTGTCCAATCTTTGGGGCTGGTTATTCAGCAAACAACAAAGGTATTTACCTAGCACTTCTGGGAAACTACTGCAAACTCGGGAACCCAGAAGGAGCAGTTCCAAAGAGAGGCAAATGCCAGGCCCTGCTGGGCATGGGAAATGGGGCAATGTCAGCTGAAGGTCTTCTTGCTCAGCTGTCTGTCCTTGGATTCAGCTTAATACCTCAGCCCTGACCTCTACTCACACGCCCATTTGCCTCCCTCTCCTTGCTTGCCTGCTGTTCTATGTACTTATACCTGCTGTGTGACCTTTGGCAAGTTCTATCCCATCTCTGGGCGTCAAATCTCCTTTGCTGTCTTTTGAAGTCTATAATTGGGTTTAAGTGCAGCTTTTAGGATTGTATATTCCTGCTTTTGTCCAGAGAAGTTTTAGCTTCAGGTATCTCCATTCCCAGCTTCCAGAAAAAGTATCAGGCAGCTTCAGGGGAGAATGCAGGGAATAGGGAATAAAAATAATGCCCACATTTGACATCCTAAATGTGTCAATGCCTATGATAGGTGTTTTCATAAATCTTATGCCCACAACCAACACTCCTTGTGTATAAATCATTGCTCCCATTTTATAGATGAAGAAACAGAGGCCCAGGGAGGGTAGATAAGATGCCTAAGATCATCCAGCTAGGGAGTAACAGAACTGGAATCTCACCTAGGTCTGTCTAAATCTGAGGGCTGTGGTTTCAGATTAGCATTACTCCATGAGGCTTCAATAGGTAAAATGTGAGTCCATGGATGAGAGTTTCAGGAAGAAGTGGTCCATGCAGCCCTGAGAGGCAGTGAGTTCCATTCGTAAGTGCAATAGGAGCTGACAGCTTCTTGTGCTGTGAAAAAAGCTGAACCAAGGTTCCTTCTATTTGGGAACTCTGGGTAGTCTCAGCTCAGATTAGAGATAGCTGGGCTGAATTGGGGGTGAGGAGGTTAGAGTGGAGCATGGAATGGTCCTGAACTGGTCTTCAGGGAGTTGAGGGGCTATGCCACTGTTCCTGGAGATAGTGTGTATGTGTTGAGGAGGGGGTGTAAAGGGGGCTTCTTCACTTTCTGGGATGGGCCAGTTCACCCTCCCCACCATCCCCAGCTGGAGCTGGTTGTCAGGCCTCCAGAGCCAGGGGCAGGGGGACTTTCCAGCTGGGATAGCATCATGATGTGTTGACAACAGATTCACTGCCTTGAGGTTCCCAGCAATCTTGCACAATTGCCTCAGTTAACTGATCGAAGGGAGGTGGGAGGATTTCAGATCCCCTGATTCCAGCCCGGCTCTGCCCTGGCCAAGGTTGGGTTATGATAAGGAGGCTGGGCAATCCAGCCACTGGCTGATAGGGTCACTGGCTCATAGGGTCAGGGCTGGAGGCAGCCCTGGGGGGTCATCTCATTTAGCTCCCTCACTGGAAGGGTGAAGGAGTCTGAGGTCCAGAGAGGGAACAGGTCCTGCCAAGGGTCACACAGAACCGCTGCTGTCCCCAACACTCCCCTTGGCACCAAGGACACAGAACTGAATCAGTCCTGGTCCTTGTTCTTGAGAGCTTGCACCCTAATGGAGAAAACAGACTAGCAGACACACCAAGAAAAATGTCAGGGCTAAAAGAGAGGCTCGGACTTTGTATACTAAAAGCTTAGAGAAGTAGGGATACAGACCTCCTAGAGGCTCCACAGAAGATGCCATAAGTAGTTTTTTTTTTAATTTAATTTAATTTAATTAATTTATTTTTTTTGAGATGGAGTCTTGCTCTGTCGCCTTGGTTGGAGTGCAATGGTGTGATCTAGGCTCACTGCAACTTCCGCCTCCCAGGTTCAAGTGCATGCCTCAGCCTCCCAAGTAGCTGAGGTTACAAGCATGCATCACCACACCTAGCTAATTTTTGTATTTTTAGTAGAGACAGGGTTTCACCATGTTGGCCAGGCTGGTCTCAAACTCCTGATTTCAAGTGATCTGCTGTCCTCAGCCTCCCAAAGTGCTGGTATTACAGGCATGAGTCACTGCACCCGGCCACAGGTAGTTTTTAAACTGGGCTTAAAGAATGGGCAAAATTTTAGCTAATGCAAAGGGGAAAGAACTTTCCTGACTGAGAAACAGCGTGAGTGGAAGCCCAGAGCAGGCACTGAGTGGCCGTGTGAGATGACTGAAGGGCAGTAGCATAGCCAGGGCCAGGACTTGAGGTCAGGATGCTTGTGCTCTGTGAGCACACAGTAGTCACCAAGGTGCAGGCCTCAGGGATATGAGGACCCCAGAAGGAGCAGGTAGGGGGAACCTGATGAGACTACAGCTGAGAGATTCTTAACAGTAGAGGTGGGGGCTGTTATACTCACCACCTCCAGGCTGGCAGTTTCCTTTAATCCAAGACACACACATACACACAAAGCCTTTACGCCTATCTCCCTCCACGAGAACCCAGGCCCACCTCAAGATCTGGCCTAGAGGAGGAGGCTGCTCCTCACCTAGCTAGCTGCCTCTCCACCCAGGTTTCAAGGCCAGGGCGCACACCCCCTCCTTGCAGTAGCTTCCTCCCCACTGCCCCATTTCCCCTCCCCCCACACCCTCGTCTCTGGACCAGGAAGGGATGGGGGCATCCAGAGCTTCGGAGCTTTGGCAGCAGCTAGCCTTCTCGCGGCTGCTGTGATGCAAATCCGCTCCGGATTTATTCGCGGGGCGTTCTTTCCGTAAAGCGAGGCGCACCCGGCGCCAGCGCTTGGCTGGAAGTGCCTTTCCTGGCCCTGACCCAAGGGCGCCAGGGCCCAGAACTGGGGGTGCCTTCCCCGCTTGAGTCAAGCAGCTAGGGTCCTGGGCGCGCGGGTGGGAGCGAAGCAGGGAGTCGCGGGGTGGGGCTATAATTAACCGCGCCGGGCGCGGAGTCAGGAAAAGGAAGCCAAGATCTTGAAGGACTTGTAGCTGGTTGAACGCAGCTACAAGTGGGGGGTCTGGGGAGCTCCTTAAACAGGCTGGACTCTGGTCTCGAGGTCTGAGCCTGGGTTTTGGTAAAGAAAATTTGAAGGTTTGAGGCTGGCAAGCATGTTTAAGGTTGGGGGCGTGGGGTGGAGGATGCAGAATCCACGTCCCCTATCCGGAAAGCGGCTCCATTGTCTTGCTTGTCCCTGTCTAAACGTAGTTTGGACACCACTAGCGAATTCGACCGATTACTGTTCTCATCCTCGAGGTGCCCTCGCAAGGAAGCGAAGTGGGCTCACTAGCAGTTACTACTCAAGGGCCTGAGAGCCTGAGGCTTCTGGGGACCGGAAGGAGGGGTGGGGGAAGGGCATGCCGAACTAGGAGTGTGCTGTGTACTTCCAGAGGCTCCAGCTTCAGGAAAGAGAACTGCAGTTTGTGGTGTAAAAAGCTTGTATGACCTGGCCAGGCGTGGTGGCTCACGCCTCCCAGCACTTTGGGAGGCAGAGGCGGGCAGATCACTTGAGGCCAGGAGTTGGAGAACAGCCTGGCCAACATGGTGAAACCCCGTCTCTACTAAAAATACAAAAATTAGCCAGGCGTGGAGGCGCACACCTGTAATCCCAACTACTCGGGGGGCTGAAGCACAAGAGTCGCTTGAACCTGGGAGGCTGAGGTTGCACTGAGCCAAGATCATGTCACTGCACTCCAGCCCGGGCGACAGAGCGAGACTCTGTCTCAGAAAAAAAAGAAAAGAAAAGAAAAGAAAAAAAGCCTATAAGCATAGGAATGGACAGATGGTATTATTGAGTGCCTATGCATACCAGATGAAGGGTGTTCACCAAATTGACCAAAAAAAGAGTGCTTCTTATTTTTTCTTGGTACCTTCATAATAAGAAAAGGACAGGCCGGGCACGGTGGCTCACGCCTGTAATCCCAGCACTTTGGGAGGCCGAGGCGGGCGAATCACGAGGTCAGGAGATCGAGACCATCTTGGCTAACACAGGTGAAACCCCGTCTCTACTAAAAAAAAATACAAAAAATTAGCTGGGCGTGGTGGCGGGCACCTGTAGTCCCAGCTACTTGACAGGCTGAGGCAGAATGGCGTGAACCTGGGAGGTAGAGCTTGCAGTGAGCTGAGATCGTGCCACTGCAGTCCAACCTGAGCTACAGAGCGAGACTCCATCTAAAAAAAAAAAAAAAAAAAGGACAAAGCAGCTGTTTAAATTAAAAATAAACAAATAAATAGACGTGGATTTCAACACTGCTGAACCACTTACCGTTTGGCCCTGGAAAATTTGCTTCAACTTCTCCAGGCCTCAGTTTTCTTATCTGTAAATTAAGAATAATAGGGGCCAGGCACAGTGGCTCACGCTTGTAATCCCAGCACTTTAGGAGGCTGAGGAGGGCGGATCATCTGAGGTCGGGAGTTGGAGACCAGCCTGACCAACATGGAGTAAACCCCGTCTCTGCTAAAAATACAAAATTAGCCAGGCATGGTGGCACATACCTGTAATCCCAGCTACTCAGGAGGCTGAGGCAGGAGAATCACTTGAACCTGAGAGGTGGAGGTTGTGGTGAGCCGAGATCACGCCATTGCATTCCAGCCTGGGCAACAAGAGTGAAACTCCATCTCAAAAAAAAAAAAAAAAAAAGAAGAAGAAGAAGAAGAATAGGAATACCTAGGTGTTGTGAGGATTGAAATAAGGCATCAGAGGTGTTTGAATAGTGCTCCCTAAATGGCAGCAATAAGAACACTTAGCCTTGTTCGGGGGTATGTGTGGCGAACTGGGGAGCAAAAAGTCTTCTGGAAGAGTAGAAATCTGAGCTAAATCTCAAAATATGAGTAGGAGCTGGTCTCCGGGAAACAAAGGGAGGAAGTTACTCGGGAGACTGAGACGGGAAGATTGCTTGAGACCCGTCTGGGCAACATAGTGAGATTCTGTCTCTAAAAAAAAGTAGAAAACTTAGTGGGGCATAGTGATGCGCCTGTAGTCCCAGCTACTCAGGAGGCTCAGGCAGGAGGATCCTGTGAGCCCAGGAGTTTGAGGTTGCAACGAGCTATGATCATGCCACTGCACTCTAGCCTGGAACGCACAGTGAGACCCCCATCTCAAAAAAAAAGGGATGGGGGGAGTGAGGAGGAAGAGAAGGATGTTAATGACAGAGGGAATAGCATAAGCAAAACCAGGTAGGTAAGAGCCAGGACAGAAAATCTGGGGAAACTACAGGTGTAAGACAGGAAGTAGAAAGAGATGAGGTTAGAAAGGTAAGCAGGGACCAGACTGGGGCAAGGTAGGGGGCTTGGAGTTATTGAGGCCAGTTTTTTTTGTTGTTATTGAGACGGAGTTTCGCTCTTGTTGCCCAGGCCGTAGTGCAATGGCGCAATCTCGGCTCACTGCATCTCCGCCTCCCGGGTTCAAGCGATTCTCCTGTTGAGGCTGGTTTTTATCCTGAGAGCCTTTGAGGAGTTTTCAGCAGAAGCAAGAGATAGGCTCCCTGTGGGGCAGTGGGGAGTCAAGGAGACCTGTGAAGAGGAGGCTGTGGCAATGCCTCAGGGGAGGGGGATCGTGGCATGAACCACAGTGTTGGCCCTGGGATGGAAAGAAATGGATGGAGCTGAGAGGTACAAGTGACAGGTCTTGGTGATGAATTGAATGGGTAACATAAGTGAGAGGGAGGTATGAGGATGATATCCTGATTTCCAGCTTGGGTCCTGGGTGGTGCTATTCACTGAGACAGGGAGCAGGAAGAATAACATATTTGGGAGGAGGCTGAGTTCAGTTTTGGACATGCCTATGACCACACCCCTAGATAGATCCTCAATAATTGGAGTCCTGTAATCCTCCTACCTGTTAACTACTCTGTCCAGAGATGGCAGAGGTATTATTAGTCAGTGCTGGTTGTTTGTTCCCTGGCTGTGGCTCGTTGGAGGTCTGACTGGCGACGCCATAGAGGTAGGGGGTGCCACTGCTACCACTGGGCTGGGCCTAGTGAGTCTCCTTTGTGGTCTGGTCAGCCAGGCAGTTTCTCTGGGCACAATCATGTTATATGAGCTCAAGGATTGGGTTGTCAGACTGTTCCCAAAGAGAATCCAAGGAGGGAGACAGTGCTCTGTGCTGTGGAGATTACTGTCTCTATTTTACAGCTGAGGAAACTGAGGCTCAGGAATTGAGTGGCAGAGCCAGGAGGTGAATGAAGGTCTGTGTGATGTCTTCTCACAGTACCAGCTGCCACATCATCAATGGTGACATCTGCTCTAAGAGGGCAGGGAAAGCACCAGGGCCATGGTTCCTTGGGGGAGGAATGCCATCTGGGGAGTAGGAGGGATCAGGAAGGAGAAAGGGAAAGCTTCCTGGAGGTGGTACCATTTGTGTTGTCCTAGAAGCATCATCTTGTTTTCTGTCTCTCTAGCTAGTAATCATTGAGAATCACTTGTTGCCTGCAGTGAGGGAGACCTTTTTGTCTGAAGGGCCTCTAGGCAGAATGTCTTCTTGGACCTCAAAAAGTGGCAAGCTGGAATTCCTGCAGACAGCTCCCACAGGCAAGCCTGACATGGGGGCACTTCTACCTCAGTCTCTGGCATTGGTCAGCTGGGGCATCCCTTTTGCACTGGTACTTCACTAGCAGCTGGAAACCCAGTTGTCTATTCATTTTCATATCAAGGTCAGCACAAGTTTATGTTCTGTTTTCAGGTTTTATTTTACTTTTAAAAAAAGCATCGTGGAATGAAGTGATAGATTCTGTCTAAAGAAGGACTGGCAATTATGAGAAAAACTTTCTGTGGATAATTGAGGGAAGGTTTTAAGACATAAAAGAAATGTCGCTAACCTTCATCTGTCATCCATCAAGCATTTTCCCTCAGGTGTCCAAAAGGCTGAAGCAGCCTGATGTGGTATAAAGGGGTGGCCATATTCTTCATAGGTAAGAACAGGTGACTTCCAAAATAATGTTTAAGTAATGTTTGTTCATTGTAGAAAACTTGAAAAATACAGGCAAATAAAAAGAAAAAATATATAAAGTATCCTTTAAGAAATGAACAGTGTGGTCGGGCGTGGTGACTCGTGCCTGTAATCCCAGCACTTTGGAAAGCTGAGGTGGGTGGATCACTTGAGGTGAAGAGTTTGAGACCAGCTTAACTAACATGGTAAAACCTCATCTCTACTAAAAGTACAAAATATTAGCCGGGCATGGTGGCGCATGCCTGTAATCCCAGCTACTCCAGAGGCTGAGGCAGGAGAATCACTTGAACCTGGGAAGTGGAAGTTGCAGTGAGTCAAGATTGTGCCACTGTACTCCAGCCTGGGCGACAGAGCAAGACTCTGTCTCGGAAAAAATAAATAAATAAATAAACACTGCTCTCATTTTTTATATATGGAAATCAGAGTATCATGTATTTTTAAATTTTGGGGTATATGTGTTTTTCTTTTACATGATTAATATTATACCACATAGACAGTTTTGTATCTTGCTTTAATTTAATTAATTAATTAATTAATTTATTTATTTATTTATTTGAGATGGAGTCTCACTCTGTCACCCAGGCTGGAGTGCAGTGGGACGATCTCGGCTCACTGCAACCTCTGCTTCCTGGGCTCAAGTGATCCTCCTGAGTAGCTGGAACTACAGGCACACACCGTCACTCTCAGCTAATTTTTTTATTTTTTTGTGGAGATGGGGTTTTGCCATGTTTTCCAGGCTGGTCTCTAACTCCTGGGCTCAAGTGGTCCCCCACCTGGGCCTCCCAAAGTGCTGGGATTACAGGCATGAGCCACCCTACTCAAGCCACCATGCTCAGCCTATTTTACCAAACTCTTATCCTTAGATGTATAAATTGTTTCTAATTTTTTGCTATTCTAAAAATACTATGAAAAAAATCTTTTTTTTTTTTTTTTTTTTTTTTTTTTTTTTGAGACGGAGTCTCACTCTGTCGCCCAGGCTGGAGTGCGGTGGTGCGATCTCGGCTCACTGCAAGCTCCGCCTCCCGGGTTCACGCCATTCTTCTGCCTCAGCCTCCTGAGTAGCTGGGACTACAGGTGCCCGCCACCACATCCAGCTAATTTTTTGTATTTTTAGTAGAGACAGAGTTTCACCATGTTAGCCAGGATGGTCTCGATATTCTGACCTCGTGATCTGCCCACCTTGGCCTCCCAAAGTGCTGGGATTACAGGCGTGAGCCACCGCACCCAGCCTGAAGAAAATCTTTATGCGTAAATCTTTGTTGATATTTTGGCTTACATTCTTTCCTTCTTTTTCTGAAATTGGGTCTTGTTCTGTTGCCCAGACAGGAGTGCAGTGGCTATTCACAGGTGAAGTCATAGCACATTATAGCCTCAAACTCCTGGGCTCCAGCGATCCTCCTGGCTCAGCCTCCCAAGTAGCTGGAACTATAGGTGCATGCCACCATGCCTGGCTTGGATTATTTTCTTACAATTTTTTCTGGAAGTGGAATTACTGGGTCAGAGGATCAAAATATTTTTAAGGATCTTGACATATATTGCCAAAATGCTTTCCAGAAAGGTTGTGCCAATTACATGCCATCACCCTGATATTAATGTACCTGTCCTATGACATAGCACTGAGTATTAACATTTTAAAAATCCTTGGCTGGGTACAGTGGCTCATGCCTGTAATCTCAGCACTTTGGGAGGCCAAGGCAAGAGGATCACTTGAGGCCAGGAGTTTGAGACCAGCCTAGGCAACATAGTGAGACACTGTCTCTACAAAAAAAAAAAAAAAAAAAAAATTAGCTAGGTATGGTGGGACATGCCTGTAGTTCCAGCTACTAAGGGAGGCTAAGGTCGGGGGATCATTTGAGCCCAGGAGTTCAAGGCTGCAGTGAGCTATGATTGTGCCACTGTACTCTGAGTGACAGAGTGAGACCCTGACAAAAAAAAAAGATCCTTGCAAATTTGATAAGTGAATCATTACTTTTTGGGTGTTTAGTAGTTTCTTGGAGGACCAAGAGGCATAGTTTAATCAGGTCAATGATGTGGTCCAATCTGATTGGTGAATTCCTCTACTGATCAGACTATCTCCTTAACTACATTGATGCAGTTTGGCCATTATTGTTTTTTACCCTCCTGGGAGTCTCTCCTTTTGGTTACGGTCTCCCTATTTTCCTTTGGGGAGCACTCCTCCCCATCTTGGTCCATGTGTTCCAACTGGGCCTAGTCCACACCTGAGTTCCACGGATGGGCACTGAAATCCTATCTTGGCCAATCATGACAAAAATTGGTTCAGTGATGGGCATTTCACCCAAGTGGGGCAATGAGTGCATTTTGCTGGAATAAATGGGACAGAGGCCCTCTCTCCAATTATGGGGTTAAGGATAGAGAACTGAAGCTGAAAAATGTAGGCCTGGAGATGGCTGTTGGTCGTCTTTGCCATTCAAGGGGAGAGCCTACTTGAGATGGAAGTCAACATTAGTTAAGAGATGCCAAGAAATGGAGAACACATACCTGAAGATTTTTTTGAGCTCCTGGGTTCAGCTGCCTGGGTTTTCTGTTAATGAGGCAACAAATCCTCCCTTTAAAAAAGACAGTTTGAGCTAGGTTTCTATTATACGCAACTGAAAAAGTCCTATGGTTTTGCATGGTGTTAAAAGGCAAATGTGCCTAATTTGTTACAGAATCATAGGTTCTAAAAGTTGAAGAATCTTCACCACCTTCTTCTTCCATGTTTTATACACAGACCTACATGTATTTTAGTTAGATATCAGTCCAGTCTTTGCTTGCTTAAATCCAAGGATGGAGTACTCACTGTCTTAAGAGGTCATCTGTCCCATCACTGGAGAGTCAGTGTTGAAGGAGAGATTTTTGGTTTTTGTTTTCTCATAAACTGGAAGAACTAAATAAACTATCCCCATGCCTGAAAATCAAGACAAAGGAATAACCTAATCTGATGAATCAACTATTTTGGACAAATCATTGGCTGTGCAAAAGGAGAGGCTAAAGAACTAAGTTTAGGGACAGAACAGAGCTACATGAATGAATTTAAAAATGAGGTTTTTGTTTGCTTGTGTGTTTTTGCTTTTGAGAATCCGGGAGTCAGGAAGAGAGGGCTGGAGAGAAAAAGAGGAGGAAAAAGAAAGTAAAAAACAACACGGCATAGCAGAAAGGTAATGACAAGAATTTAGTATTAAATTTGGGTAGTTTCCTGTGGCTATGCTAAATCTCATGACAGTAAAGTTTGGTAACAAATGCCCCTGGTAAGCGATTTTTTTTCTGTGTGTGTATATGTGTGTGTGTGTGTGTGCATGGTACTCATAGACAGGGCTGAGAACCAGGTGCAGGACGGGGATAACACATGTGGCATATGTGGTGATCTACAAGCTAAATTCAGATAGTGGAAGCTGAAACTTAGAGCCAGAGGTGATGATGACAATGTAATTGTCCTGGGGATTTTCTGTAATCTCTGGAAATATTTTGGGGAATCTTTGGGAATGAGGGCTTGAGCCAGTCTTATCTGGTCCTTAAGGGGCAGAGAGAGCCCCAGCTAACAACTGGATCATGCTCAAAATCTAGTCTTATTATAATATAATTTTGTCTTACATTAAGGCAAAATTAGCCTCTCTAAAGCCTTCCTATGATCAAAGGTATTTGCCTTTGAGGGCCATGGAGACTCTGTTCCCCTTGTTCCACGTGACTGTAACTTTATCATCTGACTTTGGAGTCAGAACTGAGTTTGAATCTGGGCTTTGCCCCTGACTGTGTGACCATGGAATTTATAATCTAGTGGAAGGAGACTGAAAATAAACAAATGAATAAAATAGGTAGTATTACAGATAGAGATAAGTGTTATGGAGTTAAAGCAGGTAACGGGGAGACAAAGTAGGTAAGGAGAGTGCCATGGGGATTATTTGCCATTTTATTTTATTTATTTATTTATTTATTTATTTATTTGTTTATTTATTTTTGAGACAGAGTCTCACTTTGCTGCCCAGGCTGGAGTGCAGTGGTGCCATCTCGGCTCACTGCAACTTCTGTCTCCCAGATTCAAGCAATTCTCCTGCCTCAGCCTCCTGAGTAGCTGGGATAACAGGCACGCGCCACCATGCTTGTCTAATTTTTTGTATTTTTGGTAGAGACGGGGTGTCACCATATTGGTTAGGCTGGTCTTGAACTCCTGACCTTGTGATCCACCCATCTCGGCCTCCCAAAGTGCTGGGATTACAGGCGTGAGCCACTGTGCCTGGCTGTAATCTATTGTTATTAAGATGACAACTTAGTCTTCAACCTTGTCAACCATTCTTTTTTGATAATGATTTGTGATTCTCTCTCCATCCCAGTTCTGTTTCTCTGACTCATGATCTTTTTAGCCTATCTTTCTTCTGCAGTTTGTTAATCAGTCACTAAATGTACCAGCACCTGCTATATGCTACACACTAGGTTGTAGGACTTTCTTAAGATGCCTACTGTCCCATGGGGGAGAGAACAGCTGTACATTAGTAGCCACTGTATAAAGCAGAGCAGGCCCAAGAGAATAACAAGTGCAGTGCTCTGGGAGTTCAGAGGTGAGCTCATGAAAGGCTTTGTGGAAGAGGTGGCACTTGGACTGACCTCTGAGGGTGGATGAAGATGAAGTGGAGAGGGCATTCCAGGAAGAAGGAAAGGCGTGAGACGCTAGCATGCCCAAGTCACAAGTGGGGTGGGGGAAACTGCCTGATATAGTACAAGCATGATATGTTGGAAGGTGAGAAGTGGAGAGCAGACTCTAAAGTGAGTTAATTAAGTTAGGGAGTTTGGATGTATTCTGAGAATGATAGAGAGCCATTGGACACTTTTAGACAGGGAGTGAAATAGTCACAATTGTGTTTTCAAATTATTTCTCTCACTGCAGTGGAGGAGGACAGCTTAGAGTCAGCAGGAATGGGGGTGAGGAGGAGTGGGATGGGGTGACCCAGGAGGCTGTAATAGCTGTCATAGTGAGTACTGATGAAGCCTTAGGAATGGAAATGGAGAGAAGTGATGATAGAAATTCAGGGAGAAACAAAGGATGTGCTACCTGCTCCCCAAGGATTATCAGGGAGCGTATAGGAATTGCCCAAATATGATTGCAATAGAAATGTGCTGTTAACTCTTCTGAAGTTGGGCTTTGGGTGGTTGAGGTCAGCTATTTTTCAGTCCTCTCCATAAAGGTATTATGAAATACCTTTCAGAAGCGAAGATCGAGGGAAATAACATGTGTCTGCCCTGGGCACCTTCTTGTTTTGATGTCTGATAACCGCACAAAGCTTCAGCACCCTTGGGCACTTCGGCCATCACCCAGTCCTTCAAGGACCAACTTTCTGAACAGGGATTTCTCTTGGAGTCCCTGCTGACTCTAAGCTTTCCTCCTCCACTGCAGTGAGAGGAGCTTGAATTGAGAGATGGAGAATTGAGATTTGGCCCTGGGAATATAAGGTTTAAAGTGAATAAGGCTATGATTTCCACATAATCATTCCAAAAGGCTGTTTTGACTTTCTAAATGGTCCATCCAGCTGAAGAAATTAAAAATCATCCCAAATTTGATAATTTGCGTAACTCTGGATCTGCTGAGCCACTAGTTCCTTTTAAAGAGGAAAGCCAATCCATGGTCAGGCGCAGTGGCTCATGTCTTATAATCCCAGCACTTTGGGAGGCCGAGGTGGGCAGATAGCTTGAGCTTATGAGTTCAAGACCACCCTGGGCAACATGGCAAAACCCTGTCTCTACAAAAAATATGAAAATTAGCTGGTGTGGTGGCATGTGCCTGTAGTCCCAGCTACTTGGGAGGCTGAGGTGGGAGGATGGCTTGAGCCCAGGAGGCAGAAGTTTCAGTGAGCTGAGGTCACACCACTGCACTCCAGCCTGGGCGACAGAGCCAGACCTTGCCTCAAAATAAATAAATAGGAAAGCCAATCCAAACCTCAGGCCCTGGGATTTATGATTCTAGTTGCCTGAATCTATAGCAGCAACGTCAGGAGGATTGAGAGGCTTTGGCCTTGAACATGGGTGACTGTTCCGTCACTTCCTATGTAATTTTCCTATTGACAGATAGAAGGAGTCCTGTGGGCAGACTTTGGAGTGGAGGGAATTGCAGGGAGTTAAGGAGCAGGAGACAAATATCAAAATAGCCCAGCTGAGCATTTTTTTAGCTTCAAGTGTTTTTGTTCACATTAGCTAATTAACTGACAATTTGTCCAAGTGGAGCTGAGGGATGGTAGGAGACGGGAACTCATGGCCGATCATGCTTCCAGGGTCTGGAGGGGACTGATAACGTGACTGCAGTACCAGGGCCAGAGTGTGGGTTTGGACAGCTAATGGACAGAAGCTAATTGACAGGCGTCTGGGCCTGTGTGCATAATGGTCAGCTGGTTTGTCCACAACAGTGTGATAAATGCCCCATTTAGTCCAGGGGCAGTCGTGGCTCAGAGAGAACCGGTCAGGCTCTGTTACTGATGTGATAACAAGTGCATGGAGTATTAGCTACTTCACCACAGATGTCTTCTCTGGAGAACTGTCTCTGTGTCCAGGAGACTGAATGAGATTCTTCACGGTCAGAAATGTCACATACCCTTTTTTTTTTTTTTTTTTTTGAGACACAGTCTCGTTCTGTCGCCCAGGCTGGAGTACAGTGGCACGATCTCGGGTCACTGGAACCTCCATCTCCAGGGTTCAAATGATTCTCCTGTCTGCCTCTGGGAGTAGCTGGGATTACAGGTGTGCGCCACCTTGCTCGGCTAATTTTTGTATTTTTAGTAGAGATGGGATTTCACCATGTTGGCCAGGCTGACAATTTTTTTTTAAACAGGAAATTTTTGCATCAAAACCTAGCCAGCAATGAATTCCTATTATTCACTCTCTATGTTCTATGAGAAAAACCAGGAAGAACATGCACATTTATAGAAACATGTATGCCAGCACAGCTCATAATAACTCAGTGTAGGCATCTATAGTTTCACATTTTAAGATACACTTTTTACAATTTATATAAGTAAATTTTACTCTTTTTCATGTACATTACTATTACTAAACCAGGGGTCGACAAACTTTTACTGTAAAGAGCCAGATAGTAAATATTTTAGGCCTTGTGGACATACAATTTCTGTTGTAAATACTCAGATCTGCCAGGCCTCCACAGACAATACGTAAATGAATGAGTATGACTTTATTTATGGATACTGAAATCTGAATTTATATAATTTTCACAAGATATTATGCTTCTTGAGATTTTTTTCCCAATCATTAAAAAATGTAGATGTACCCATGACAATTAAATTTTTTTAAAAAAATTAGGCTGGGCATGGTGGCTTACACCTGTAATCTCAGCACTTTGGGAGGCCAAGGTGGGCAGATAGCTTGAGTCAAGGAATTTAAGACCAGCCTGGGCAACTTGACAAAACCCCATCTCTACAAAAACAAACAAACAAAAAATATAAAAATTAGCTGGGCGTGCTGGCACGTGCCTGTAGTCACAGCTGCTCAGGAGGCTGAGGTGGGAGGATCACCTGAGCTTTGGTAGGTTGAGGCTGCATTGAGCTGAGATTGTGCCACTGCATTCCAGCCTGGGTGACAGAGTGAGACCTTGTCTCAAAAAAAAAAAAGGAAAAAAAGAAAAAGGAAACAAAACTTGTGGAGCAGCATTCTAGGCACTGGCTATACAGAGATGTAAACCATATATCTGACTCTGCAGAGTTTCCTGTTTTGTTTTTTTGTTTTTTCTTTTTTGTGGTTGTTGAGACAGGGTCTCCTCTGTCATCTAGGCTGGAGTGCATGGTATGATGATCATGGCTCACTGTAGCCTTGAACGCCTGGGCTCAAGTGATCTTCAGGATCACAGGTGCATGGCACCACCCACAGCTAATTTTTTGTATTTTTTGTAGAGATGGGGTTTCGTCATGTTACCCGGGCTGGTCTTCAACTCCTGGGTTCAAGCGATTCTCCCACCTTGGCCTCCCAAATTGCAAGGATTTCAGGTAGGAGCCACTGTGCCTGGGCAGAATTTACTTTCTAGATCAAGATATAGGCATTGAACAAAAAGCGTAAGTAAAGTTATTTCAGATTGTGATACATCCTAGTAAGACATTAAAATAGGAATAAAATTTGATATGGAGAGGGCTTTTTTGGCTAGCACTGTAAGGGAAGGCCATTTTGAGGAGGTGAAATTTGAGCTGAGACCTGAATGAAGAGAAGGAGACAGTTATAGTGAAGATCTGGGGGAAAGAACATTCTAGGTAGAGGGAGAGCAGGTACCTATAAAGAACCTGAGGCCTATCAGATCCTGACAGATAAAAGGCTGAAGCAGATGTGAATGAGTGGTTGTGTATTGGGAGGGTGAGGGTTAAAAGGAGATGAGGTGAGAGACAGGGGAGCTTCAAAATGAGGCCTCCACTTATCTCTATTCCGCATTCCCTCAGTTCTGTCTCTCACACTTTACTTCCTGGGATTCTGAACTTAACTTTTCTTTTGAGACAGGTATTGCTCTGTCACCCAGGCTGGAGTGCAGTGGCATGACTGACTATGGCTCACTGCAGCCTTAACCTCCCAGGCTCAAGCAATCCTCCCACCTCAGCCTCCCAAGTAGCAAGGACTACAGGTGTGTGCCACCATGTCTGGTTAATTTTTTTATTTTTTTGTGGAGTCGGGGTCTCACTATGTTGCCAGGGCTGGTCTCGAACTGCTGGGCTCAAGCAATCTGCCTGCCTCAGCTTCTCAAAGTGCTGGGATTACAGGCGTGCACCACCATGCTCAACAGGATTCTGAACTTTTCTGTTCTCCAAACAAGCTGTTCTTTTTTATATTCATGAGTTTTGCATAGGCCTCAAGCTGGAATGCATGGCTGTGAACACTGTCTCCTTCTTCCTTTCAGCAATAGAATTTCCCCATGTTTTAACAGGGCCTATGTTTAGAGCTTCCTACCCAACCTGAACTACCTGCTTATTTCTGGACTGTTACATGACAAGAAAACAAACTTCTGTCTTGTTTGACACACTGTACATGCAGTGTCTTTATTATGTGACTTACCCTTTACTCTCACTTTCGCTTATCTGCCTAGTGAATTCTTACTTATCCTTCTAGATCAAGTCCTAAGTACTGCTTTTCCTATCCTCTCCAGGAAAAGTTATCTGAACCTGACAGATGATTTTCTTTATTGCCTCATGGTACTTTGTATGTCTATCATAGTATTCCACTAGTTCAGCAGCACTGACTAGGAGTCTAAGTCATGCACTGTGTGGTAAATAAGGAGTTTGTGGTTTAGAGGGAAAGACAGACATGTGGCAAATAATTGTGAATGGTGATAGTACACTCTCTGTGAGAAGTGAGTTGGGGGGAGTACAGACATCCTTCATTCTTCCTTTCTCCTCAATTCCCACACCCAATTCTAACAAGATGAAAAAGTCTGTATTGCCCAGATCTTGGGAAAAACATTGGAAAAGAGAGGAGGAAGTCAGGTAGTATCAGGACAGCAGTTACAAGTCACACCAGCCTCAAGGAGGCATATTTCAACCCCATCAGCAGAGGTGGCAGCAGCCAGGACAGAAAGCATTGTCCCCCTGGAAGCCAAAATAGGTTGCTGCTTGTGGTCACTATTGGAGATGCAGCCATCTGCTATAGAAGCTGAACAAGTAGTATGCTGGCAAGATGACTAGCCATTCAAGAACTTATTCTCAACTCAAGAGGCCCTGGAGAAACTCTTTAAAATGGCTGAAGGACACTTTGAGGTAGGGTTAATTCCTACAAGTAGGAAAGTGGGTGCTCATCCTAGAGTAAGTTGGGTAAAAAAACTTATTAAATAATATCTAATTTTGTATTTACAGGCAAATGAGGCTGAGGATATATGGATTATATTTTGAATTATTTTGAATTTTATTGAATTTTATATCCATGCCATGGACTCATCGTTACCTCTAGAAGTAAAGCCAATTGATATTTAGGGCAAGGATGAAGATAACATTGGAAAATTTGCACGTGGAGGTAGATGTAGACTTCCAGAAGCCTCTAAGAATTGTGAGATTCAAAATAACTGTGAAAAAAAACCACACATAAAATTGAAAAGACCGTGCAAATTCTCTTAAATTCCTGAACAAATAAAGAGAGCCCAGCAAGGTCTTCAGGAGGGGGAAAACACAGCCTTACTTAAGTTTGCTAAAGATGTTAATCAGGCTGGGCGCAGTGGCTCATGTTAATCAGGCTGGGCGTGGTGGCTCATCCCAGCACTATGGGAGGCCGACGAGGGCAGATCACGAGGTCAGGAGATCGAGACCATCCTGGCTAACATGGTGAAACCCCGTCTCCACTAAAAATACAAAAAAATTAGCCGGGCGTGGTGGCAGGCGCCTGTAGTCCCAGCTACTTGGGAGGCTGAGGCAGGAGAATGGCGTGATCCCAGGAGGCGGAGCTTGCAGTGAGCAGAGATCACACCACTGCACTCCAGCCTGGGTGACAGAGTGAGACTCCATCTCAAAAAAAAAAAAAGATGTTAATCAGCCTACAATCCAAGGGAGATACCAGGGAATGGAGTTGTTGTGTTAGATATGGTTAGACAATCTCCATAAGAAAACAACCCAATTGCCACCAGTATCGTTGGCCTAGTTATTGGGGGAGAGGTGAAGGAAAGACTATTTAGTTAATCTAGAGACTTATGAGGATCTGAAAGTTGAGGGTATTTTTAGGAAAGGTGACCCCTAGCATGGAGAAAGAGTGCTCTTGGCTAGGGTACTACTCTACTGAGATGCTGTGGGTGGTAGATACCCGATATGGAGAAGTGATGGCAGAACCTCTTAGTCTGGCAAAGGGAATTTTCAAGCCTCAGTGTTAATTGGCTGAGTGTTGAATGCTCTGACAAAGCTAGCAGTGGGGAGGGTTTATAACCACAGGGATGTTCTGAATTTTTCTCTGTTGTATCAGACGGTGAGAGAAAAGATACTTCTGAACCAAGACTGAAGAAAGTCTTATAGAAGGCAGAGGAAACAGGAGCTAGAGATCCGAACAGCACGAATCAGGTCTCCTGTATAACAGGTGAGTTTTAGGGCTGTTCCAGGATAAGACTTTGGGGAAAATTCCAGCTGCCAAACCCAGGGTGGTCTTTTAGATTCTTCTACTTTTTGAAACTAACATGAAAATGGAGGAGGAGAGGCAGCTCAAGCTATGGAGTAGAGAAAACTCAATCAATTGAGGTGATTGTAGATACCCAGCAAGGACTCCAATGACTACTATACATGAGGACTTCATGGGACAGATGAAAGGGCTAATGGAGGCCCTTTAGGTTTTGGGGAAAGAGATATAACCATGGACACCTCTAAGTCCCTAAAAGGCAGAACACTGGAGAAGCTGGGGATGAGAAGGCTCCTGGCCAAGAAGAAATCCCAGCTATAGCATTCCTAAAGTTGAAGAGCATCAGGGAACAAGAGACCAGGAATGGGCCTAGAGCTTGATCTGTCTTTATTATTATTATTTGCAGAAATGGGGCCTCATTATGTTGCGCAGGCTGGTCTCAAACTCCTGGCCCAAGTGACCCTCCCACCTTGGCCTCTCAAAGTATTGGGATTACAGATGTGAACCACTGTGCCTGGCTGGGGTTGAGCTGTCTTCAACCTGCAAAAGAGGAGGCCTCTGCCAGGCAAAGATCCCATCTTTTTCTTGTGGAGGGATAATCCTAGAAAGAGGGGCAGGCATAAAAGCACCAACTCTCAAGAGGTGCTTAATGACAAATTCACAAGTAGCAAACACCCAAGCCACCTCCCATCACAAAAATGGAATGGATCAGATGTGGCTTTGGGACCAATTGTCAGGCTTGAGTTTCCTATAAGGACTTGTGGAGATGAGGGAAGAGATGAAAAATCTGTGGGTATATGTTGGCAATGTTCAGGAGAGGTAGGTACATTGGTGGGGATCAAGTCTAGACTCTTTAAAAAGTGTTTATCAGCGGCCGAGCACAGTTGCTCACGCCTGTAACTTCAGCACTTTGGGAGGCCGAGGAGGGTGGATCACCTGAGGTCAGGAGTTCGAGACCAGCCTGACCAACATAGTGAAACCTCGACTCTACTAAAATACAAAAAAAATTAGCTGGACACAGTGGCGCATGCCTGTAATCCCAGTTACTCCTGAGGCTGAGGCAGGAGAATTGCTTGAACTCAGGAGGCGGAGGTTGCAGTGAGCCGAGATCGCGCCATTGCACTCCAGCCTGGGCAACAAAAACAAAACTCTGTCTCAAAAAAAAAAAAAAAAAAAAAGTGTTTACCAGAAGCATGTAGGAATAGAGTATCTAGATGTTTTATCCTTATCCAGGTGTGGAAGCCACAGCAAAATAAAGGGAGGGAAGAGCCAATAATTCCCATTTTCTCTGCTTCCACTCTGGGTTCTCTAACTTAAAGTTTTAATTTGGGGGATTCCCCAAAATTCAAAACGTAGAAAGAGAAGTTGTCATGGAAGGGCCAAACCAGGAGTAGTTTTCTCTCTCCAAGAATGGGGCTTACTATAATGGGTTTAGGGTAAGTAGCGTAAGTTAAAGTATGGGAAACCCAGACTCTTTAGAAAATGGTACAGACAGTCTGTGTTATCTTAGATGGATGATTTTTGAAATCACCTCAAAGACCTACTGATTAACTACATTAACTCTGGATTCCATATCCTATATATTCCATTTAGTGATAGTGAAGGGAAAAAATCAGGTAATATCTGAGTTTGTGTGGATTTCCTGGCTTTCAACAGACATTCCACAATAGCCCAGCACACTGTGTTCCACATACAGGATAGCTTAGCCACTTCCTATGGCGTGAGTTGTTTCCAGCAATGAGCGTCAGAGAAGGTATTATAATATCCCTACAACTGCATAAGAGTACATAGACAGGGGGGATTTTGTCTGTCTTGTACAGGTCATCAATATGAAGGGATGGGGGTTTCAGGAATCCATGTTGTTACCAGAAAGGGGTTCTGATCCAGACCCCAAAAGGGGGTTCTTGGATTTCGTGCAAAGAGCTACTGATTAACGGCATTATCTTTGGATAACGGAAGCTGTCTTACTTTATTAAGAAAGTAAAGGGATAAAAGAATGGCTGCTCCATAGGCAGAGCAGCAGTATGTGCTGCTTGACTGAGTATACTTATGGTTATTTCTTGATTATATGCTAAATAAGGAGTGGATTATTCTTGAGTTTACAGGGATTTCCTGGAAATCTTCCTTTTAGAACATATAGGGTAACTTCTTGGCCGGGTGCAGTGGCTTACACCTGTAATCCCAGCATTTTGGGAGGCTGAGGCAGGTGGATCCCTTGAGGTCAGGAGTTTGAGATCAGCCTGGCCAACTTGGCGAAACCCCGCCTCTGCTAAAAGTACAAAAAATAGCTGGGTGTGGTGGTGCATGCCTGTAGTCCCAGTTACTTGGGAGGCTGCGGCAAGAGAATTGCTTAGACCCAGAGGGCTGCAGTGAGCCAAGATCGCGCCACTGCACTCCAGCCTGGGTGACAAAGCAAGACTCAGTCTCAAACAGAAACAAAAACAAAAACCACACACACACAAAGAACATATAGAGTAACTTCTGGGTGTTGCCATAGTACTTATAAACTGTTATGGCACTGCTAGGAGTATCTTTTTTTGTTGTTGTTTTTTGAGACAGAGTCTTGCTCTGTGGCCCAGGCTGGAGTGCAGTGGCACAATCTCGGCTCACTGCAACCTCTACCTCCTGGGTTCAAGCAATTCTCCCGCCTCAGCCTCCCAAGTAGTTGGGATTACAGGCACCTGCCATCATGCCCGGCTAATTTTTGTATTTTTGTAAAGACGGGGTTTCACTATGTTGCCCAGGCTGGTCTTGAACTCCTGACCTCAGGTGATCCACCTGCCTCAGCCTCCCAAAGTGCTGGGATTACAGGCATGAGCCACTTGCGCCCAGCCAGGAGTATCTTTTAGCATGCTAATACATTATAATTAGCATATAATGAGCAGTGAGAGACCAGAGGTCATTTTCGTAGCCATCTTGGTTTTGATGGGTTTTGGCCAGCTTCTTTACCGCATCCTGTTTTATCAGTGGAGTCTTTGTGACCTGTGTCTTGTGCTGCCCTCCTGTCTCATCCTATGACTAAGAATCCCCTCCTGGGGATGCAGCCCAGGAGGTCTCAGCCTAATTTCACCCAGCCCCTATTTAAGATGGAGTTGCTCTGGTTTCAATGCCTGAAGGTTGATGCAGAAAGTCATTTATCATTTGAATTTATCTGGAGGCATTTTTTTTTCGTTTATATATTCATTCTCTATTCATGTCTCTCTCTCTCTCTCTCCAAAATCTTGGAGAAGCACGAACAATGGCTCTTCAAGAGTAGTAAATATGTTTTGTTCTGCTCAGATTTTCTTTAAGCGCTCTTCTCCAATTCTCAATCTCTGTAGCTTGAGTGCAACTGATCCCTGCACTCTGCTTCCAAGGGTGGCTACATGACCTAGGCCTGGCCAATTAAAACATTCCACCTAACTGGACTCTGATTGGTTCAGGAGTAAGCATGTGGTCCAAGCTAGGCTGATGAGATTCAACTCCAGAACTTTGCAGTTATATGGAGAAACTTGCACTCTGCTGGAAAGAGTTGCTAGCTGGATGCAATGTAACCCTGGAACTGCCTGACAGGATCCTTGTGACCTCTTGGGGAAACAACAGAGGGAAGGAGAACTGGGAACGCGTCTGGTTCTTGCTAACATTGAGCACCTCCACTCAGCTGTTTCTGAAGTGAGACTACCCCTTTATTTGTCTTAAGCTAGTTTTCTGTCACTTGCAACTGAAAAGTCATGCTAATACAACAGTGATACTGGACCATATGGAAGCCTGAAGTTGTCCCTTTACAGCTTCAGTAAATTTGCTTGATCTCAGTGAAAGGTGTAATATCACCAAGTGGGTAAGCACAGGCCATGAGAAGATCTCCACTATTAACAGTGGTCCCTCTCCATCAACTATTGAAAATTAGAAGCATTCATAATGTTTACGAAAAACACTTCCAAGATTGCAAAATTCTTTAGTGTTTTAACTTGGCATTATCAGTGCAGATTCAGGGCACCAATTTAGAAGTCAGCTTAAAATCCAGAAGGAAGTCAATTTTCTTACTCCCTTGAACCCTTTTGAGAGTTCAATGCTTGGTAGTTTTGGTAAGCTACTTGGTTGGAGCTTGTCCTAGCAATTGCTGACCCACATGGATGTTTGGAGGGCATCATGTTAGAAAAGTGAAGAAGAGCAAAAGTCTGTTGTTTTCATTAGCACAAATCTGTCTGATAGTGAGGTGCAACACTATTTAAAAAAGCAGAGTTCTGGCCGGGCACGGTGCCTCACGCCTGTAATCTCAGCACTTTGGGAGGCCGAGGCAGGTGGATCACGAGGTCAGGAGATCGAGACCATCCTAGCTAACACAGTGAAACTCCATCTCTACTAAAAATACAAAAACAATTAGCCGGGCGTGGTGGTGGGCGCCTATAGTCCCAGCTACTCAGGAGGCTGAGGAAGGAGAATGGTGTGCACTCGGGAGGCAGAGCTTGTAGTGAGCCAAGATCGCGCCACTGCACTCCAGCCTGGGGACAGAGCAAGACTCCGTCTCAAAACAACAACAACAAAAACAAAAGCAGAGTTCCTGGCCGGGCGTGGTGGCTCACACCTGTAATCCCAGCACTTTGGGAAGCTGAGGCAGGTGGATCACTTGAGGTCAGGAGTTCAAGACCAGCCTGGCCAGCATGGTGAAACCCCATCTCTACTAAAAATACAAAAATTAGCTGGGCCTTGTGGCAGGCACCTGTAGTCCCAGCTACAGGCTGAGGCAGGAGGATTGCTTGAACCTTGGAGCACGGGGTTGCAGTGAGCCGAGATCATGTCAATGCACTCCAAAGCCTGGGCAACAGAGCAAGATTCCATCTCAAAAAATAAATAAAATAAAATAAAATAAAAAACAGAGTTCCTGCTTCAAAAGTAGGAAATCACAGGTAAGTTCTGAGAAAGCAGGAGTTTCAGGTGCTAGATTACCCTCCCTCCAGCCCCTGCCCATTTGTTTCCCAGTGCTAGGCTGGTTGCTTCTAGTAGAGGCCACTATAGGTCCGTGAGGGTACAGATGTTTTCTCTTCACTGGTATACTCAGGCCACTGAGAGTGAGGCTCTGAGGCAGGTCTAGCAGGAAGCTCCTGTCTTGAATATCATGCTCATGGTGGCATTTGACTGTGTGGTCCATGGCAGATCATTACTACCCCAACCATGAGTATAGAATTGGAGAGAGGAGAGATGGGCAGGGGGCTGTCCCTAAAATACTCAAGGCTTCCCAAGGGAGATAACTGGAGCCTCCTCCAAGGGAGATAGCTTCAAGACCTGATCGATGAGGTTGTAGAGAACATTTGACATTTTTGGCTGCCTAGCATCTGAACACCTTTCCCATTTTGGAGGACTTCCAAATCAGATGGGAGGCAGGGCCCATAAACTCTGATATGATATCGAGTATGTTGCCAGAAGATGCAAGAATAAAATAAAGTACGATTTTTAGAGTTTGTGGCTGCCTATTAAGTTCAAAATCTCTAATTGGAGGTATAATGTATAGATTGAAAGTGGGTGAGGAAAGTCACAGTGATTGACCAAAATAATTTACCATTGATAGCACAACCCATGAAAAAAGCTGCACCCCTGCTTCTGTCGCATTTGATCAGCATTAGAGTTCACGAGGAAGCCCTCTCCCCGGTACTACTCTAGGATCTTTGGGGGAACAGAGAGAAAACTGGACAGTGGTTCAGAGGGTAAAGGGAACTTAGGATTCTTGGGCTGCAAGTAATAGAATGTAGTTGGAGTCTCCTTAAATAAATAATACATTTATATAAGCAGCCCCATTAGACAGGAAAAAGAGGGACTCCTGTCCTGGGCCCCATGTCTAGAGGGCCCTGCTTTGGCTCTTCTCTGAGCCTACCTCTCTTCATAGGATGAGCAATCCATATGGCCAAGGGTGCTTCTCCACCTAGATAAGTATTCCGCTTATCTCACCCCCCTCTTCTCAACTATGCTTAGTATCCTGAGTCCTGGAATTCTCTGCCCAAATGGACTTTAGCCTGTTTCTAGGAACTGCATGGGCCTTTTCCCTGGATCTGTTCTCCTAAGGACAGCATTGTCAGTATCAGCACCTTTAGATGCAAGAGGTGGTCAAGGGGCAGCTATTTGTAAGGAGATTGCTATGGTTTTATGTGGTTTATTCCCATCAAAACTCATGTTGAAAATTGATCCCCAGCGTGGCAGTGTTGGGAGGTAGGGACTAGTGGGAGGTGTTTGGGTCATGGAGGAGGATGGGTCACAAATATATTAATGCCTTCCTGTAGGGGTGAGTGAGGTCTTGAACTCATGGGAATAGATGAGTTAAAAGAGCCTTGTTTCCTTGGTTGCTTTCTCTTGTGTCCTCTCTCACCATGCGATCTCTGCACATGCCAGCTCCCCTTCCACTCTGCACCATGAATGGAAGCAGCATGAGGCTCTCACCAGATGTGGCTGCCCAATTTTGGACTTTTCCAGCCAACAGAATCATAAGCCAAAATAAATATCTTTTTTTTTTTTTTAATTATCCAGCCTCAGGTATTCTGTTATAGCAACACAAAATGGACTAAGACAGGGATGGATGGAAGGAGCTTCGACATGTATACGAAGACTCCCTTGACAGTCTCACAGTGCAAGATAGAGCCAAGTGTAGGAAGAAAAAGAGTCAGTTCTCTTCCTTACATCTCCCCCATGTTTTGTCAGAACTCTAAGGATCTGTGAATTCTAAATTTTAACCCAGTCTTCTTCTTCTTTTTTTTTTTTTGAGGTGGAGTTTCATTCTTGTTGTCCAGGCTGGAGTGCAATGGCGCGATCTCAGCTCACTGTAACCTCCGCCTTCTGGGTTCAAGCGATTCTCCTGCCTCAGCCTCCCGAGTAGCTGGTATTACAGGCATGCGCCATCACACCCGGCTAATTTTGCATTTTTAGTAGAGATGGGGTTTCTCCATGTTGGTCAGGCTGGTCTCAAACTCCCGACCTCGGTGATCTACCCGCCTCGGCCTCCCAAAGTACTGGGATTACAGGCGTGAGCCACCGTGCCCAGCCTCAACCCCGTCTTCTAAGTTTGCATGAAGATATATTTAGCAAGATAGGAGAATTGAGTGTTTTTTTGTTTTTTTGTTTTGAGACGGAGTCTCGGTCTGTCACCAGGCTGGAGTGCAGTGGCACGATCTTGGCTCACTGCAACCTCCACCTCCCGGGTTCAAGCGATTCTCCTGCCTCAGCCTCCCAAGTAGCTGGGACTACAGGTGCGTGCCACCATGCCCAGCTAATTTTTGTATTCTTAGTAGAGACAGGGTTTCACCACGATGGCCAGGATGGTCTCAATCTCTTGACCTCGTGATTCGCCCACCTCGGCCTCCCAAAATGCTGGGATTACAGGCGTGAGCCACCACACCTGGCCGAGGATTGAGTATTTTTTATTTAATGGTTGGCCTGATTTGTAACTTTCAAGTATTTTGACATAGGGTATATGGCTCTCCATTTATATTCTTGTCCTGGGCCCTGCAAATGTTAGGTGTTAGGCCTGACCTTAGTATAGGAACCAAGCTGGGCCTTAAGAAGCTCTATACTCAGGAAATTGATTACTGCTTGTATTCTTTCCATTCCTCACCACTGCTCCTTTCAGAGCATTTCTTTCATCTTTCCTTGGCTTTCTGAAGACTGGCTTCCTTTGCAACTCAGCCTTCAGGGTGAACATGGGCATAATACCTCCAGAGATTGATTCCGTGTTATGGGTCCAAACCCCTGAAGAGCTTAGATCTTGTTTTGGGTACTATTTCCAAATATTTGTGAAAGAAACTCTAATCAATTCAGCCTAGGCCCTATCAACTATGGCCAGGGACACAGTCATGTACAAATTGAGAAGGGGGACATCATGGTGAACTGGCCAGAGGTACTAAAATGTATCCATTACAATGATAGATACCAGAGACTGGGAAAGGGCGTGTGGGTGGGAGCGGGGATGAAGGGAGGTTGGTTAACAGTGAGATAGAAAGTGTAAGTTCTAATGTTCAACAGCAGAGTAGAGAGGCAAGTATTATGTATTTCAAAGTAGCTAGAAGAGAAGACTTTAAATGTTCCCAACACATAAAAATGATAAATACTCAAGGTGGTCAGGCATAGCAGCTCACATCCATAATCCCAGAACTTTGGGAGGCCAAAGTGGGAGGACTGCTTGAGTCCAGGAATTTGATACTGGCCTGGGCAACATAGTGAGACCCTGTCTCTACAAAAAAAATTTTTTTTCTTAGTTAGCTGGGCATGGTGGCATGTGCCTATAGTCCCAGCTACTGGCACTGAAGAGCAGGGGTGGCGGTGGGGAGGGCAGAGGTGGGGGGATCACTTGAGCTTATGAAGTCGAGGTCGAGGCTGCAGTGAGCTGTGATTACACCACTGCACTCCAGCCTGGGCGACACAGTGAGACCCTGTCTCAAAAAACACAAAACAAAACAAGAAAACACTCAAATGTGATGGATACACCAAATACCCTGACTTGATCATCTCACATTGTATATATGTAAAAAAAATCACATATACCCCATAAATATGTAAAGTATTCTGTATCAATTAAAGAAATAAACACAAAAAAGGTATCTACTACAATGGAGCAATTGACTGACCAGCCTGGGTCATTGATCCACTCACACCCTTAGGCCTTAACCCATTAGCAGTGCTCTTGGAGCTAGCTATCTACCCAGTGAGGTCCTGGAAATGAATGAATCACATGCAGAAGCAAAGGAGAAAAATACTACCAATGAAGGGAGAGATTCTCCACAAGAAAGGCTGTAATTTCATTATTGAGTGGCCCATTCTTTAGGGTGGGGACATGCTGGTTACCTAATCACTCATCAAGTGTGGCCTTGTCTACCTCCTAAGCATCTCTCACATCTACACAAATCTACACAGGACTGTTGATCATTTGCCCATATTGTTGCAACAATGTTTTCCAAGTCTTCAAAGTTTGCCCCTTCAATCCATTTTGCAATCTGATGATTCTCAAATGCAAATCTCATCACAACACTCCTCTGCTTAAAACTCCTAAACTCCCTCCATTGCTTGAGCATAAAGTACACATTCCTATCCTGACTTACAAGCCTCTTCATGCTTACCCTGTAGCTTCATCCTCACCACCCTTTACCTCCTTTAACATTAGGACAGCCTACAATTACTTTCTTTTTTTTTCTTTTCTTTTTTTTTTTTTTCTTTTGAGACGGAGTCTCGCTGTGTCGCCCAGACTGGAGTGCAGTGGCGCGAACTCGGCTCACTGCAAGCTCTGCCTCCTGGGTTCACACCATTCTTCTGCCTCAGCCTCCCGAGTAGCTGGGACTACGGCGCCCGCCACGATGCCTGGCTAATTTTTTGCATTTTTAGTAGAGACGGGGTTTCACCGTGTTAGCCAGGATGGTCTTGAGCTCCTGACCTCGTGATCCACCTGCCTCGGCCTCCCAAAGTGCTGGGATTACAGGCATGAGCCACCGCGCCCGGCCTCTGTAATTAATGTCCATGTCCACAAAGAGCGATGTGCTCTCCTCTGGGGCTTTGTACATGTTTTCTTCCTGTCTGGCCTATATTTTCATCTGGCCCTGTCACCTAACTAGAAAAGAAACTAGCTCAGATATGATGATTTTGAAACATTTGTGTGGCATCCAGTAGGCATTTGGATAGACAGGAGAGGGGGTAGGACTGGTTTTAGGAGGCTGAAAAGGGTGCCATCCAGAGGTCAAATCTAGTGATTAGCTTTCAACTCTAGGAAAGACATGCTTCTTCAGAAAGGAAGGCAAGGAAGCAAGAATGGGTACAAGTTTATAGGCTTTTGAAGGGATGAATGAAAGGAAGGGAGTATTATGTCTGTTGATTTCTGTCAAGTAAAAGGAGAGGTCACATTTACTGATCTGATGGTGGAAGGTAGTCACTTGAGATGAGTAGTGAAGGTTTGGAATATCAGAATAAGCAGATACAGAATGAGCCAAAGGAATCCCAGTTATGACCAGAGACCAGCCCAGAGCTAAGTTGGTAAACTTGGTTTTTCTTTACCTAAGCCCAACTGCCTGGGCATAAGAGCAGAAGTAGACTGTTGTTTGGGTCTGGGATTTGGCTTTGGCTGGCTGATTCTTTTGGAAAGACAAGAGAGAGACAGTTGATGACACTGGGAGAAGATGGTTAAAAAGATTCACGTTGGGATTAGGTTTCTGGTTTCCAGGACTAGAGCTAGTCTATGACAAAGTTTTATAGGTTTGAGCACTATATTTAATGTGACTTACAGTCATTTATTGGGAAAGATGATCCTTTATTCTAAAATTATATCATCTCTACATCTTGATTTTAAAATGTGTTTGAAGGCCGGGCGTGGTGGCTCATACCTGTAATCCCAGCACTTTGGGAGGCCAAGGCAGGTGGATCACCTGAGGTCAGGGGTTCAAGACCAGCCTGACCAAGATGGTGAAACCCCATCTCTACTAAAAATACAAAAATTAGCTGGGTGTGGTGGCGGGCGCCTGTAATCCCAGCTACTCGGGAGGCTGAGGCAATGAATTGCTTGAACCTGGGAGGCGGAAGTTTGCAGTGAGCCGAGATCATGCCACTGTACTCCAGCCTGGGTGACAGAGTGAGACTCTGTCTCAAAAATAAATAAATAAAATAAAGTAAAATAAAATAAAGTGTGCTTGAAAAAAATTAAATTATGGTGGTTGTATCATTTCCTAGGGCTGCCATAATGAATTATCACAAACTGGGTAACTTAAAACAACAGAAATCGGCCAGGTGCAGTGGCTCACGCCTGTAATCCCAGCACATGGGAGGCTGAGGCAGGAGGATAGCTTGAGGCCAGGAGTTTCAGTCCAGCCTGGACAACATAGGGAGACCCTGTCTCTACAAAAAATAAAAATAAAAAATTAGCCAGGCATGGCGGTGCACACCTGTGGTCCCAGCTACTCGGGAGGCTGAAGTAGGAGGATTGCTTGAGCCCAGGAGGTCAAGGCTGCAGTGGGCCATGATCACACCAGTGCATTCCAGCTTGAGTGACAGACCGAGACACCTTTCCTCTTGCCCCTCAAAAAAATTTCAGATGGGGAGCAGTTCATAGGTATGACAGATTTGTCTGGTTCTTATTTGCAGGGTCCTGGGAAACTCAGCAGAAACACCAACCACATGCCAGTATGTCAGGGTAGGATACTGAGCTAGATTCCTCCATTGTCTTGGAAAAGAAGACATGATCCAAGTGGTACGTGTGAGTTGTATTTAGGGAACAGAGTCAGAAGTCAATGCTGCAAGAACAGAATCAGTGAGGAGTGTGAGGTTAATACTCAGCAGTCGAGGATGCCAGGAAGAAGCTGAGAAAGAGTGTAAGGCTGTTGAAGAGGAAAGACGAGGAGGATGGGTACTCTCTTGTCCTGATCTTATGGTCTTAGGGAGAGTTAGTCAGTTTAGACGCACATAGGTAAGGCCGGGCACAGTGGCACATGCCTGTAATCCCAGCACTTTGGTAGGCCAAGGTGGGTGGATCCCCTGAGGTCAGCAGTTCAAGACCAGCCTGGCCAACATGGTGAAACCCCATCTCTACTAAAAATAGAAAAAATTAGCCGGGTGTCGTGGTGGACCACCTGTAATCCCAGCTTCTCAGGAGGCTGAGGCAGGAGAATTGCTTGAACTGGGGAGGCAGAGGTTCCAGTGAGCCTAGATTATGCCATTGTACTCCAGCCTGGGCAGCAAGAGTGAAACTCCGTCTCAAAAAGAAAAAAAAAAAAAAAAAAAGCAGCACGTGGGTCAGCAAAACTGTTCTCATAAGTCTCCCTTAGTAGATGGTGGGTTCATAAAGGGCAGAAATAGTGTCTTACGGGGTACTCAGCAAAAGATCTGACCCATGGGAGGGACTCAGTTGAATTAAACTGAAAGAGCTTGTCATTTTGAGCTGTTCTTCCTGTTTACCATTAACATTTAATTAATCTACTTTAGGCACAATTATCATATTGCATATTTGGTATATGTAATGGCCAATTATATTTTTTGTGTATTTGAAAATATATTGCTTTTGAACGTATACTCCCATTACATAATTTAGAATTTCAAACACTGACATCAACAGGGAAGGAACAGGGGCCCGAATGAAGTTTGGAGAATAGTAGTGATCTTCACTGAATGTCTCATTTCCAAGAAGCCTAAGATGAGCAGAGTGGAAGGTAGCCTCTACCCCTGGAAGAAAATCACTGTAAGTGTATCATTTTCAATCAAATGTTCAAAGCTGAGGACACAAACAATCATGTTCACGCCTTTTACATTCTAGGCTTGTACTTTCTTACCCAAGTGGTGATCTTTAAACCCTAGAAGTCACATCATTTCCCCAGATTTCAAGAATGATGCCCCTGCAGAAGTGTTTGGGAAGGCTGCAGGACTTTGTTTTTAAGACAAGATCTCACTCTGTGCCCAGGCTGGGAGCCGTGGCATAATCTTGGCTCACTGCAGCCTTGACCTTCCAGGCTAAAGCGATCCTCTGGCCTCAGCCTCCCAAGTAGCTGGGACTACAGGAGCACACCACCACACCTAGCTGATTTTTTATTTTTTGTAGAGACGGGGATCTCCATATGCTGCTCAGCTGGTCTTGAACTCCTGAGCTCAAGTGATCCTCCTGCCTCAGCCTCCCAAAGTGTTAGGATTATGGGCGTGAGCCACCATGCCTGGTCTTTTTATCTTTTTAAACCAAAATTGTCCAATACAGGAACTGGACTGATACTGCCCTCTAACAATGAAATGTATAGAATGGTTTTTAGATTTGAGACCTGTGGAATTACAGGGCAATTATTGGACATTCCAGAAAGAAGGCATAAACTACAAGTTGCTCAAAACTATTGAAATAATGACCACGGGAAGTGAGCATGCTTTAAAGCCCTATATGGTGTTACATTTCAGAAAAAAGCTGAGCTGGAAAATGAAACCAGTTTCTCTTCTAGCTGCTGAATTTTCCTGAATTTCCTACAAACTGCTTGGAATTTTGCAAACAATTCACAGCTGATAAAATAACAGGGCAGCGGAACTCAGTGTCTGTGGTGAAGACCCTAGGGGCAGCCAGCGGGAGGGAAAAGTCATTGTCTGCCCCTCTTGGTTCCTGTAGCCAAAGAACTGTACAACTTTTTGGTTTTCTTTTTGTCCTTTTAAATAAACAAAGTGAGCTGAAGACCTACAGAAAGGATTACTAGGATAATTTGAACTTAGACTCCCCAGACCCTTCTTGGAGAGTTTACCTGCACTTTTGCTTATTCGCTCGAAGAATATTCACTGGCTACCCACTGTGTGCCAGGCCTTGGGCTGGGCATTGATGGTTAAAGGACCATGAGGAACCACTGTTGTCCAACATAAGGAACTCTAAAGAGTGATAGGAGAGAGACCTGGAAACAAACACTTTGAACATGATGTGCCAAGGGCTGTGCAGAGGCCAGCACAGGGGTCTGTGTGAGCACAATGTGTAAGATCAGATGAAGAGAGGTAGGAGTTTGCCACTTTTTAGTGGAATCAGCTTTCGACGAAACTTTTTCAGGCTTAGAGTTAATCATGTGAATTGCGAAAACTGAGAAGTAAAGGACCACACATTTAAAGCAGGTGCATGCAAGTTTGGGGCAGCCAAATGTCACCTCTTCCAGGAAGCTTCTACTCACCTGCACATGGTTAGAGATCATCACTGTTTTTGGAGCTCCCCCAAATTCTTGTCAAATTCTTGATTATAGCGCTTATCATGTCTTTAATTATTTACTCCTTTATTGGTCTCTCCTCTGTGAATTCTGGACTCAATGTCAGGGACTCAGTCTTATTCACTTTTGTATCCTCAGTGTTTGGAAACACCAACAAACATTTGCTAAGTGAATGAATGGGAGAGGAAGGCTGTGTGGTGCAGTGGGAAAGGCAATGAACTGGTAGTCAGGACATGGTGCTCTAATCCTGACTCTGCTACTAGTGGCTGCATGACTTTGAACAAATCCCCTCATTGCTCTGGGTCTCAATTTCCTCACCTGTAAAATGAGAATAAAAATACAGCCTTCCACCCCAGGGTTATGGAGATTAAATGAGGTAACAGAGCTTCACCAGCTGCCTGCCCTGTTTGTGCCCTGTCCTCCTGAAACAGCCTGGACTATTGTTCCTGCCATTTGGATCTAATTTGTGCTCTCTCCCCTGGTGAGAGCTGAGCTGAAATCTGTTGCCTTGTTGGAGGGGAAGTTTGCAGCAATGGCATACATATCATCCAGTCGGCCCCTGGGTTACTACAAGGGCAGACATCAAAAGTGAGGAGGATGTCAAGCTAGAGAGATTTGCTTCTTTTGTGACCCCTAAACCTAAATGAAGACCCAAAGTGGGAAGAGCGAGGCAGAGCAGATCTACATCACATGCTGAGGTGTGTAAGTGAGGCCTTAAACATTGTCCCCTGAGCCCTGGAATTCAGCAGCATCTAGGGGAATGCCACTTTAATGAAGTCTACTCATTCATATAATGTCATAATTTCTCAGTGCCTCGGGTTAAATGATTAACTCTATCATGGGTATTCAAGTGCGAAGAAAGATGAGGAGAGGTAAAAAATTGCAAATGCCAAATACAACGAATACCATTTGGAAAAAATGGAAAATCACGATTTTAGACACTGCTGTCTCAAGAGATGACTACCAATTTCCAGGTGAGATGTCTTTCCAGAAGATCCACTAACATGGTTCTTTGTACATTGTGAAGGCAAACTTTTCCATCAAAACTTGATATATCTTCTACTTACAAGTCAAGTGTCTGGGGAGGCCCTAAAAATCTGCAACTGATAATTTGTAGTGCTTTCTGGGAGTCATATTTGTTAAGTGAGTTTATTTAATTGCATGGACTGGGCCTTATCACAAGACAAGTGGTCAAGGGAAGATGGTGAGAGAAGAAAAAGAAGGTATTGAGGCGGGTAGAATCCCTACCCAAAGTCTAAAGTCAGTCCTGGTGCTAATGTTAGTGACCTTAAAAAAAAAAAAAAAGTACGTTTCCATTTTGCAAGGCTTTTTTTTTTTTTTTTTGAGACTGAGTCTCGCCCTGTCGCCCAGGCTGGAGTGCAATGGCGCGATGTCGGCTCACTGCAACCTCTGCCTCCTGCATTCAAACGATTCTCCTGCCTCAGCCTCCCGAGTAGCTGGGATTACAAGCGCCTGCCAACATGCCCAGCTAATGTTTGTATTTTTAGTAAAGACGGAGTTTCACCATGTGGGCCAGGCTGGTCTCAAACTCCCGACCTCGTGATCTGCCCACTTCAGCCTCCCAAAGTGCTGGGATTACAGGCGTGAGCCACCATGCCCGGCCCCATTTTGCAAGGCTTTTAAAAAAATACTGTGTGCTCAGATGGCACCTTTAATCATGAAGAACTTCTGGCTAAGTTCCAGACTGATTCTGCTGGCACAGAGAGCTCTGAGATCATACCCTATATTCAGAGCACAGAAGAAATATTTCATCCATCTCTGAAATAAAGAGGAAGAAATGAAGCATATTTGAACAGTCGCAGAACAACCAGGGTGAAAAGTGAAGGGCATCCTAGCCATTTGGAGTTACAGAAAAGCACTATTAATTCTAAATACTTAAGTGGCATATTTTTTCATTCTAAGTGTTTCACTATAAACTAAGCAGCTTGCACAAATCTATTTCATAGATATATAAATGAAAGCAGATTTCATGATTTACCTGAGACTACTTTAAATTAAAAAAAGAAAGGGAGAGGGCAAAGGAAAACAAGCAGCTCCCAAAGTAGCAGGTTGTGACCCAGGAGTTTGAGTGCTTAGAGCTCAGTTTAATCCACACCCAGGCCAAATATAATTCTCCAACTTGGAAGTGGTCCAGGACACCCGAGCTAACATTTTTTACCTTTGCCAAAGAGCCTGGGGCAGTTTGGTGACAAGCAATCACAACCTCACTTCTATTTCTCAACTGAAAGACCAGAATCATCTGACAGGTGCTTTCCCCCATGGCAGGGCACTGGTTTAAGCTCAAGGACTAAGAAAGTTTGCTTCCCCTTGATTCATCATTGCCTCTTGCATCACTTATTCTCTAGAGATCTATTCAAAGGTCTATTTAAGTTCGAGAGTTGGGTCATACAATTTTAGGTGGAAAGACTGAATCACAGCTTTACTCCATGTGTCAGCTTTGACCACTTGATTATATATTGTGCTTGGACTTCACTTCATCCCTCAAAGCCTTAGCTGTGGGAAAAGCCTGGGTGATTGCTCTGTGTATTAGAAACTGAAACCCCACCACTAAATGCTGAAAAGTGGTCCAGGCAAAAGGTGCTGTGGAAATCTGAAAGCCATTATCTTTTCCACACTTTCTCTCTCTTCACCCTCATTTTGTTTGGGAATGCACATGAACACCCGTGAACAAAAATAAACCAACCCACCCTTGAGTGATTGTTCTGTCTTCTGAGTTATCAAACTTGAGTGCTTCTGGCTCCCAGATATGCTGAAGTAGAGACTGCTGGGAAGGCAGCCACAAATTAGAGTTGATCTTCCAGTATCTTCTACCTGTAAGGAATGGTTCAGGAAATTATAATTAATGAGTCCTGCCCCAAAGTTGAAATCATATTTGGATTTCATAAATAATAAGAAAGCATATAAGAATCCTGGTGTCTTTTCTTAGCTCAACCATGTCCATCCATACTTTCCGGCCCTTTTTAACCAGTTACTCTATACCCAGTCCATATACATTTTGACTGTCTGCCCTCAGGAACTGTCTCAACTCAGGGCACCTTTAAGGAAGGCAGAACCACCTTAGGAGGTAGAGGGTGAAACGTGGCAACCCTTCCATAGGCGAATCAATATAGCAGACATGCTCAAGGTAGGAGGTTTTGCTAGGGCTTAAATCAGGTTGTCAACTCAAACACAATGGGCTTTGTTATTCCTGTGTAAAGAGGAAATGGAGCAGTTTTTGGCCTCCTCAGACTGTATTGTAGGGTATACAGGATGGCAATTCCAGGCACAATCTTCAGGAGACACAAATCTGCTTTTAGCTATTCAGTGTTCCCCAGCAAGTTAATTAGCTGTTTCTGAAATGCATGGAAATATTCAGCATTTTCATAGTGAAGCCAATCTCCCAGATTTAAGCTTTGGGGGTGGAAATGAGTATGTGAGGAAGAGGGTCTGTCAGGGAAACAGAATAGAGCCCTTTTTGTGAGAGATTCCAACACCTGTGATTTATCTTAGAAATTACACATGCACTGTAATTCCAAGACTTTTTTTTTTTTTTTAAATTGGTTTGAGCACTCGAGCAGGAGGGCTTGCTGAGACCTCTCACTATTTTAGGCGTGGGGAGTTACCTCTGGGTTCAAAAGCCTTGGGTGGGAAGCACAGAGGAACTGCTAAATGCCTCCCTCAGAAATGCCCAATCGCTCAAGGGGAGAAGCAGGGAGTGGGGTCAGGTAGCAGCCAGGAAGGTTGCAGGGGCCACGGGCACATCCTCTCACTGAGCGGTAAGGTTCCTGCAAGTGGGTTTGAGGACCATTGCTTTGACAACTTGTCAATGGTGCGGAGAGGGCTGTCCCAGCAAGGTGAAGAGGTCTGTAGGAAAGGAGTCTGCCCAGAGACCTCCTAAGGACCAGAAGAGCGCACACCCCGCCAAGTAACAGTACGCGCCCCCTCTGTGTCCGCTCTCATCCCCCGCGGCCGGTCTCCGGGCAGAGGCGTCTCACGCCAGCAGGTCCTCCCTGGCTCCTCTCCTTACTCGTCCGGGCGGACCAAGCCTCAGCAGGAGCCCCGCCTGTCTCCAGGCAGTTTGAGCCCCCGAGCGCTCGCCCAGCCTGTCAGTAACCGCCGTTTGCGTTTTCTTCCTTTCTTTCTTTTTTTTCCTCCTCTTTTCTTTTCCCCTTCTGCCTTTGTCCCGCTTAGTAACTGGGCTCTGACCAATCGCCGCCTTACCGGCCGGCGCCGGCTGTCTCCTGATTGGCCCGCTTGGGGCGCGCAGCCGTCTCCCGCTCCTTCGCAGGAGCAAGGCAGACAAAAGACGCAAGCTCCTGGCTCCGGCAACCGGCCTCAGCCAATCACCACCCACCTTGCCTCTCTTCCCTCTCCCCACTCCCTCCTCGCCTGGCTCGCGTGCTCCAGGCACTGACTCCTGGAGTGCGGCCAGCGCCCGGATCGTACCATTCTGATTGAGGCTGGGGGAGAGCGCGGATGGCTGATGGGGGAGCCGAAGCCTAGAGAGCGGTGGGGAGACGTGAAAGTCGAGATGGAGGGCAGCTTTTTGAACATGTTCTCAGGCACTTGACAGAATCCCGGTACATCGAGGCGGGACGGCGTGGAAGGGGCGGTGGTGATGCCTGCTGTCCCCCCTCCCGGCGCGGTTGGGTGGCGCCTCAGCGGGTGGGCAGCGTGGGGCGGGGAGGGTGTCCCCTCCGCGCCGTTAAAATGAAACTCTAGTGGCTGGAGTTGGGGCAGAGCGTGAGGGCAGTTGGTGCGGGCGGGTTGCCTCTTACACCCTGGCGGGAGCGCCCAGACAAGCCGAGCTGACTGGACTTCTCTGGCCGGCCCCATTCCCGAGGCTGCGGCAGCTTCGGTTCCGAGCCCGACCGGAGAGGAGCCCGAGTCCCGGCCTCTGGGGGATTCGCTTTCTGCAGACCAGTGGGACCCCGAAACTTGAACGCAATCTCCAGCCCCCTTTTTTACCTTCCTTTGTCACTTGCCCGGGTTTCTCCCAACGTGTTCTTTTTTTTCCTCTTCATTCTCCGTCTGCCGAAGGACACAAAAGTGGCTTCCGCGGAAAGATTTGGAGGCGGTGGGAGCTTTTCTCCCCGGAGAGCGACTGTGTAGAAAGGATTTTTGGGAAGCCGCTTTTTAACACCTCTGCCCTCCGTCCCCCAAGCCTCTGTGTAACCCTCTGAGGAGAAAAGCCCGTAGCTTGAAAGTTCGGGGGCATTTTGTTGGGTTCTGTAGGAGAGAGGGGGAGGACCCTGTTCGGGTAGTTTGGCTGGACTAGTACTGGCCGTTGGAAACCCCGAAGTACCTTTCCGTGTGGAACTTTTGCAGATATATATTTTTAGATTTTTAAATATCAGATAAAAAATATATGCCTTCTATATATCTCCTGACGACCTACCCCTGACAGCGCGATGTACAATACGGTGTGGAGTATGGACCGCGATGACGCAGACTGGAGGGAGGTGATGATGCCCTATTCGACAGAACTGATATTTTATATTGAAATGGATCCTCCAGGTACTTGGGAGAAAAAAAAAAAGAATCTCGTGATGGGTCTGATTTGTATTTACCAAGAGCTTGGTGATGTTTTCAGGGCAGAAGTATTCCTGGGTGCCCTAGGTTCGGGATGAGGAGAAGATTTGCAGTACAGCTGCGGTAAAACTGCTTCTGGTTTACACATTTAAAGTTTGCAGTTATGACCCTGAACCTATTGTCCTGCGAAGGTGGAGGTGGGGGCTGGAAGTGGGGGTGGGAGGAGAGACCCCTTTTTAAAATTATCATTTTTTACTTTGCGTTTGCGTGTCGTTCATGTTTTTCTTGTGCCCGCCACTTTATTTTATTTTTTTCTTTTTCAATTAAAGACTCTTCTACCTGCAAAGGATGCCCGGGGTTAAAACCGGTCTTTCACTTTGGGCGAATTCTTGAAAGCTTGTCCTTTCATACATTTGTCTAATTTGGTTCGTTGTGTTTTACCCCGGTTAACTTCTGAAACTGAGTTATGTGATTATTCATTGTAAGACTCCCTTTTTCTCTTGCAGAAACAAATGCCGGTTAGTGATTTTTTTTAGGGATTGGGCGTTCGTATTCAGCCATGGTCTTAGTCTGAGGTTTTCCTTCTCAGAAGATAGTCGCTCAGAGAGATCTACGTGCAATATTTTATTACTCTTTAATTTAATGATGATTTAACTTATGGGATAGGGTTTAATGTAACTTCAATTCCTAGAATAAAGAAAAAACAAAAACGAGGGAACCTTTCTGTTTCCTGTGAACATGTGATCTATACATATGTGTTCCTATACACATAATGTAAAGTATACATATATAGCATTATATTTTTATTTTAAAGCTCTGTCTGACGCTATTACAGACATTTTGTGTATCTGGTAGGAAAGGAAAAGGAAAGCAAAATGGAAAAGTTGGCTTTTTTTTCCTTTAAATTTTACCCCATTTTATGATTATTAGCTGTCAGATTTTCTCAAACCCTGTTTGCAATTACAGATGGTGCTTTATGTAATGATTCTGAATAAGTAGAGAGCCTTTGTGACTCCTTGTTTCTCTCGAGGATGAATTCTTTATGTATTTTAAAACGTGTTATGGCTAAGCCTACAGAATAAATGTGTGTCATTGGGGAATCTCGCTTATTATAAGACTGTATTTTCGGGAACGTTTGAAAGGATTTGAGCCATGCAAGTGTGAAGAAGTGTTAACTGTCTTATAGAAGGTATGTGGAAATTGTTTCACGTGTCCTTGCAAACGGTGAATTATCCTGTTTTTTTTTTTTTCAGTTAGTCGTAGTGTTAAATGGTGCTGTACTAAAAACTAATATTGAATAAACCTTTTTCACTCTTGATGATCACTTAGGATTTTTTTCTTTTCCTTCATTTCAGAGCCTTCTTTATTTGCTTTTATAATTGTGACTGCAATCCAGATGCAGCTTTTCAGTGTTTTGTAAAGTTTGTAAGATTTGCCACCCATCTATTGTGTCTTTCCCCCTTTGTTTCCCCCTAACGGTAAAGCGTGTTAGATACATTTGTCATACATATGAATAGAAATTTAGTACATCACTGGTACTTTTATTGTAAAAAGTAAGGTTAATAATTCCAGATTTCTGTTATAAGAATTATATATTCAAACTGCCTTAGAATTATACTGCATTATATAGTACCTTGCCTTGCAGACATACAAAGGGAATTTGTTGGGTGGGAGGTGAGTAGGGAGGAGGGGAGAAAATGAAGAATGCACTTATGGTTGAAATATATTAGCCTAGTAGAAAAATACTGGTCAAGTTGAGTTGAGTTGTCCAAAAATAATTTTAAGAAAAGTTGACTATTATAACTATATGGAGACATGGGTCTTATAAGGTTGTATAGAAAATTCTGATCCAAACTTTATTTTCCATGGAAATAAACTTTTGAGTTTAAAATGTTCATCCTTGAATGAAATTGTGCATACTGAGATTCTATTGAGAATACGGAAAAATACATATGCTGTTCTTTATTACCCCTTTTGTAGCTTTAATGTAGAATATGGTTAGTTATTCCTAACGCTTTTTAAAAAGGAAGCACACTTGAGTATGCTGAAACATTGCCTATGAAGTGAATGGTTTTTCATGGAAATAGTGTGAATGTCAACCTTGTTTTATGTGATAAATTAAGTTTTCAAAACATTTAAAACTGTATCATTAGTGAAGCGGTTGCAGTATGTTTTGTAGGTTTTTCTTAGCTCCCACCCCACATCAAGCTCTTATTATTTCCTTCCTGGACTGCTGTGATAGCGTACTAACTGCTCTCCCATTTCTATCCTGTTCAAGCCACGGTAATGTTAAGAGTATCATCTGATGATTTATCTTACAATGATAAATCTTCCAATGGGTTTAAAAACCTCCCAATGGCTTCCCTTTGCCTACAAAATAAATAAATAAATAAATAAATGAATAAATAAATAAATAAAATCCCCCAATTGCTTACCCTCTCTTATAAATCCCTCTAATTTTTGCTTCCAACTTAATTTTCTAGTTAATTCTCCTCCTGGAGTGCATCATAAATTCTATAGAAGCAATTTTGTATTTGCTGTTACTTGCATGTATGCTTTTTTTCCTCTTCTTGGGATGCCTTTCACTCGCAATAGTTGCATGTTGAAATCTTATATGTATGTGTTTTTAGGACCCAGGTCAGATGCCTTTGGTGTCAGAATATGTTCTCTAACCCTTCTGTTAAAAGTCGTCCCTCCTTCCTCTTGCCTCCCTCTTCTAGCACTTCTTTTTTTTTTTTCCTGAGGCAGAGTCTCACTCTGTTGCCCAGGCTGGAGTGCAGTGGCGCGATCTTGGCTCACTGCAATCTCTGCCTCCTGAGTTCAAGTGATTCTCCTGCCTCAGCCTCCCAAGTAGCCGGGATTATAGGCATGTACCACCACACCAGCTAATTTTTGTATTTTTAGTAGAGACAGGGTTTCACCAGGCTGGTCTCGAACTCCTGACCTCAGGTGATCTGCCTGCCTCAGCCTCCCAAAGTACTAGGATTACAGGCGTGAGACAACGACCGTGCCCGGCCTACTCTTCTAGCACTTCTCAGATGAAATTTTTTCCATTCTGTCTAGAGAAGCTACTGTACTATTTATGTATACTTCTCCCTATGAAATTGGCTTCCCACCTAGTCATGAGCTGCTTTCTTAGCTTGCCCAGGGTCTTGCAAGTAGTAGACAATTTAGTCAATATATGTTGAATTAGTAAATAAGGAACATTGTTTCCTTCTAGTCTTTAGGTGCCTTTCTACTTAAGGTCCTTGCTCAACTCATTGCTTGGCTATTGTAGTAGCCTAGGTCTAAATAACTTTTGAATTAGACATTTATTGACTTAGGGCCCTTAACTGTAATGGTGCCAATATTTTTATATGTTTTTTCATCTTTATTTTATTTTCAAGACAGAGTCTCGCTGTGTCACCCAGTCTAGAGTGCAGTGGCGCTGTCTCGGCTCACTGCAACCTCCGCATCCTGGGTTCAAAGGATTCTTGTCCCTCAGCCTCCCTAGTAGCTGGGACTACACCGGCACATGCTACCATGCCTGGCTAATTTTTGTATTTTTAGTAGAAATGGGGTTTTGCCATGTTGGCCAGGCTGGTCCTGAACTCCTTGCCTCAAGTGATCTGCCCACCTTGGACTCCCAATGTGTTGGGATTACAGACGTGAGCCACTATGCCTAGCCTTTCATCTTAATTTTAGACTGATCCATAAATGCAAAGTTTTATCTATTATTGCTTCTAGTGGCCTTAAAAACTATTTTTCAAAGATGTTTCCCTCTAGCCTATCTTTTCAATAACTAACATTATTATGCATCCTGAAGGTTCCTAATAACTGCATGGATTGGTGTATCTACCGTCATAGTAATGTAAAAGTTGAATCCAAATGGGAGTTTAATATCTTAATGTTTGTGTATTTCCTGGCAGCAGTAGATACACTGAACTGTTCAGATGAAACATAAAACTTTTTATTGTTGGCTAGGTGTGGTGGCTCATGCCTGTAATCCCAGTGTGCTTTGGAAGCCCAAAGCAGGAGGATCGTTTGAGGCCAGGAGGTCTAGACCAAAACAGCTTTGTAGAGATGCCGTTTCTACAAAAAACAACAACAAAACTTTTATTGTAGAAATGTCAAGATTGTAGTACAGAGAATCGCCTATAAGCATCTTGGTTAGTCTTGCTATGACTTCGGGAATTGGGATTATTCTGTAGCAGAGCTGGATAGAGGCCTCTCAAAGAGCCTCACCTTTGGTCTTTTGAGGATTACCTATACACAACTGATTATAACTCATATACAAAAGGTTGTAGCTAGTGGTCTGTTAGCTCAGCACTTCAGTTTTGACGTTGTTATTGTTTTCATTTTAGGAAAATGTAATAAATAATTTCCTTTTTAAATTAATGGACAATTCTTTTTTAAAATTGTTGGCTTTTTGTTCTTATCAAGACAGACTTCTGAAATTATATATTTTTGGTTTTTTTTCTTGAGGCAGCGTCTCACTTTTGTTGCTCAGGCTAGAGTACAGTGGCATGATCATGGCTCACTGCAGCCTCGACCTCCTGGGCTCAAATGATCCTTCCACCTCAGCCTCTCTAGGAGATGGGACTATAGGTGCTTGCCACCACACCCAGCTAATGTTTTAAAAATTATTTTTTGGTAGAGACAGGGTTTTGCCATGTTGCCTAGGCTGGCCTTGAACTCCTGGGCTCAAGTGATCTGTCTGCTTCAGCCTCCCAAAATGCTGGGATTACAGGCATGAGCCACCGCGCCCAGCCTGAAATTATCTTTAGGGCAGCAACATCTCTTCCTTAGATAATTGGAAAATGAAAAGTTTTGTTTGGCAAAACATGAATATAGGAAAGTCTAGAAAAGTGGTTTTCAATTTTTTTTGGTCTCAGTACCCCTTTTAGACTTAAAAAATTAGAAGACCTCAAAGGGCTTCTCTTTAAGTGGATTATATCTATTGATATTTGTAGTATTAGAATATAACTGAGAAAATATATTTAATTCATTAAAAAATAATAAAGCATTATATATGTGGCTTTTTTTTTTGAGGCAGGGTCTTGCTTTGTTGTCCCAGGCTGGCCTTGAACCCCTGGGCTGAAGTGACCCTTCTGCCTCAGCATCCCTCTGCGCCACCATGCCTGGCAAACATGTTAGCATAATTTTTCTAAATGAAAAAATAACTATATTTTCTAAAAGCAAAAAGAATTAGTGGGAAGAATGGCATTGACATCTTTACTATCCAGCTTCATAGAAGACTTATTTGGTTTTTTTTTTTGAGACAGGGTCTCGTTCTTTTGCCCAGACTGGAGTGCAGTGGCGTGATCTCAGCTCACTGGAACCTCCATCTCCCAGGCTCACGCAATTCTCCTGCCTCAGCCTCCTGAGTAGCTGGGATTACAGGCGCCTACGACCACGCCTGGCTAATTTTTGTGTTTTTAGTAGAGACGAGGTTTTATCATGTTGGCCAGGCTGGTCTTGAACTCCTGACCTCAAATGGTCCACCCAAGTCGGCCTCCCAAAGTGCTGGGATTTATAGGTGTGAGCCACCATGCCTGGCCAATAGAAGACATTTAAATTCCCATGTCTGCTCCTGAGATATTACAGGTTATAACCTCTGGAAAACTCCACTGTACAGTTATAAGAGAATGAGAGTGAAAATGGCCAATAACGTCTTAGTGATACTATGAAAATAGTTGTGACCTCTTGGACCCTCTGAAGGGTCTTAGAAACTCTAGATTGCGGCTAAGCGCGGTGGCTCACGCCTGTAATCCCAGCACTTTGGGAGGCCAAGGCAGGCGGATTACGATGTCAGGAGATTGAGACCATCCTGGCTAACGTGGTGAAACCCCATCTCTACTAAAAATACAAAAAGTTAGCTGGGTGTGGTGGCGGGTGCCTGTAGTCCCAGCTACTCGGGAGTCTGAGGCAGGAGAATGGCATGAACTCGGGAGGCAGAGTTTGCAGTGAGCCAAGATGGTGCCACTGCACTCCAGCCTGGGCAACAGAGCAAGATTCCATCTCAAGGAAAAAAAAAAAAAGAAACTCTAGATCGCATTTTGAGACCTACTAGTCTAGAAATTAGACTACATAGTTTGGTGGACAACCTGGTAAAGTATCTTCTGACTTTGAAGCCAGACACAAAGGTTATTTCGAAGAAGCTTATTTGCTTACCTTGACATACTTGGTATTTTCAACCTGGCACAATTTAGATTAAGTAACATTTTGGTGGAAAACTGGTACACTGGCCCTATGGTTGGGGAAAATATCTGCTGAGAGCTACATAGAATAAATAGGTCATCTGCCATTTCATGATCCTTACTGTTAACAGGTTAAGCAGCCTTCTGTGGTTGAATTTTTATTTTTAACCCTGCACATTTGGATTCATCTTATATAAATACTTCTCCTGTGTGTAGTAAGATGTTTCTTTTATGATCTAGGTGTCAGTTTTTAATGATATTGTCATTTGGGACAAATGCTTATATAATCAAATGATGTAAAAGCCATGCCAGTTTTTTTGTCTTCTTATTGAAAAAGATTAGTCATTGCTTTCATTTAATATATTATAATGTATAGTGTATCCAACTATGTTTCACTAGAAGTATGGTGATTCTCCCATTTGATAATGCTTTTAAAATTTATTCTCATTGTTTTGATGCTGAATGCTTTTTTATTTTTATTTTTAGTTTTTTAATTTTTTTTTGAGACGAAGTCTCGCTCTTGTCCCCTAGTCTGGAGTGCAGTGGCGTGATTTCTGCTCATTGCAATCTCCGACCCCTGGGTTCAAGCAATTCTTCTGCCTCAGCCTCCCGAGTAGCTGGGATTACAGGTGTGTACCACCACACCCAGCTAATTTTTCGTATTTTAAGTAGAGACAGGGTTTCACCATGTTGGACAGGCTAGTGTCGAACTCCTGACCTCAGGCAATCCACCCACCTCGGCCTCCCAAAGTGCTAGGATTACCGGCCTTTTTCTTTTTTTTGAAAAAGAGTTTCATCCTTGTTGCCCAGGCTAGAGTGCAATGGTGCGATCTCGGTTCACCGCAACCTCCGCCTCCTGGGTTCCAGCGATTCTCCTGCCTCAGGCTCCCGAGTAGCTGGGATTACAGGCATGTGCCACCACGCCCAGCTGGTTTTGTATTTTTAGTAGAGATGGGGTTTCTCCGTGTTGGTCAGGCTGGTCTCGAACTCCCAACCTCAGGTGGTCTGCCCGCCTCGGCCTCCCAAAGTGCTGGGATTACAGGTGTGAGCCACTGCACCCAGCTGATCATGAATACTTTTATATTTTTCTTAGAATGTAGAAAAGATAGGACATGTTTATGATTGCCATATTTAACAAGATAGGTAGAAAAATATAAATGTATCTATGTGATATGGTATAATTTTTTATTGGTATTAAAGGGGGAGACAGCCTGAGTGTAGTAGAAAGAACACACTGTGCTTTGGAAATAGATGACATAGATTACAAAACTAGCTTTGCTTCTTATCCTGCCCACAGAAAACCTTTCTGTGCATCTGTTTTCTGTAAAATTGAACTAATACTTACCTTTGCAGAGTTGTGGGGATTAAATGTACCATATCAATATCTAGTATAGTATTTGACATATATTATATACCCAATAAGTGTAGCTTGTATTTAGAGCTTCTTATTGATAACATGTAATTATCCCATGTCTACCTCTTTGGGTACTCTTGCAGTCAAAACCTTTGAGCTATTTTGCCCCATTCTTTTCTTCCTTCCCAGTGTTTACTAGGGCCACATTTTATCCATTTTGGGTTTTGGAATTGTTCTCTAGGGTCTTTTCTAGTTATAACATTTCATGAGTCTATGGAAATGTCAACCCAAGTCATCTTTTCCTTTTAGTTTCTATTGCCTCTTGTCCAGTTCCTCAATACTTCACCTTAGAAATGATTTGTAATGAAGGTAATAGTTGCTAACATTTGTCGAAGAAATTATTATAGTCCAAGCACTGTGTTAAATGCTTTTATATGTATTCTTTTAGCCACACAACAACCTTATAAAATTGGCACTGTTATTATCCCACTCTACAGACAGGAAACTGAGACTTAGGTTTAGTAACTTACCAAGTAGCAGAGCGGGTCCGTCTGCCTAACTAAAGCCAGGTTCTTAACCAGTACCTCCTAACTGGTTGCTCTATTTCTGATTTCTTCTACCCCTCACTATAAGTTTGTCCCAAATTCTTCAGCCAGGTTAATTCTACTGAAATGTTATTTTCATTGTTTTACTGTTCTTTTCAAAAGTAATCAGCTCTTCATTTCTTTTAAGTAGAGATAATATTCTTAAACTTGGTATACATAGTCTTTAGTAATATGGCACCTAACTTACATATTTATAACTTTATTACTAATTTTCTATTCACACTTCTAGTTGAATTCCTTCTAGCCCAGTACCCTGATTGCTCATTCCTATCTCAAGCTTTTGCTTAAGCTGCTTCCTATGTAGAATATGCCCGTCTCACCTCCATCTTTAAATCAAGAGCCTGTCTGCGTCCCCTTTCCTTCTTAAAACTTTCTCCAAAAATTCTAGCACTGTACCCTTTTATATGTAGGGCTATCTCTGTTATTTTGACTTGGAATCATGTGTTATATTATGATAATTATTTCATGAATATAATTCACCTCCCAAACAAGATAAGTTTCTTGAGGTCAGGCTGTTGTATTTCCTTCATATCTTTTTTTCTTTTTTCTTTTTTTGAGACAGGGTCTCATTTTGTCACTGAGGGGTGCAGTGGCTCATTGCAGCCTAAACTCTTGGGCTCAGGTGATCCTCCCACCTCAGCCTCCTGAGTAACTGGGACTACAGTCATGTGTCACCATGCCCAGCTTGTATCTTTTTTCCCTAAACATCCAGTGCCCAAGTATTTTGTTAAATTTTAGGCCCGTGGATCCAACTAGCTTCATTTTGTGACTTAAGCTTTAAAATGTTAATATTATTTATTATCAGCATGTGACCTCTAAACTTATGAAGATAATTGGCTGGGCACTTATTGTAACAAAGGGAATAATGAAAAAAATGCAATACTGAATGTTATTAGCAAGATTTATATAGTTCTGAGTAAAAGTTGTTTTTGAAACTTTGAACGATTAGAAATGAGTAGGCTGGGCGCGGTGGCTCACACCTGTAATCCCAGCAGTTTGAGGTGCCAAGGCGGGTGGATCACTTGAGGTCAGGAGTTCGAGACCAGCCTGGCCAACATGGTGAAACCCCATCTCTACTAAAAGTAAAAAAATTAGCCAGGCGTGATGGCGCGCCTGTAGTCCCAGCTAGTCAGGAGGCTGAGGCAGGAGAATCACTTGATCCCTGGAGGCAGAGGTTGCAGCAAGCTGAGATCGCGCCACTGCACTCCAGCCTGGGTGACAGAGCGAGACTCTGTCTAAAAAAAGAAATGAGTAATAAGTTTTTCACAGTGTATTAGGTTAGTTTTACATAGCACAGGGCCAAACGGAGAGTTTTAAGTTATCCAGTGTGTTATTATACCAATTAATTTTACCGTGTGTAAGACTTGACTTTTAACAAGGTAAAGTGAGCCATCAAGCCTTATTAAAGATCAGTTTCCACATTGCTTGCCCATATATGTTGTATGTATTGTTCCTTGTGCATATTTGTAAATTCACATAAAGTAAAAGGGTTATCTCATTGTTTTCTTTTTCTTTTTTTAAATTTATTTTATTTTATTTTATTTTTGAGACGGAGTCTCGCTCTGTCGCCCAGGCTGGAGTGCATTGGCATGATCACAAGTTACGGTAGCCTTCCCACCTCAGCCTCCCAAGTATCTGGGGCTACAGGCATGCACCACCACACCTGGCTAATTTTTAAAGTTCATTATTTTAATAAAAGAGGCAGTAGGCTATGTCCAGCCTGCGAAATCATACAATTTTGCATGTCCCATATCAGTATGAAAACTGCCCTATGAGTTGGTATTGATGAGCCAACACAGAGCCAAAGTCGATACCATCTACCCTTATCTGTACTTGGACTTCCTGTCTCATGTTCTATTTGTGGGCCAGATTGCCTGTCCTTACCTGAGGATATGTGACAACAAATCCAGAGCATGCAGCTGTGTAATCTTAAATATTGTGATAGTTTTTATTTATTAACTATTTATTTTTAAATATATATATATTTTAATAGAGATAGAGTCTTTCCAGGTTGCCCAAGCTTGTCTCGAACTCCTGGGCTCAAGCAATCCTCCCACCGCAGCCTCCCAAAATGCTGGGATTACAGGTGTGAGCCACCGTGCCCAACCAGTATTTATTTTTAAACTTAAGAAAAATTCAATTATGAATCAAAATTAAAAATCTGAATGAAAAGTGCTCTGAAAAAGGTCTTGCTGAAAGGAATTGTGCTGGAAATATATTGCTTCAGATTCTGTTCTTACATATGTATTAGGCTTTTTTTCCCATAGAGGATAGAGTGACCTTTTTACAACAGGGTCACTCAGTATGGTCTAATTTATGTTGAACTTCTAATAGACATTTATAGAATTAACCACAACCTTTTTTTCTGATATTAGTTCTGGGATGTAGTTTATAAAAAGTGTTTAATTCATATGTTTTCAGCTGCAAGCAACAGAACTAATTCAAAATGGTTTTAAAAATAATAAATATTATCTTCTCATTTAATAGAGTTAGTTGATTTCAGTAGTTCAACAATGTCAGTAAAAACCCATATTTTGCTTAGCCACATATTGCTCAGTTCTGCCATCCTTGGGACTGGCTTCATGCTCAGGCTAGTAGCAAAGTGGTTGCAGTGATTGCAGGCATCATATCCATAAACAACAACTTCTAAAAGAAGAGGAAAAGTATCTCTTCCTGTGCCACTGTTTTTGGATAGAGGAAACTTTCTCCAAAAACCTCTAGCAAACTTCTTTCCCATCTTTTTGGCCAGAATTGAGTCATAGGCTAGTTCCTGAACCAGTCACCAGTAAATAACCCTTAGGTTAATCACGTTTCTCAATCTGGAATGGTGTTGGCTTCTACTGAGGTATATGGTTGTTTCGGGGAGAGATTCTGTTAAAGAGGAAGAGGGAGAGAACTGATGCTAGGAAAGTAATTTGGAAAACCATAACTCTCTTCAGTGTTATTGTCTTTGTCAATAAACAGTATTAGCAAGTTATTTTTTACTTTTTCAAAGTTAAAATCTAGCTGTGGAAAATGCATTCTCATTTTCTATTTTTTTTGAGACGGAGTCTCGCTCTGTTGCCAGGCTGGAATGCAGTGGCACGATCTCAGCTCACTGCAACCTCCACCTCCCGGGTTCAAGCGATTCTCCTGCCTCAGCCTCCTGAGTAGCTGGGATTACAGGTGCCCACCACCACGCCTGGCTAATTTTGTCTTTGGTAGAGATGTGGTTTCACCATGTTGGTCAGGATGGTCTCGATCTCTTGACCTTGTGATCCACCCACCTTGGCCTCCCAAAGTGCTGGGATTACAGGCGTGAGCCACCGCGCCCAGCCACATTTTCATTTTCTAAGTTGGACTTCATAGGGTCACATAGTATTGAGTTAATGTAAGATGGACCTTTTTCTGTCTTGTTGGTTGCTTACTAGAAGATGAGGAAGCTAACATCTCTGGTTTACAGTTAACTAATTTGAGGAATATAGACATTGGAATAGAGTGTTAGTATAGCAAGCAAATGGGTATAAGAGAACATTTTGCAAAACTATACATTTAAAATTCTAAAGTTCAGTAAATTAAGTAAACTTGGGACCTGTGGAATGATTTATGATTTGAAAGCTAGCCTGAAAAATTAGGAGCCGTCCAGACTGGGCAACATGGAGAAACCTCGTCTTTACAAAAAATACAAAAATTAGCTGTGCATGGTGGTGCACTCTTATAGTCCCAGCTACTTGGAGGCTGAGGTGGGAGGATCACTTGAGCCCTGGAAGTCGAGGCTGCACTGAGCTGTGATTATACCACTGTACTCCAGCCTGGGTGACAGAGCGAGACCCTGTCTCAAAAAAAAAAAACAAAACAAAACAAAAATTAGGAGTTGGGTACAATGGCACATACTTGTAGTCTCAGCTACTTACAAGGCCAAGGTGGAGTTTTGCTTGAGACCAAGAGTTGGAGATCAGCCTGGGCAACATAGTGAGACTATCTCAAAAAATCAAAAAAAATGGAATACTACTTTAAAGTAACCTATAGATTATATCTTTCAATTAAAATGTATGATGTGCCTAAGTATTCCTCAGTATGTTAGAAATCTAGAGGCAGTATAGTGGAGTAGTTAAGAGAGGAGTCTCTGGAATCAGAATGCCTGAGTTCAGATCATGTCTCTGCCACTTCTTAACATGTGTCCTTTGGCAATTTATTCACCTTTTCTGTGTTGTGGTTTCCTCACCCAAAAAGTAGGGTGATAATGGTCATTCAATATGGTTATGAGGATTTAGTAGATTAATAACTGTCAAGTACTTAGTGTGGTACCTGGAACATAGTAAACACCTGTAAATTTTTTTGTGTGTTAATTCATGTTTTTCAACAAATATTTGACTGCCAGGCACTATTCTAAGTGTAGTAGTGAACAAAACAGCAAAAATGCTTCATGGACTGTACATTTCCAAGGGAGTGAGGAGAGCAGAGAATAATAAACAAATTCATAAATAAAATACATAGTGATGGTGATAAATGCTGTGGAGAAAGAAACAGAGGATAAAAATAGAGTACAGGGTGAGAGATCTGCTATTTTAAATAGGAGGCCAGGGAGGGCCTGACCTAAAGCAATGAAGGAGCAGGTCATATGGAAATATAACAGGTGTGAGGATGGGGGTTCCAGGTAGAGGATATCAGATGACCTACCCTGAGGCAGGAGCATCTCTGTGATATATTCAGGGATCATCTAGGAGGCCAGTATGGCTAGAATGGAATGAGGGGAAAGTAGTAAAAAAAGACAAGTGGCTGGGCGTGATGGCTCATGCCTGGAATCCCAGCACTTTCAGAGGTGGAGGCGGGCAGATCACCTGAGGTCAGGAGTTTGAGACCAGCCTGGCCAACATGACAAAACCCTGTCTCTACTAATAATATAAAAATTAGCTGGGCATGGTGGTGGGCGCCTGTAATCCCAGGTACTTGGGAGGCTGAGGCAGCAGAATCGCTTGAACCCGGGAGGCAGAGGTTGCAGTGAGCTGAGATCGTGCCACTGCATTCCAGCCTGGGTGGCAGAGGGAGACTCCATCGCGAAAAAAAAAAAAAAAAGACAAGTAATGGTATGGGTGGTGGGGCTTTCCCACTATGTATGCCATTGTAAGCCATTGTAAGAACTTTGGCTTTTAAAACTTGTATGAGATGAGAAGCCATTAAAGTGTATTGAACAGTGATGTACTATGATTCTTGGCTTAAAGAATCATTCTGGCTGCTGGTGGAAAGAGGGAAAGGTAGAATTAGAGAAACTGGTTAGGAGGCTATTGCAACAATCAAGCTGAGGGATGATGGTGGCTTGGACAAGGGTAGAAGCTGTGAGGTTGTAAAAAGTGGTTGCGTTCTGAATGTTACTAGTTATATAGCTTGTCATTTCCAAACTGACTTACTTTATTTTCTAATTTCTTAGCTTTGTATTTCTCCATATGCTATATATGCTTTAATAATTAATAAGTTTAACTTTTAAAGTAATGCCAAAGCTATTTGTATATATTTTGATGTATTTTTCTGTGTGGGTTTTTTTTTTGAGTGTGCGTGACTGGGTCTTGCTGTGTTGCCCAGGCTGGAGTGCAGTGGCACCAACAGCTCTCTGTAGCCTTGACCTCCTGGGCTCAAGTGGTCCTCCCACCTTGGCCTTCTGAGTAGCTAGGACTGACTACAGGCGTGCACTACCACACCTGGCTAATTAAAACAAATTTTTTTTTTATAGAGACGGGTTCTTGCTCTGTTGTCCAGACTGGCCTTGAACTCCTGGCCTCAGGCAATTCCCTTACCCTGGCCTCCCAAGTGCTGGGGTTACAGGCCTGAGCCATTATGCCTGACCTATTTTTCTCTCTTTCTTTCTCTTTTTTTCTTTCTTTCTTTCTTTTTTTTTTTTGAGACAGGTTTCACTCTGTTGCCCAGGCTGGAGTGCAGTGGCATGATCTTGGTTCATCGCAGCCTTCACCTTCTAGGCTCAAGCAATCCTCCTACCTCAGCCTCCCGAGTAGCTGGGACTACAAGTGCGTGCCACCATGCCCAGCTAATTTTTCTCTTTTTTGAAGTGTTAAGCGATTCAGATCTCTGACATCCAGTTGCCAACTAACAGTATATGTGGCCTTAGTTGTTTGATGAAAGCTTGCTCATGAGTTACTTTTTAAATAAACATTAGTTGATAAATTTAGATTGTACTATAATTTACTTTTTTTTTGGAGACAAGATCTTGCTGTCACCCAGACTGGAGTGCAGTGGCACAAACATGGCTCACTGTAGCCTTGACCTCCTGGGCTCAAGTGATCCTCCTGCCCCAGCCTCCTGAGTAGCTAGGACTATAGGTACATGCCACCATACCTAGCTAATTTTTTGATTTTTTGTAGGGATGAGGTCTTACTGTGTTGCCCACGCTGGTCTTGAACTCCTGAGCTCAAAGGATCCTCCTGCCTTGGCCTCCCAAAGTGCTGGGATTATAGATGTGAGCCACCACACCCAGCCAATTTACTTTCAGAAGTAACTTTGGAAAAGAAAATTTCCTGATGTTCTTAATTTTTTTGGTGGGCTGTGAAGGGGAGAAGAAACTAAAGAGAACGAAGCCATGCCATACATGTTTCATTTTACTTTATGTGCTGAAGTTCTTGCTTTCTGAGAATAATTAATAGAGATTTATGTTATTTTCTTTTTGGCATAATGTTTAAGTGCTTGAGTGTAGATAGATATTGATATAAAATGGGTAAAGTATCTGTGTTTAAGAGCTCCAGACTCAGGTTGTTGGGATTTCCTGTTCTAGCCCTGCCTATTTCTAGTTTGTGACCTTGGACAGTTTTCTAATCTGTATAGCATAGAAAAGAATATTAATCCTGCTCTAGGGTTATTGTGAGAATTATATGGAATAGTACACATAAGACACTTAGGGCAGGTATCTGTTACTGTTGTTATTATTTTTATTATTTATTTATTTATTTAAAACAAAATTTTTTTTTTTTTTTTGGATGGAGTTTCGCTCTGTCACCCAGGCTGGAGTGCAGTGGTGCGATCTCGGCTCACTGCAACCTCTGCCTCCCGGGTTCAACCGATTCTCCTGCCTGAGCCTCCGGAGTAGCTGGGACTGCAAAAACACATTTTTGAAAAAGAGATAAGGTTTTATTCTGTCACCCAGGCTAGCATGCGGTGCCCTGATCATAGCTCACTGCAGCCTTGAGCTCCTGGGTTCAAGGGATCCTTCTCCCTCAGCCTCCCAAGTAGGTAAGACTACAGGTATGCACTACCATGCCTGGCTAATTTTTTTTATTTTTAATTTTTGTAGAGACGGTGTCTCACTGTGTTTCCCAGGATGGTCTCAAACTCCTGTCCTCAAGTGATCCTTCTGCCTCAGGCTCCCAAAGCAGTGGGATTATAGGCATGAGCCACCGTGCCTGGCCTATTTTCATTATTATTAATAAAACTGGGATGCTTTGTGGCTCATCTCGATAGTGTCCCATTCAGAGGAAGAACCAGCCTAACAGTCTAATTAAATTGAAAAGTAATTTAAGTATTTATTCCATCCTCTCAAAAATGCCAAAGGGGTTTACATTCATAAAACTACAATACTACTTAAAATCCTATTTCTTCATGTTTGGCATGGTTAATCCCAAACTTTCTTCTCTCTTAAAACTTACCAACTCATGAGAACTTCGGCAGTCTCATTTTTGCGTTTCTTTTGTAACCCTTCTCAAACCCTTCTCAAAGTTTCTATTCCATGAGTACCTGTCTCCCATTAAACTCTCTCCTTTGCCCGTGTCATTATTCTGATCTGTACAGTAAGGGCCAGGAACCAAGAGAGCAAAGAAAAGAAGCTATGAATACTCAAATATAGCAACATTTTTGTTTCTGTCACACTTATCTGTGGTAGAGGATATAATATGTTTTGGCTTTTGGAAAAAAAGTCTGTTTAGTTTTAGAAGGACAACAAAGTGGTTCAGACCTGTTGCAGGACATTAATTCGGGACTTGGAATTTAGTTTTTCTCCAGATAGTCATAAACTTTGTAAGAGCTGCTATCATATCTCTCTAACTGGGACTGGTTCCTAGTGTTCAGCCCTTGAAATTTAGTATTGCCAGATAAAATATATGCAGTATGGACCATGCAGTATTATTCATTGTTTATTTGAAATTCAAATTTAACTATGTGTCCTATATTTTTATTTGCTAAATCTAGCAACCTTAATTTAGAGAGAGGATGCTGACTAGGCTGTATTTTCTAGTACATTCTCTATGGTGTTTAAGAATACATGTGTAACTTGATGTAGTGGATATGAGGATACTTTCAGTTTTGATAACAGAAAATGCAACTCAAATTAGTTAAAACAAAGAGAATTTGAATTTGAATTACATACGCTTATGTAATTGAAAAGACCAACGGGAGTGAGGGCCCCTGGCATGGTTTGATCAAGGGTACAGGCTTTGGCCCTGTTTTTCTATAATTCTCTTGGCTTTACCCTGTATTAGCTTTTTTTTCTCAGATGGGCTTCCCCAGTAGTACAAGATGGCTGCCTTTGTATGTTTCCTCATTCCTGGAGAGAAAGAAGATGCTTCCTACAAATACAGTGCAAAATCCTAAGCTTGACACTAATTAAACCATCTCGTGCTCCAAAGGATCACTGTCTTAAAATCTGGGTAGCTTTCTGTGTCTGGACCAGTGGCTTTTAAACTTGAGTGTGCATTAGAACTACCTGGAGGACTTGTTAAATTACAGATTGCAGCCAGGCACTGTGGCTCATGCCTGTAATCCCAGCACTGTTGGAGGACAAGGCGGGAGGATTACATGAGTCCAGGAATTCAAGATCAGCCTGGGCAACATGGTGAAACTCTGTCTCTACCAAAAAAAAAAAAAAAAAAAAAAATTAGGCCTGGTGGTTATGCCTGTAGTCTCGGCTACTTGGGAGGCTGAGATGGGAGGATTGCTTGAGCCTGGGAGGTCGAGGCTGCACTGAGCTGTGATTATGCCACTGCACTCCAGCCTGGATGACAGAGAAGATGCTATCTCAAAAAACAAAAACAAAACACACAAATTGCTAGGTCCTACCCCCAAAATGTCTAGTTGAGTAGGTTCCGTAGGCTTGGTTCCAAGAAGTTATATTTGTAACACGTTCCCAGATGTTACTGATTTTGCTGGTCACAAACCACACTTTAAGAACCACTGTTATGTCAAATCAGGGCCTACTCCTGGAGCTGAGGAAGGGGTCAATCCCACTTAAACTTTTTACCAGTGAGGAGAGGGGATAAGATGTTTTGGAGATAACAACAATGTCCACTGAAGAGAGGACTGCTGGTTTTTTTGCGTATCTAGTTTCTCTTCCCTCTTATTTAGGTAAGAACTTCCTGATTTTTCTCTTGGAACCACTCCTCCTTTATTTGGAATGATGTGGCTTGGGTGGTTGGCCTAACCCATTGGCTTAAGGGTGGGCACGTGATCTAGGCCTGGTCAATGAGAGCACTTGCATAGTCACAGTGATCAGCCCAGGAGTGAATAGGGCAGTCATCTTTGTAGTTTAGTCAGTGTACGTTACTATACGTTGCTATTTACTGTCCTGGCTAGGGATATGAAGATTACATAATCCCTGTCCTCAAGAAGCTCAGACTGTAATTATGAAAGACATACCTGTAAATATACCCATGCAGCGCTCCTCATTATAATTCCGTTTCTTTCTCTCATCTAAAATATATTTTTAATAGATACTGTACTACCACCTTTATAATCCTTAACCATACTTATTATCGTTTAGTGTCTTTATTCCTCATTAAATTATAAATTCCATCCGGATAAGGACTGAGTCCATAATTAGTTGCTGGATCTTCAATACCTAGCCCTGTCTCTGGCACATAGAAAGTATTCAGTAAATATTGATTGAATGAATGTCGAAGTATAGCAATAGAAGAATATATAAACGAAATAGGGAATGATTGGTTTACTGGTGGAGTAGGAGAGGTAACAGCCTGAATAAATGCATAAAGTTATTAAAACACCTTAAGTTTTGTTGAAGACAATGTATGAGATAGGACGTGGCCTGCGCATGATGGCTCATGCCTATAATTCTGGCACTTTGGGAGGCTGTGGTGGGAGGATCTCTTGAGCTGAGGAGTTCGATACCAGCCTGGGCAACATAGTGAGACCCCCCCATCTCTTTAAAAAAAATCTGGCTGGGTGTGGTGGCACATGACTGTAGTCCCAGCTACTTGAGAGGCTGAAGTGGGAAGATTCCTTGAGCCCAGGAGGCTGCAGTGAACTATGACTGGGTCATTGCACTCCAGCCTGGGCAACAGAGCATAACCTTGTCTCAAAAAAAAAAAAAAAATTGAGAGATAGGAAGTGGTATTAGATGAATCTGGACCACTAGGTGGGGTCCAGATCATGAAAGGCCCCGAAGGCTATATTTAGGGGTTGAATTTTATCCTGCAGGCATTTGGGAAGCCACTGACTGATTGGTTTTAAGTAGGGAAGAGAGTACGTTGGCTGTAAGGTAAAAAATAGATTGGAGGAGAATAAGATTAAAGAAGGAAAACTGGTTAGGAGGCTATTTTAGTACAGAAGAAAGATGTTATGAAAGCCTAAGGCTAAGATTGTAGCAGTGAGAATGAATAGTAGAGTTGTTTAAAAAGTAGGATTGGTGGGCTTTCGAGGCTATTCTGAGGAAAATGAAATAATCTAGAATGACTTTTGATTTTCTAGCTTGGTAGATGGTGGTAGTATAAACCAAGAGAAGCAAGTTGAGGAAGAAGGACAGATTTGGATTATATGGCCTCTTACATAAAAATGAGGGAGTGGTGAAATGGCCCAGGTTCTCTCCTTTTGGTGGGATTCTTTTTCTCTTAGGCTTCACTTGGGCAGGAGAGGAGAGTGGCGTCTGCTACTTCTAGGTTTGGGGACTAGAGCAGATGATAGTAAATCAGATATTACTGAGTTCGTAGGGTGGGGGAGAGATTACAGTGAGAACGGAATGCTTCCAGGTTTTAGTTGTTAAAGTAATTTTTAGTTTTCAGATGTTTAAACTGCCTCATCCTTTTTGAAAGCAAGTGTATAAATTATAAGAAAATTAAGATTCATGAATTAGCTTCACCATTGGTGGAGATGTGAATTGCTGCAGCTGTTTTGGAAAGTTTGTCAATGTATAGTAAAATAGCTCTTCTGGGGATCTGTTCTGTAGAAATAAAAGTATCAACATATAAAGGTACATGTATGGATATTTTTATAATGTTTCCAATATTTGCTACTAAAAACAGCCTGAATATCCATCAATAGTAGGAAGTATAAATTGTCATGTACCTATATTGTGGAATATTTCGCAACTCAGAGAATGTGTTATAAGTCTGTATGTATTTACCTGGAGGGATGTCTGTAATAGATTGTAAAGTAAGACAAACAAGTTATAAAGAAATGTGTATAATAAGATCCCATTTTTATAAAAAAACCAAAAACAATATTTCACATTCTTTTTTAGGATTATAGGAACCTGAAGAAAGGTGTAAAGGTGTATTTTATTTCAGGTTCTCTTTCCATGGCATATCACAGTGAACAAAACAAAGTCCTTGTTTTATGTAGGAGGACATGTGACAATAAATAAGAAGTGAATATATAGTATGTTAGGTGGAGATAAATATTATAGAGAAGACAACTACTGGCTTAAGGGGGGATGGAGGACAGAGATGGAATTGCTGTTTTATTTTGGGTAGTCAGAGGAGGCCTCACTGATATGGTGACTTAACTTTTTGTGAAATACAATACTAAAAAGTGTAGGAAACATAAACATACAGTTTGCTGACTTCATATAAATTGAACAGCTACTTAACCACCACCTAGATAAAGATTTTATAGATAGCCAGCTTCTCAGAGACCCAAAACATGCCCACCCATCCTTTTTTTTGAGACGGAGTCTGGCTCTGTCACCCAGGCTGAAGTGCAGTGGTGTGATCTCAGCTCACTGAAATCTCTGCCTCTGGGTTCAAGCAATTTTCATGCCTCAGCCTCCTGAGTAGCTGGGATTACAGGCGTGCACAGCTACACGCGGCTAATTTTTGTATTTTTAGTAGAGATGGGGTTTTATCGTGTTGGCCAGGCTGGTCTTGAATTCCTGGCCTCAACTGATCTGCCCGCCTCAGTCTCCCAAAGTGCTGGGATTACAGGTGTGAGCACTGCGCAGAGCCTAAAACATGCCCTTTTCTAATTATATTTCCCTTCTTACCACCAGAGGTAAGAAGGCGGCGGTGGGGCATGTTTTGGGTCTCTGAGAAGCTTTGTGTACATGCTGCCTTGAGAGGAAAAAGTATTGTTAGAAGACTGGTTTGAATTTGGTCTGCTTACCAACTATGTGACATTGAATGGTTGTCATATAAAATGGAAGTAATAATACTTAATTCACAAGGATTTTTAAATAAGAATTATAATATTTATGTACCCATATATATATATTCACATATATATGTAATGAAATAACACCTAGTATCTGGCATATAGCAGGTACTCTATACATCTTTTGTGAAGGTCAGTGTTTTTGTGATATGGTAATAGGGAAATGTGTAGAGCTTGTGCTAGAGATTTTGTTAGAGGCAGCTACATATCTTACTTGCTAGAGGCTACTTGGCTCTAGTATGTTTGGCTCTAAGATCAGGATGGGTAAAATCTTGGGACAAGAGAAGAATTGTAGCAAGTGTGAGTGACCATCTTTCTTTTTTTATGGGTTATTTCAACTTTTTCTATGGGAAAATTAAAAAAAACAACAACTTTTTCTGTTCCCAGGCTGACCCTCCCCCCTCCGCTTTTTTTCATTTTCTGTCTCAGTAAAATTCCACTGCTGTTCAGCATAATTACTTCTTGGATCTTCACTTCCTCTCTATGGTAAGCCTAAATGCTGACCATCTCAAGCAGTAATTCAACAAATATTTATTGAATGGCTTCTATGTGTGAAACACTTGGCACTGGAGATACAAAGATGGGTAAGAAAATATGTGCCCTAAAGGAGCTCATAGTCTTTGAGTACAAAGATAGGGTTCAACAACTAAACTATAATCACTAAACTTTATATTAGAAGGTTGAGAAGAGCTCTGTAGAATCAAAGAAGAGGTATTACTTAACAAGGCCTGAGAATATGAGGGAAAGTTTCATGGAAAAAAACATGCATAACTTGAGTCTTAAAAAAAAAAGTAGCTGGGCTGGGCGTGGTGGCTCAGGCTGAGCCTGGTGGCTCACGCCTGTAATCTCGGCACTTTGGGAGGCAAAGGTGGGCGCATAACTTGAGGTCAGGAGTTCGAGACCAGCCTGGCCAACATGGTGAAACCTCAACTCTATTAAAAAAAAAACAAAAAACCAAGCATGGTGGCATGTGCCTGTAGTCTCAGCTACTTGGGAGGCTGAGCCAGGAGAATCACTTGAACCTGCGAGGTAGAGGTTGCAGTGAGCTGAGATTGTGCCACTGCACTCCAGCTTGGGCAACAGAGTGAGACCCCATCTCGAAAAAAAAGTGGATGAGGCAGGTTGGTAAAAGAGATAGGGATGGGCATTTTATGAGGTACAGGATATGTGCAAAGGCATGAGAAAGAGTTGTGTGTTTGGATGAGCTGCAGTTATTGGTGTATCTAGGGTGAAAGGTGCCTGTGAGAAGTAATAGGAAAATGAGCTTGGAAGAGTAAGCAGAGACTGGACCATGTAGGGCCTTCTGTGCCATGCTGAAGAGTTTGAACTTTATCCTGTATGTGGTGTGGAACTCTTGAAACATAGTGTGCTAAACCATTATGGTTAGATTTGAAACTCAAAAGAAGCAGAGAAGGGTGCAAAAGAACCAGGAGATTGGTCGGGCGTGGTAGCTCACGCCTGTAATCCCAGAACTTTGGGAGGCTGAGGTGGGCGGATCACGGGGTCAGAAGTTCGAGACCAGCCTGGCCAACATGATGAACCCATCTCTACTAAAAATACAAAAAAACTAGCCGGGGGTGTTGGCGGGCGCCTGTAATCCCAACTACTCGGGAGGCTGAGGCAGGAGAATCGCTTGAACCCAGGAGGCAGAGGTTGCAGTGAGCCGAGATTGCGTCACTGTACTTCAGCCTGGGCAACAGGCGGAGACTCCCTCTCAAAAAAAAAAAAACCAGGACATTGGTCTCTGGTAAGCCGGGGAGAGATTTTTCAAGAAGATAAAAATGGCTAACAGTGTACAATTTAAAGTGATTAAGTGAAATAATGATACAAAAGCTACTGCTGGACTTTGCTATTGAGACAACCTTAAGAAGATACATATTTATGTAGTGATTGGGGTAGAAGCCAAATTCCAATAGAAGAGTAACTGGGAGGTGAGAAAACAGACTGCAAATATAGACCATTTTTAGAAAACTTGCTGTGAAGAAAAAGTAAGAGGTAGTTAGAGAAGTAGAGCAGAGAAACATAATTTTTTTTTTTTTTTGAGACGGAGTCTCGCTTTGTCGCCCAGGCTGGATGGAGTGCAGTGGCACGATCTTGGCTCACTGCAAGCTCCACCTTCCGGGTTCACACCATTCTCCTGCCTCAGCCTCCCGAGTAGCTGGGACTATAGGCGCTCACCACCATGCCCGGCTAATTTTTTGTATTTTTAGTAGAGACCCGGTTTCACCGTGTTAGCCAGGATAGTCTGGATCTCCTGACCTCGTGATCTGCCTGCCTCGGCCTCCCAAAGTGCTGAGATTACAGGCGTGAGCCACCGCGCCTGGCTGAGAAACATAATTTTTTTGAAGATGGAAGAGTTAAGCAAGTGTTGTGTTTTGGTGGAGTAGAATAGAGTTAAGACTGAATATTTAGGGCTGTGTGATTTGATGGAACAGGAAGGTGGTGGGTGTGGAGGCAAGAAGGGATTACTGTACTAGCTCAGGGAAGGAGGAGATAAACCTTTGCCTAACATTTAGAATGAAGGATATGGGTATGAAAAAGAGTAGGCTGGAAAATGGGGTGAGGTCAGATTTATTTTTTCTGGTAAAGGGCAATTGTGAGAGAAGAGATGTATAGAGTGTTTGGCTTGAGATTTAGAGTACCCATTGATTACTGTCTGGGATGGAAAAGGTCACTGATCCGGAGGCATATGGATGAATTACCAACAGTATAGTAATCTCAGTTAGGATTAGAAACTGTAAATTTGTAGTGGCATGAATTCCTAACCTGTTACGATTTTCTTCAGCAGGACTCAGTAGCTGTGGTATGGGAATAGAGGAAGCAGGTGGTTGGATTGATCCTCCTGGTTGAGAGATTTACTGGCTAGTGTGGCAAAAGAACAATAGGGAGCTGGAGAGATCCTGGCAAGAGAGTGGGTGATGTTCCACATTAAGGAAATAATTAAGTAAATGATGATACATTCATATAAAAAGCTGTGTTTCTGCTATTAACATTTATGTTTATGAAGTGTTTATAAAAGTACTTATTTTATAATGTTAAGATAATAAAAGTGCTGTATATTGTACAAAAGGTTAGTAATAACTGTAATATTCAAGAGATTGTTTTAGGCATAATGATGAAAAGATACAAAACCATTGTATTGGTCACACCTATTCACATGAAGACAATTATTTGACAGGGATTATTAGCTCTTCTTTATAGGCGAAGAAAATGAGATTTAGTAAGGGTGAATTGTTCAGGGCCACAAATTTGGTAAAAGGCAAAGAGAACTATTATAATTTATGGAATAGTTACTGTGTCAGGCATTGTTTTATCTATGTAGTATTAATATTTTTCTCACATTGCTCTAATTTTAATTTTTAGTTAAAAAAGCAGACTCAAAGGAGAGTAACAATATAAGCAATAGATAACTAAGTATGAATTATCTAAATAGTGGATTCCAACTAACTTTGCAAGTTGCAAAGAGTGATACCAAGTGCTAGAGAAGTTCAAAAGAAAGATGTAGGCTAGAGTTGAAGAAAGACTTTGGAGATAATCGTATTTGAACTTGGACTGTGAAGGATAGGTAGGATGGTCTTTTTAAGTAAATGATGATACAGTCATATAAAAAGCTGTGTTTCTGTTTTTGTTTTGTTTTGTTTTGTTTTGAGACAGAGTCTCGCTCTGTCACCCAGGCTGGAGTGCAGTGGCGTGATCTTGGCTCACTGTAACTTCCGCTTCCTGGTCTCTTTGATTTATTCCTTTCCATATTAAAAAAAATAATAGTACTCTGTAATAGTCTGGTATCTCATGTATCTGGAGCCTTTGCTTAGATAAAAAGTCTTGCTTTTTTATTTTCTTTTTTTGAGACAGAGTCTCACTCTGTCACCCAGGCTGGAGTGCAGTGGCATGATCTCAGTGGTGCAATCTAGGCTTACTGCAACCTCCCAGGTTCAAGCAATTCTCATGCCTCAGCCTCCCGAGTAGCTGGGATTACAGGCACCTGCCACCATGCATGGCTAATTTTTGTATTTTTAGTAGGCTTTCGCCATGTTGGCCAGGCTGGTCTGGAATTCCTGACCTCAAGTGATCCACTCGCCTTGGCCTCCCGAAGTGTTGAGATTACAGGCATGAGCTGCTTATTTTTTTTAAAAAGACTAAGGCAGCCGGGCGCGGTGGCTCACGCCTGTAATCCCAGCAATTTGGGAGGCTGAGGAGGGTGGATCATCTGAGGTCAGGAGTTTGAGACCAGCCTGACCCCGTTTGTACTGAAAATACAAAATTAGCCAGGCGTGGTTGCACATGCTTGTAATCCCAGCTACTTGGGAGGCTGAGGCAGGAGAATCGCTTGAACCCAGGGGGCAGAGGTTGCAGTGAGCCGAGATCACGCCCTTGCACTCCATCCTGGGCAACAAGAGTGAAACTCTGTCAAAAAAAGAAAAAAAAAGACTAAGGCAATCAATCTGTGGATATCATAAAGGACTCAACATTATTTGCTGATCCCTGGGGTATCATTTAAGACTGCTTTGGAAGGAAGGGAAGAAATATGGGTTCCAACTAACTTTCCAAGTTGAGTCATGAACTCCTTGATAGGCCTTCTAGAATATGTTTAAAGTGTAAATATAATGTATCTATCCATCCATTATCTAAAGTTATTTTTCTCCTAAGTCATTTATATTTGGTTATTATTTTTTACTATGGTTAGTGGAAGAAAAACAATTTTAAATAACTACTAAAAACCATTGAAACCAAAGATTGAGATTTTTGGGGGGGCAGGGAGATAATCATCAAGAATATATCAGAAAGGATTTAATGGTTGAGGCTTGGTATGATAGCTTATGCCTGTAATCCCAGAACTTTGGGAGGCCAAGGTGGGTCTATCCACTTGAGCCCAGGATTTTGAGACCAGCCTGGGCAACATACCGAAAACTTGTCTCTACAAAAAAAAAAAATTAGCTGGGTGTGGTGGCATGCACCTGTAGTTCCAGCTGCTAGGGAGGCTGAGGTGGGAGGATCACTTGAGCCTGGAAGGTCAAGGCTGCAGTAAGCCAGAGTCATCCATTGTACTCCATCCTGGGCAACAGAGCAAGACTGTGTCTCAATAAATAAATAAATAAACAAATGATTGCACTGTACTCAAGGTTAAAATAGGGAATGCTGTATGTGGATTTATTATTCATCATTTTTTATATTTGAGATGCCTATAATTGCCATGTGTAAATTAATTTCCACAAGAAGTAGTCATCATTGTAATTTTTTTTGAAGGTTTCAAATATACTTTATTTCTTCATTGATGCCATATCTTAATGGGTACACAGTGCTTTTACTTGGCATCAATTATGAGCTGTTTTTTATTTTATTTATTTATTTATTTTTTTGAGGCAGAGTTTTGCTCTTTTGGCTAGGCTGGAGTGAAGTGGCGCAATCTTGGCTCACTGCAACCTCCGCCCCCACCTTCCCCTTCCACCCCAGCCCCAGGGTTCAAGCGATTCTCCTGCGTCAGCCTCCTGAGTAGCTGGGATTGTAGGTACCTGCCACCACACCCTACTGATTTTTGTATCTTTAGTACAGATGGGGTTTCGCTGTGTTGGCCAGGCTAGACTGGTCTCGAACTTCTGACCTTAGGTGATCCACCTGCCTCGGCCTCCCAAAGTGCTAGGATTATAGGCGTGAGCCACTGTTTCCAGCTGATGAGCTGTTTTTTGTTTTGTTTTGTTTTGTTTTGAGATGGAGTCTCGCTCTGTCACCTAGGCTGGAGTGCAGTGGCGTGATCTTGGCTTACCGTAACCTCCGCTTCCTGGATTCGGTTCCAGCGATTCTCCTGCCTCAGCCTTCTGAGTAGCTAGGATTACAGGCACAAGCCGCCATGTCAGCTAATTTTTGTATTTTTAGTATGTTTCACCATGTTGGCCAGGTTGGTCTCGAACTCGACCTTGTGATCTGCCCGCCTTGGCCTCCCAAAGTTCTGGGATTACAGGTGTGAGCCACCGTGCCCAGCCGATGAGCTGTTTTTTAAACAATTCAGTATTACACCAGCTGGGATGATTACTGATCTCTCCATTCCTTTGGAGTGACTCTCCCATCAGGGGACAGGTTCCATTCTATTCCAATTTGAGTTGCTACATATGTCCATACAGCAATAGAGAAAGTGGCTCCACTAGCTAATACAGCATTACTGTATTTGTCATGAAAATCAGGTGTACGTTTCTGGTGCCTCTGCCTTGCGATTGTTTGCAGAATGCTTTGAACTTGGAGATGACTTAGCGCGTTTTTTGTTTTTGTTTTTGTTTTTGTTTTTGATGGAGTCTTATTACTCTGTCACCCAGGCTGGAGTGCAGTGGCGCAATCTTGGCTCACTGCAGCCTCCACATCCCGCGTTCAAGTTCCTTGCCTTAGCTTCCTGAGTAGCTGGGATTACAGGAGCTTGCCACTATGCCCAGCTAATTTTTTTGTAATTTTTAGTGGAGACAGGGTTTCTCCATGCTGGTCAGGCTGGTCTCGAACTCCTGACCTCAAATGATCCACCTGCCTCGGCCTTCCAAAGTACTGGGATTACAGGTGTGCACCACTGTGCCTGGCCATTAGTGCATTTTTGACCAAGGAAAACATTATGAAGGTGAAGACAGAACTGTGGCAATGCAACTGCTGCTTTGGTGCAAATTCTCATGATTGTAATCTGTTTCGTTCGTAGATGTTTCATTTAATGGATTATGTGGCTTCAAATGGGTACTTGATACTTTCTGATAGGATTTACCTGGTAACTACACAGAATTAAATATTAGACAATTTAGTGAGCTATGAAAAGATAGCTTTAATAGGAAAAGCACTTTTTAAAAATAACTAAGAAAATCTTACCAAAACTGACTTGAAAAGAAATTGAAAATCTTTATAATTTTGTAACCATAAAAGAAATTTAATTAGTGATTTAAAAAAATCTACCAAAACAATTCTAGGCCCGTACGATTTCCTTTTTTTTTATCATTGCAGTTTTAAAAAAATTCATGTCCAGGCATGGTGGCTCACGCCTGTAATCCCAACACTTTGGAAGTCCGAGGTGAGTGGATCACCTGAGGTCAGGAGTTTGAGACCAACCTGGCCAACATAGTGCAACTCTGCCTCTACTAAAAATACAAAAAAAACTAGCCAGGCGTGGTGGTGCATCCTGTAATCCCAGCTACGCAGGAGGCTGAGGCAGGAGAATTGCTTGAACCCGGGGAGCAGAGGTTGCAGTGAGCTGAGATCATGTCACTTCACCCCAGCTTGGGCAAAAGAGTGAGACTCTATCTCAAAAAAACAAAAAAAAACACCTTCACATAATATAAAATATACCATCATGGTTGGGCGTGGTGGTTCGTGCCTGTAATCCCAGCCCTTTGGGAGGCCAAGGCAGGTGGATCACGAGGTCAGGAGTTTGAGACCAGCCTGGCCAACATGGTGAAACCCCATCTCTACTAAAAATACAAAAAATTAGCTGGGCGTGGTGGCAGGTGCCTGTAATCCCAGCTACTTGGGAGGCTGAGGCAGGAGAATCACTTGAACCTGGGAGGTGGAGGTTGCAGTGAGCTGAGATTGTGCCATTGCACTTCAGCCTGGACAACAGTGCAAGACTGTCTGTAAATAAATAAATAAATAAATAATACCATCATAAACTTTTTTTTTTGAGGCAGAGTCTCGCTCTTGTTGCCCAGGCTAGAGTGCAGTAGCACGGTCTTGGCTCATGCAACCTCCACCTCACGGATTCAAGCAATTCTCGTGCCTCAGCCTCCTGAGTAGCTGGGATTACAGGCGCCTGCCACCATGCCTGGCTAATTTTTTGTATTTTACTAAAGACGGGGTTTCACCATGTTTCCCAGGCTGGTCTCAAACTCCGGAGCTCAGGCAATCTGCCTTCCCAAAGTGCTAGGATTACAGGCGTGAGCCACCGCGCCTGGCCCATCATAACCATTTTCAAGTGTATTGTTAAATGATATTAAGCATATTAACATTGTTTTGAAGCAGATCTCCAGATTTCATCTTGCAAATCTGAAACTCTGTACCCATTAAACAGTGACTCGTCTTTTCCCCTATCACCCAACCTCTGATAACCAACCTTTACTTTGTTTCTATGATTTTGTCTACTTCAGATACCTCATATAAGTAAGTGGGATCATGTAATGTTTGTCTTTGGCTTATTTCACTCAGTATAATGTCTTCAAGGTTCAGTTATACTGTAGCATATGAAAGGATTTTCTTCCTTTTTAAGGCTGAATAATATTCCATTTATGTATATACCACATTTTGTTTATCCATTAATCTGTTGATAGACTTTGGGTTGCTTCCACCTCTTAGCTATTGTGAATAGTGCTACTGTGAACATGGGTCTGCTAGTATAATGTCTCTTTGAGACTCTGCTTTCAGTTTTTTTTTTTTTTAGATATATACCCAGAATAAAAAGGATTGCTGGATCATATGGTATTTTAAAAAAATTTTTTGAGGAACCCCCATACTGTTTTCCATAGCAGTTGCACCATTTTACAATCTCACCAACAGTGCTCAAGGGTTCCAGTTACTCCACTTCCTTGCCAACACTTGTTCTCTTCTTTTCTTTCTTTTTTCTTTTAGTAGCCATCTTAATCCGGCCCATATAGATTTATAAATGAGTTCTACCAAACATTTATAGACAATCATAACTTAATATAAATTCTTCCTGAATCAAGAAAAAGAAGAAACATTCTCATTCTTATTTAAGTATTTAATGGGTTATTGTAAGATGAATACTGTATAAAAAGCTAAAGATAATTTGCTGATATACATGAAATAAGGTTGTTGAATCCAAGACCACTATACAGTTGGATTCCTTTATACAAGTAGCAGATAACAAATGTAATTTTTAAAAAGCTTTATTGAGATATAATTCACATACCACACAAATCACCAATTTTAAGTATACAATTCAATGTTTTGATACGTTGTTAATTTTTTAAAATTATAAAATATGAATGACAAAATTTTTCATTTTAACTGTTTCAAGTGCACAATTCAGTGGCATTAATTACATTTACATTGTTGTGCAGCTATATTCATCTTCCATATAGAAGCTCTATGACCATTAAGCACTAACTCTCTCATTCTCCCTTCACTTTCAGCTCCTGGTAAATTCTGTTCAACTTTCTGTATAAATTTGCCTATTCTAGATATTTCATGTAAATTGAATCATACAATATTTGTCCTTTTGTGTCTTCTTATTTCATTTAACATAATGTTGGTGTTCATCCATACTGCAGCATGTATCAGAACGTTACTCATTTTTATGACTGAATAATACTGCATTGTACATATAGACCACATTTTGTTTATTCAGTAATCTGTTGGTGGACACTTGGGTTTTTGTTGTTGTTGTTGTTTGTTTGCTTTTTTGAGACAGAGTCTTGCTCTGTTGCCAGGCTGGAGTGCAGTGGTGTGGTCTCGGCTCAGTGCAACCTCCATCTCCAGGTTCAAGTGATTCTCCTGCCTCAGCCTCCCGAGTAGCTGTGACTACAGGCGCATGCCACCATACCCAGTTACTTTTTTTGTATTTTTAGTAGAGATGGGGTTTCACCATGTTGGCCAGGATGGTCTCCATCTCTTGACCTCGTGATCCGCCCACCTCAGCCTCCCAAAGTTCTGGGATTACAGGCGTGAGTCACCGCGCCCAGCCCACTTGGGATGTTTTTACAAATTTTTTTTTTTGAGACAGAGTCTCGCTTTGTTTCCCAGGCTGGAGTGCAGTGGTGCGATCTCAGCTTGCTGCAACCTCTGCCTTCTGGGTTCAGGTGATTCTCATGCCTCAGCCACCCGAATAGCTGGGATTACAGATGTGCCACCACACCCAGCTAATTTTTGTATTTTTAGTAGAGACAGTGTTTCGCCATGTTGACTAGGCTAGTCTTGAACTCCTAGCCTCAAGTGTTCTGCCTACCTCAGCCTCCCAAAGTGCTAGGATTACATGCATGAGCCATAGTTCCTGGCCTACAAAATATATTTTTAAAAAGATACTCATTATAGCAGCAACAGCTACAATGACAACAATCGAAAAGTACCAGTGAACAAAATCAACAAGAGATGCACATGACTTTTTATGTTGAAAATTATACAATTTCCATTAAAAGACATGAGGAGATCTAATTGGGATACCATATTAACTGATAGGAAGACCCAGTGACATAAACATGTCAATTCTTTCCAAATTAATTTATAAGTTCAATACACTTCTGTTTAATATAATGACAAGGTATTTCCTGTAACTTGACAAGCTCTAAAATGTATATAGGAGAGTAAACTGCCAAGAAAAATTAGGAAGGAGCACTTAGTCTTTCACATAGCATTATTTATAAAGCCATATTATTAATATTTAAGGCAATGTGGTATTGGCACAGGATAGACCAACCTCTGCGAAGAATAAAGCGCCCAGAAATAGAACCCCTGAATATAAAGAAACTTAATACATGACAGTGAGCGTTGAAGATGAGTAAGGAGATGATGGACTGACTAAACAGTGAATGATAATGGAACAATTGGTTATTTATATGGAAAATAAAATGAGATTTCTACTTACCATTTTAAAAAATGTATATGATGATTAAAGATGTTAATGTGAAAAGTTAAACTTCTAGAAAAAAGTGGGAGAATGTTTTTATTATATTAGGGCAGGGAAGGTAGAAAGGATTTCTTCAACAAGACTTGAAATTTGAACCGTAAAAGAAAAAGATTGATAAATATGTCTAGATTAAAATAAAAAATGTACAGTTATTGAAATTCAGCATGAGATAGATAACCCATCTGGGAGAAAATATTTGCAGAAAAAAATAACTAAAAAGGATTAATAATCAGGATATATGAAGAATATTTTACCAACCAGTAATAATAATAAGACAGTAGATTGGAAGTTCATAGAAGATGAAATACAAATGTCCTGCAGACATGAAAAGGTGTTCAACTTCTTTAGTAGCCATGGAAATGCAAATTAAAACTTCAGTGGAATAATATTTTACACTCACCATTTTGGTGAGGATGTAGAATAAGGAAAACTCTATTATACTTACATGGACAGTGGAGTATCAACTAGAACCTCGTTGTGGAGAGCAACTTAGCAATATCTAGTAAAGTGTATACCCTAGGGAAACTCTAGAAGATGGACAAGAGTTTGTACCTGTGACAAGTACCATTAAGTTCATAGCAACATTGTTTGTAAAAGCAGAAAACTACAAGCAGCTGAAATGTCCATCATTAAGAGAATGAAGAAATTATAGAATATTCATGTAATGGTAGAGAACGGTGAGAAAATAAAAATACCCACTTGTATCAACATAAATTAATCTAAAAATGTAATGCAGAACGAAATGCTGTGGGAAGATTCCTCCTGTATAAAGTTCATAAAGATACAAAATATGTTAGGAGATGGAACCCCTGGGGAAAAATAAGGGAATTTGGGAGGGGTAAAAAGCAGTGGTGGAGGAAGAAAAGCCTGAGGGAAAACCATTCCAAGGAGTCTAAAAAGGAGCAGCCAGAGATTAGAACCAGGTAGTTTTTCTGTCATATAAAAAATTGTACTAGGTTGAAGTAAGTCCTGAATTGAAACACCTAATTCTTTCTGATTGATCTTTGTGTATGTATTTTTGTGTTTTATTACAACTTAAAAAGGTCTGATAAAATTCTGTTTTAAATTAGGTAGAATTTTGAAAGTAACTTTGACTACTTTTTCTGTTATGATGTAATTCACATGCTATATATCCACCTTTTAAAAGTGTTTTTAACCACATCAGTGGTTTTTAGTATAGTCACATAGTTGTGCAACTATGTGACTATTTATATCTATGGAATAAGATATTACAACTATCTTATTCCAGAACATTGTTATCACCCCAAAAGAAGTCCTGTAACCATTAAGAGTCACTCTAGGCTGGGTGGGGTGGCTCATGCCCATAATCCCAGCTCTGGGAGACTGAGGTGGGAGGATCAGTTGAAGCCAGGAGTTCAAGACCAGCTTGGGCAATTTAGCGAGACCCTGTCTCTACAAAAATAAAAAAAAAATTAGCTAAGCATGGTGTTGTGTGCCTGTAGTCCCAGTTACTTGGAGGGCCAATGTGGGAGGATCGCTTGAACTCAGTAGTTTGAGGTTGTCAGCTATGATAGTGCCACTGCACTCCAGCCTGGGTGGGTAAGCAAGATCCTGTCTCAAAAAAAGAAAAAGTCGCTCCCCATTCTTCTTAGCCCCAGTCTGTGGCAACTATTAATCTACTTTCTGTCTCTAAGTTTGCCTATTCTGGACATTTCATGTAAATGGAATGACATGGTATATGGCCTTTTGTGTTTGACTTCTTTCACTTAGCATAATGTTTTCAAGGTTTATCCAGTTGTGGTATGTATCAGTACTTCATTCCTTTTTATGGCTAAACAATATTCCACTCTGTGGATATTTGTTTCGCCATTCACCAGTTAATGGATATTTGGGTTGTTTCCACCTTTAGCTATTTTGAATAATGCTGCCATGAACATTCATTGCAAGTTTTTATGTGAACTTAGTTTTCAGTTCTGTTGCGTATACACCTAGGAGTAGAATTACTGGGTCATATTTTACTTTCCTGACAGCAGTGTGTTATGGTTTCACTTTTTCCACATTGTCACCAACACTTGTTCGTTATATATCTTTTTGATTATAGCCATCCTAGTGGATGTGAGGTAGTATGTCACTGTGGTTTTGATTTGCATTTTCCTGATGGCTAATGATGCTGAGTATCTTTTTCATGTGCTTGTTGGAATGGGATTTTTTTTTTAATTTCATTTTTGGATTGTTCATTGCTAGTGTGTAGAAATACTCTTGATTTTTACGTATTCATCTTGTGTTCTGCAACCTTGTTGAACTCTTTTATTAGCTTTAGTAGTTTTTTGAGTATTTCTTATGATTGAGTATGCAAATAGAGATCGTCATTTACCTTTTCTCTCTGGATGCTTTTTATTTATTTTACTTCCCTAATAGCCCTGGCTAGAATCTTTTTTTTTTTTTTTTTTTTGAGATGGAGTTTCGCTCTTGTTGCCCTGGCTGGAGTGCAATGGTGTGATCTCAGCTCACTGCAACCTCCACCTCCTGGGTTCAAGCGATTCTCCTGCCTCAGCCTCCTGAGTAGCTGGGATTACAGGCGCCCACCATCACACCTGGCTGATTTTTTGTATTTTTAGTAAAGACGGGGTTTCACCATGTTGGCCAGGCTGGTCTTGAACTCCTGACCTCAGGTGATCCACCTGCCTCAGCCTCCCAAAGTGCTGGGATTACAGGTATGAGCTACCACGCCCAGCCCCTGGCTAGAATCTTAATTACAGTGTTGAATAGACGTGGTGAGAGCAGACGTCCTTGTGCTGTTTTTGATTGTAGGGGAAAGCATTCAGTTTGTCATCATGAATTATGATGCTAGATGTGGGTTTTCTGTAGATACTCTTTATCAGGTGAGGAAATTCCCTTTAATCTAGTTTTTGTGTATTTTTATCATGAGTAGGTGTTTAATTTTTGAATTATTATTTTTTTGTGGAGGCAGGATCTCAAAATGTTGACCAGGCTGGTCTTGAACTCTTGGCCTCAAGGTGTCCTCTCGCCATGGCCTCCCAAAGTGCTAGGATTATAGATGTGAGCTACTGCACCTGGTAGGGTGTTTAATTTTGTCACATGATTTTTCTGCATCTGTTGAAATGATTATGCTGGTCTTTTTCCTTTGTTCTGTTAATACGGTGTGTTACCTTGATTGATTTTTGTTTGTTGAGTCAATCTTGCATTCCTGGAAACAAATCTTGCTTGGTCATGATATATAATCCTATTTATATGTTACTGGAGTTGGTTTGCTAGTATTTTGTTGAGGATTTTTTTGTCTGTGTTCATAAAGGATATTGGCCTGTAGTTTTTTCCTCCTGTTTTTTTTTTTTTTTTCTTTTTCTGGTTTTGGTATCAGGAATACTGGCCTCACAGAATGAGTTGAGAAGTTCCCTGAATACTTATCTGATCTTAGTTTTCTTCATTTTTGTTATTGACTTCCTCTTCTTATTCTTTTTTTTTTTTTTTTTTTTAAAGACAGAGTCTCACTCTGTTGCCCAGGATGGAGTGCAGTGACACAATCTGTGCTCACTGCAACCTCTACCTCACAGGTTCAAGCGATCCTCCCACCTTAGCCTTCCGAGTATCTGGGATTTCACCATGTTGGCCAGGCTGCTCTCTAACTGTTGACCTCAAGTGATCTGCCTGCCCATCTCCCTAAGTGTTGGGATTACAGACGTAAGCCACTGCACCTGGCCAGTTTTATTACTGCCTTCTAAAAATATATTAATGCTGTTTTTTTGTTCCAGTTATTCTTTTTAAGAACACACAGAAATACTTTGTTAGATTCTATTTTAATTTAGCTTACCAGTGAGGAATGACTTGTGGCACCCAGCAGAATGTTAATGAAATTTCTGGTATTCCAGTGAAATCTGCCTAGTATACTGTCTTTCAGATGGCTGAATATAAAAGTCCATAAAAATTAGAGATGAGAGAGACTATGGTGATATAATCAACCATTTTACAGATAAATAGACCAGATTGTCCAAAGTTACACTGCTAGGTTACCTGGCTGAGCCAGGAGATTTTACTTTGGTAGTTTTTACTTACCAATGATTAGTAATGTGTGAAAAGGATAGGTTTGTTTTTTTTTTAAAAAAGGTTTAATTTCATCTGAGTGTTTGTGAACAATGCTAAGAAACAAATATAGTATTTATTTGAATGAAATAAGTGTATATGCATGCCCACTCATTCTATATTCCAGCTGGAGAAGCCCTAGAACATATAATTAATCCATTGTGTCGGGCACGGTGGCTCATGCCTGTAATCCCAGCACTTTAGGAGGCCGAGGCAGGAGGATGATTGGAGTCCGGGAGTTCAAGACCATCCTGGGTAACATAGCGAGACCCTGTCTCCATAAAAATAAAAAATATACATATAATTCATTGCTATCAGGAGGAAATTTATTATTATTATCAACAGCATTTTGGGAAGTCTTCAAAGCAATTAACTTTTAACTGAAGAAACTATTTACCCAAATTATATCATATGAGTGGGTGGTATCAAAATGAACTGAAATCTTGAAGAAACTGTCTCCAACTTGGAAAGAGGTATAGAGGGAGAATCACATTAATGTATCAATCCAATATATCAACCTAAATGTGTCAGCCTTTAACTTTTAATTAATTGTTTTCCCTTCTAATTGTTTTTTTCCTTCTACTTTTAAGTTCAGGGGTACATGTGCAGGATGTGCACGTTTGTTACGTAGGTAAACATGTGCCATGGTGATTTGCTACACAGATCATCCCATCACCTAGGTATTAAGCCCAGCATCCATTAGCTATTCCTCCTGATGCTCTCTCTCCCCCGACCACCCTGCGACAGGCCCCAGTGTGTGTTGTTCCCTGCCATGTGTCCATGTATTCTCATCATTTAGTTCCCACTTATAAGTGAGGATATGCAGTGTTTGGTTTTCTGTTCCTGCGATCCTCCTGCCTTGGCCTCTCAAAGTTAGTTTGCTGAGGATAATGGCTTCCAACTCCATCCATGTCCCTGCAAAGGACATCATCTTGTTCCTTTTTATGGCTGCATAGTATTCCATGCTGTATATATACCACATTTTCTTTATCCAGTCTATCATTGATGGGCATTTAGGTTGATTTTGTGCCTTTGCTATTGTGAGTAGTGCTGCAATGAACATACACATACATGTATCTTAATAATAGGATGATTTATATTCTTTTTGGTATATACCCAGTAATGAGATTACTGGGTCAAATAGTATTTCCGCCTTTAGGTCTTTGAGGAATCGCCATACTCTAGTTGTTGAAGTAATTGTTTATTTTGATTGTGAAACAGTTTTTAAAAAATGTATTTTCAGAGAGAAATAGTAGTATAATTTTATGAAAATATCATGTGTGTCTGCAAAGATAAAATCATCCTTCAATTTTGCTGAGCCAAGAAACTCAACTAAAACTACCTGCTGGAAATGGCACAGTTTTCTATCTTAATGTCAGTAACACACGATCCAAATTCTATGTTGTGATTGGCTGTTGTGCCATTTTCATTCAGAGGTTAGTTTTGCCAACAGTGTCTGTTTTGGAATTGGGATTTAGCTCACAAAGCAATTGGTTGTTGGGGTATAGGAAGGGGTTAGTGTTACTAATGAGCACACTACAGAGAAATCATTCCACTGGGGAAAAATAGCATTTGTCCATGCATGAGCAAAGTTGTTCTGTAATTCAATGCTGGATGCCAAATAGTCAGTGAAGTTTGGATTTGGATGTGGCAGCTCACTGATGCTGGGGGGAAATTTTGTTTAATCATTGTCTTTTAAAATGAACTTGGTAAAAGCTGTCAGTTTTTTCCCTTTTAGAAAGATGAATGTTTTTTGTCTTTTTTCTCTTTTCCTGTTTCCATAATTTTATTTTTAGGCTTTCAAAAAGCTGAAGATTTAATTAAAATAAATGTTTTCCCCTTGGTTAGCTTGATTAGTCTTTTTTTTCTAAGCATTATTCTGCATCTAAGATTATATCCTAACATCCAAGATAGTTCTAATTCGCTTCATTTTTTGTTCCTCTAAAATGAAATAGATTTGTGAATTTTAGGAAGTATATATTATCAAATTATTTTGTTTTATTTTGTATTTTGAACCTTTTATAATATCTAGTTATCACAAATAGATATCTTTGGGATTTTTTTCTTGTTTCTTAGTTCTTTAACAGATAGTCAGAATTTATTATCTGATGGAATATTTTAGGTTTGTTTTGTGTCTTTGATAACACTTTTTTTTTTTTTTGAGACAGGGTCTCACTCTGTTGCCCAGGCTGGAGTGCAGTGGTGCGATCTTGGCTCACTGTAGCCTCGACATCCTGGGCTCAGGTGATCCTCCCACCTCAGCCTCCTAAACAGCTGGGACTACAGGCACACACCACCATACCTGGCTGATTGCTGTATTTTTTGTAGAGACAGTTTCTCCATATGTTGCCTAGGATGGTTTTTTTGTTGTTTGTTTGTTTTTTGAGACGGAGTCTCACTCTGTCACCCAGACTGGAGTGCAGTGGCATGATCTTGGCTCACTGCAAACTCTGCCTCCTGGGTTCAAGCGATTCTCCTGCCTCAGCCTCCCAAGTAGCTGGGATTACAGGCATCTGCCACCATGCATGGCTAATTTGCCTAGGCTGGTCTTAAACTCCTGGACTCAAGTGATCTGCCTGCCTAGGCCTCCCAAAGTGCTAGGATTACATGCATGAGCCACCACGCTTGGCTGACAACATTTAACATAATAATTTATGTTCTTAGTATTTAAATGCCCTCAATACTATATAGCAAAGATTTATGTGACTGAAACATTTTTCTTAAACTGAGCATTTTCATGTCAAAGATATTTGTAGAAGATCGCATTTACTATTTGGAAGGTAAATATTAAGAATTTTTTGGAAAGCAAATGTGAGAAGTTGACAGAGAAGGAGATATTAGGGGGCATTGCAAATCCCTTACAGTATTTCTTTTCAGTTGATTGACCAAAATGAGTAACTAAACATAGCTTAAATGAGTTAACTGCAAACCAGAAACATGAATTAGTAATAGTGTTTTTATTTCTTCCTAATGAAACTTAAATGCAAATTCTGATCTACTAGTTTATGATCTCTAGTATACTAAACTACCAGTACCAGCTAATTAAGCTGGAAGTACTGGGGACTTTTTCCTAACACAAGAATAATACTTTTATGTTTGCCGTTTTTGGTTCTACATATGTTACTTAGGGCTGGTTCAGGGAGGTAGAATATGATGTTTGAAGTAGCTTATAGTGAAGAATGGGAAAGAGGTAAATTTAGGGTAAGATTTTTGGATTGTTTTGAGGGTCCACTTATGGTTGGAGAACATTATTAGTGAAACCAATTGAAGATGATGTAACTTTTTTCCTCTTTATTAGCCTAGAGAGCGAGCAGTAAAAGCATGAAAATGGATTGAGCTATAGTCGGGGTCTTGCCAGACAGGTACAGTGGGAGGATAAGAGAGCAAAAGAGATGATAGTATTAGTTGAGAGAGAGAGAGAATGAAGACCAGTATGGGATAGAAAGAAAGTATTAAGTTTGAGGAATTAGAGATCTTACTGAGGTGAAAGAACAGCGGTAGTATTGCTGTAAATTGGAGGTCTCATTGAGGTGAAAGAACTGGGATTATTGGAGTAAGTGGTAAAGATGTAGAGAGAGGGCCAAGCGTGGTGGCTCACTCCTGTAATCCCAGCACTTTGAGAGGCCGAGGCAGGCGGATCATGAGTTCAGGAGATCGAGACCAGCCTGGCTAAGACGGTGTGAAACCCCGTCTCTACGAAAAATACAAAAAATTAGCTGGGCGTGGTGGCATGTGCCTGTAGTACCAGCTACTCGGGAGGCTGAGGCAGGAGAATCGCTTGAACCTGGGAGGTGGAGGTTGCAGTGAGTCGAGATAGCACCACTGCACTCCAGCCTGGGCGACAGAGCGAGACTCCATCTCAAAAAAAAAAAAAAAAAAAAAGTCAAGGAGTACGTTTGTGAGGTTAGGAATGTGGTTCTCATTCTAGTTTTATATCAGAATTACCAATTGCCTTTTTTAAAAAACACAGTTGCCCAGGTCTCATTCTGGATCAATGGAATCAGAATCTGTAGGGAGTTGGGCTAAGGCGCCTTCATTTAAGATGTTATACAGCTGATTAAAAAATACTTTAAAATTTACATACAGTAAAGTTTATACTCTTTGGTGTACAGTTCTTTGAGTTTTGACAAGTGCATAGTGGTGCCCTTTATCAGGATAGGGTGGATAGGAACAGGTGAGGAAATGTGGTGGGCCCGCCGTATTCACAGATTGTGCATTCTCGGATTGAAATAACAAACAACTGTGGATTAGAAATATTCAGGGTGTGTGTGAAAAAACCAATAAAAATAACAATACAACAACAAAAATAATACAAATAAAAATATAGTATAATAATTCTTTACATAGCATTTACATTGTATTAGATACAAGTAATCTAGAGATGACTTAAAGTATATGGGAGGATGTGCATAAGCTATATGAAAATACTACGTCATTTTATAAAATGGACTTGAGCATCCTTGGATTTTGGTATCTGCAGGGGTCCTGGAACCAATCCTATGAGGATACTGAGGGATGATTGTATATATTTGGTTTTGAATACCCTCAAATTTGCTTGTTGCACTAAAGCTACAGCCATAGAATTCAGAAGAGTGAAGATTATTACAATGAATTAATATTTTCTCTGTCATTTCCATAAGTCTAGATCTGGAATTGACATTTTTTCTGTAAAGAGTCATATAGTAAATACTTTAGGCTTTGCAGGCCACAAATGATCTCTTTCATATTCTCTGTGTATGTGTGTGTATATGTGTATGTGTGTGTATGTGTGTGTTTATAAGCATTTAAAAATGTAAAAACGGGCCAGGCGTGGTGGCTCATACCTGTAATCCCAGAACTTTGGGAGGCCGAGGCAGGTGGATCACCTCAGGTCAGGAGTTCAAGACCAGCCTGACCAACGTGGGGAAACCCCATCTTTACTACAAATACAAAAATTACCTGGGCGTGATAGCACGTGCCTATAGTCCCAGCTACTTGGGAGGCTGAGACAGGAGAATCGCTTGAATCCGGGAGGTGGAGGTTGCAGTGAGCCAGGATTGCACCATTGCACTCCAGTCTGGGTAACAGAGTGAGACTCTGTCTCAAAAAAAAAAAAAAAAAAAAGTAAAAACGCTGGTCACCGTGGCGCACACCTTCAGTTTCACAGCTACTCAGGAGGGTGAGGCGAGAAGATGACTTGAACCCAGGAGTTTGAGACCAGCCTGGGCAACATAGTGAGACCCTCGTCTCAAAATAATAAAGTAAAAACTACTTTTTGCACCTTGGAAAACAGGCAGAGGGCCATAGTTGGCTAACCGCAGGCAGATCATCAATACCACAGTAAATCAAGCTCTGATTTGTAGTATTTGCTGATTTCAAAAGTATAAATACTCCCACTGTGGCTGATTTCAGTCTACTAGTGTGACTGACATACCGAATGCAGAATTTGAAAGAAATCCTCAGTAGCACACAGTATTTCCATTATATAAATACAATAGATGTTTCTTAAAAGCATAGTTAAATACAGTATTAATGAAGCAATGAGTTTTGAGTATTTTTTAACTTTATTTTTAATATAATTTAATTGTGAACTTACATGATTTAATATTTAATAATGACTGTGTGGAGGCTGGGCACGGTGGCTCACTCCTGTAATCCCAACACTTTGGGAGGTCAAGGCAGACAGATCACGAGGTCAGGAGTTTGAGACCAGCCTGGCCAATATGGTGAAACCCCATCTGTACTAAAAATACAAAAAAAACTAGCCGGGCATGGTGGCACACACCTGTAGTTCCAGCTACCTGGGAGGCCGAGGGAGGAGAATCACCTGAACCTAGGAGGTGGAGGTTGCAGTGAGCCGAGATTGCGCCACTGCACTCCATCCTGGGCAATAGAGGGAGACTCTGTCTCAAAAAAAAAAAAAAAAGACTGCATAGAACAGCAGTTTGCAAAATTCCTGAAAATACAACAATCAGCTCTCACTAGCCTGTACAAGTTGAATTCAACATAGCATGAAACTTAAGGTACAGAGAGGTGAGATAATTTACCAAATCTAGTTTAAGTGGTGGAATCAGAATAAACTCTAGGTTTCTTTTGATTTTTATCTTAAAACAGTATGGGTTTATAGTTTAAAAAGTCAAAAAGTACTACAAGGTTTATAGTACAAAATCATCAGTTGCCTGTCCTACCCTCTCTTTTGCCACTTTCTAGCCCCCAGGGGCAACACTTAACTCTTCTGGCCTTTTCTTCTGGTGTTTACCTGCCTATTTTTCGTAATATGGTAATACTGCTATTTATAATTTTTCACTTTTTGATGTCATTTATTCCTTCTAAGGAAGATAGTGATTTACTTCTCTTATGCCATACACTCTTTCCTTCTATGCATTTTTCCAGTGTATTTATATCACAATTATAACTTTATTAAATTATCTTCCAATATTTACACTATTATTACTGTACAGTGTTCACAGCTAAGCCATTAGTTATTATGATTGCATCCTTTCTCTCTTTTTTTTTTTTTTTGAGACAGAGTCTCACTCTGTCACCTAGGCTGGAGTGCAGTGGCGTGATCTCGGCTCACTGCAACCTCCGCCTCCCGGGTTCAAGTGATTCTCCTGCCTCAGCCTCCCGAGTAGCTGGAACTACAGGCACACGCCACCACACTTGGCTAATTTTTTACATTTTTAGTAGAGATGGGGTTTCACCATATTGGCCAGGCTGGTCTTGAACTCCTGACCTCGTGATCTACCCGCCTCAGCCTCCCAAAGTGCTGGGATTACAGATGTGAGCCACCACACCTGGCCGCATTTCCTTTTTTTATATAAATTTAAAGACAGAATTTTATGATTCTGACAGAGCCATATAACAGAACCATAAAATTCATCACAGTATGGTTAAACATCAAATAATTTACCATTTCCATTCTTTTCTTAAACATACCCTCTAAACTGCCCTTCATCCTCCTGTTTGAATTCTAACTGTTGTTTTCAGCTGTCATCCTAGTGCTGCATTCAGCATTATGCTGGGCATTGCCATTGCTTCTCTCCTGTGTTGGCATCCATTTTCCTGCATTTTACACCACCTGCTTTCCTAGTTTATTTCTTCATTTTGGTGGAGCACATCATTCAGGAGCTTCCTAAGAAAGGATGCTGAGAGATAAGTTGGTTGAGATCTTGTATATCTGAAAATATCTATTCTACCATCATATGTAATTGATAATTTGGCAGGATATATCATTCTAGCTTGAAAAATCATTATCCCTCAGATTTGGAAGGTTTATCTTCAGTGTTGCTAGTCTCCAGTGTTGTTGAGCAACCCAAAGACATTCTTTAGTCCTTTGTGACTTTTTTTTTTTTTTTTTTCCTTGTGATAGATTTTAGGACCTTCTCTTTTCCCTCAGTGTTGTGAAATTCCACAGGGGTGTAGCTTGATGTGGATCTTTTTCATTCATTGTGTGGCATACTCTGGGCATTTTCATTCAGGAAATGTGTGTCCTTCAGTTCTGAAAATTTTTTCTTATTTATTTTAATGTTTCTCTTCCTGCTTTCTGGAACTTCTATTAGTTTGATGCTGGATCTTCTGAGTTGATCCTCTGATTCTCTTATCTTTCCCCTATTTTTTCATTACTTTCTCTCTTTGTTCCACTTCCTGGGAGATTTCAGCTTTACCTGCCAGATTGTGAACGACTTAAAAAATTTTCTATCATAATTTTAATATATAAGGGCTCTTGTTCTTTGAATGTTGCTTTAGTATAGATCTTGTTTGTCTTTCTTAGATGCAGTCTTTCCTTTTATATATCTGAGATATTATGCTGTCTTTGTGTGTCTGTGAAGTTTTTTTTCCCTTGAATTATCTGGTTACTCCCAAGTTTCTTCTTGTTTTGGTCTCCTTTAATGTAATGGCTTTCCTCAAATGTCTGTTTTTTTTTATTTTAAGTTGTGGCAAATATATGTAACATGTAATTTATCATTTTAACCATTTTATCTGTTTCTTTTAAAATATTTATTTATTTATTTTAGTGATGGGATCTTGCTCTGTTGCCCAGGCTGGTCTCAAACTTTTGGGCTCAAGCAATATTCCTGCCTTGGCCTCCCAGAATGTTGAGACCAGAGGCATGAGCCGTCACACTCAGCTGTTTTTAACCATTTTAAAATGGTTTAAGTTCTGTGGCATTAAGTACATTCATACTGTTGTGCAACCATCACCACCATCCACCTCCAGAACTTTTTCATCTTCCCCAGCTGAAACTCTGTACCCATTAAATGCTAACTTCTATTCCATCCTCCCCTCAGCCCTTGGCCAACAGCATTCTACTTTCTGTCTCTACGGATTTGACACTTTAGTAGTAGCCTCATGTAGGAAGAATCATAATACTTGTCTTTTTGTGACTGGCTTATTTCACTTAGCGTAATATTTTCAATGTTTATCCATTTTGAAGCTCCATGTGAGTGGACAGGAACTTGTTAACTGGAGGCCTTCACTAAGAAGTGATAAGATGATGAATACCTGCCAGGTGCAGTGGCTCACACCTGTACTCCAGCACTTCGGGAGGCCAAGGCAGGAAGATCATTTGAGCCCAGGAATTTGAGACCACCCTTGGCAATATAGTGAGACCCCGTCTCTACCAAAAAAAAAAAAAGAAGATGATGAATATGTTTTTCATTGGGTAACCCTAGAATATCTGTATTTTTAGGTACTTTTTAGGGTCCTGTCAGTTTCTGTGGAAAAAATCTCCCAACTCCTGACTGGGGGTATATGCTTGACAGCTCATTGTTTAGGTAACCAGAAAGGGATAGGGGAATCTACCTGTTTGGTAAACTTTTCTTTAGTTATGCCGTTTTCAATATTGGGCTCACCCCTATTCTCAGCTGAGCTTGGTGTTCCCCGAGTCCAGAGCCTTTCTTTTTTTTTTTACATTCTAAAAGACAGCACTGAGCATGCTGTATCTTTCTTTCTTTTTTTTTTTTTTTATTATACTTTAAGTTCTAGGGTACATGTGTACAACGTGCAGTTTTGTTACATATGTATACATGTGCCATGTTGGTGTGCTGCACCCATCAACTCGTCATTTACATTAGGTATATCTCCTAATGCTATCCCTCTGCCATTCCCCCACCACACGACAGGCCCCGGTGTGTGATGTTCCCCACCCTGTGTCCAAGTATTCTCGTTGTTCAGTTCCCACCTATGAGTGAGAACATGCAGTGTTTGGTTTTTCTGTCATTGCGATAGTTTGCTCAGAATGATGGTTTATGTCCTTTGTAGGGACATGGATGAAGAGTCCAGAGCCTTTCTGATTGTTTCTCTGGATTGGTGAGTTGACAGGCAGCCTTTGTCTAGGGTGGAGGATGGGTAGTTGCCTGGTTGCTTGGGCAGGTAGAGAGGAGAACTAAGGACTTAACTACTCTTTCTATAGATTGTCAGCCAATTCTTCTGTTTCTGGCCACATGACTCAATCCTCCGTTCAGAGATGCATTGTGCTTTCAGTTCCTGGCCTTTCCAGAGTACAGTGGTGTGAATCAGATTGCTTTTTTTTTTTAAGACAGTCTCACTTTGTTGCCTAGGCTGGAGTGCAATGGCATGATCTCGGCTCACTGTAACCTCTGCCTCCCGGTGTCAAGCGATTCTCCTGCCTCAGCCTTCCGAGTAGCTGGGATTACAGGCGCCCGCCACCACTCTCTGCTAATTTTTGTATTTTTAGTAGAGACGGGGTTTCACCATGTTGGCCAGGCTGGTCTCGAACTCCTTACCTCAGGTGATCCACCTGCCTCGACCTCCCAAAGTGCGGGGATTACAAGTTGGAGTGCAGTGGCTATTCACATGTGCGATCATAGCACACTGTGGGTTCGAACTTCTGGCTTCAAGCAATCCTCCCATCTCAGCCTCCCGAGTAGCTGGGACTATAGGTGCACACCACTGCACCTGGCACCATTTTTGTTGTTAAAACATATAAAGAAAACATATACAATATACATACATGCCTACAGTGTTCTCTGCTGTTCCCCATCCCTATTGTATTCACTATTAACAGTTTGTGTATTCTTCATATGTTTCTGTGCATACATATCTATATGCACACTTACACACACACTTAAAACACCTATATGTCTCTATGTTTCTTCATATAGCTACATATTAATTAAAACTGAATTGAAAATATCTTTTTGTATTGCTAATATTTAAAAACTTGTAATATAGGCCAGGCGTTAGTGGCCCATGCATATAATCCCAGCACTTTGGGAGGCCAAGGCGGAAGGATTACTTGAGGCCAGGAGATTGAGACCGGCTTGAGCAACGTAATGAGACCCTGTCTCACAATTTTGAAAAAAACCCAAACTTGTAATATAGTTTCTAAAAATGGAAAGAGAAATATTTTTCATTGTCTACTAAATAGAAATAAAAGTGCTGTATATATTTTATGGATACTCATTTCAGAAGGTATTTGCTTAGGTGCACTTAACTTATCACTCAGCATTGCAGTGCTGACCTAATGTAAGAACTACTTTGTCAAGGAGTTGAAAAGATGACTAATGTTTCCTAATCAGTTTTTCCCTCAAGATAGTCCTTTTGAACTACTTAAAAGCTTAATTATTTGGAATTATTTTACCTTGATTTATAATATCACAACCTGGAAGATAGATATAAATCTGCTTATCTTCATGCAATTAGGAGATTATTAGGAGATAAATTTTTATTCACATTTGCCCAGTATATTCTACAGTCTACATGGGAGGGTGGGGAGCAACTCTCAGAGAAGGCAAAACATTTAGATGGAAGATTCAGTTTAATTTGATAGAGCTACATTTGAGTGTATTCACAATTTTAGGAACAATGAATTATCTTGAAATTTATCCTTTTGGATTATAAAGTCCATATGTATGGAGACTATGTCTATCTAATCTAGTTCACTGCTATGTTCACAGCTTCTGGAACATGGAGGTGTTCAATATATATTTGCCTATATATGTGTGGAGTGATTATAGATAGTAGGAATGTAGAAATAGACCAGTATTGCATTCAGTTCAGATCTTATGATTGTGTTCTTTTAGCAACTTCATGTGGCAACTCTCTTTATAGTAATTTCATTCTTTTTACATTTCTGTAGTTGAGAACAGCAAGATACAAGGAGGCAGCCCTCTGTAATAGATGTGAAATGGTCATTACATGTTTGTTGGTGGTAGAGCTATCTGTGAACTATCATTATCCATAAATAGCAGCTTCCTCATGCAGTCTGGTCAACTCAACTCATCTCAATATAGAGCTCCTCCAGTGAAGGGATGTAGAAAAGTCTCCATAACACCATTTGAAGGTGATTAGAGTGTAACCCACCTGCTGATACAATGAAGCACATTGGTTCTTGAGCCCTGTTGGTCATGTACTCAAATCACTAAGGACTAGATTTGAGAAGCTTAGTGTTTGACCTTAAAGTTTCCCTTTTGCTGGGTTTCTGTTACAATTTGCTTTTTCCCCCATTCTGATGAGTATTATAGTTAGGTGTTTCTATGTGTCATTCTCTCTGGATTTGTTCTTTTGAGTGCAGGGAACACCTTGTCTTTGTACCTTTTCATAGCTATAGTGCAGTGCTTTGTATAGCACAAGTTTACACTGTTAATCCTTGTGTTAAGTGGGTAAGTAGAAGAATTATAAATTTTGCTAAGTTATAGTTCAAACTGTAGCTACTTTTATAAGTCACATAAAATCCTTTTCAAACAAGATGGTTATTTAGCTACTTTGAAAAAAAAGTGTGGATTATAGCAAATCCATCCCCATCTAGTAATTTCAGAAGTCTGATATTTATTTATTTTAAAACAGCTTTATTGAGATATAATTCACATGCCATGCAGTTCACCCACATTGTATAATTCAGTGATTTTTAGTATCTTCACAGAGTTGTACAACCATCATGATAGCCAATTTTGGAATATTTTCATTACCCTGAAAGAAATCCTTTATACATTAGCAATCACTCCCTATTTCCCCCTTTACTCTCCAGCCCTAGCTAACCATTGATTTACTTTCCGTTTCTATAGATTTGCCTGTTCTGGACAATGGGATTATATAATATTTGGCCTTTCATGACAGGCTTCTTTCACTCAGCAAAATGTTTTCAGATTCGTCCATGTTGTAACATATCAATCAGTACCTCATTCCTTTCTATTGCTGAATAATCTATTGTATGGATATATACCTCATTTTATTTATCTATTCGTCTGTTGATAGATATTTGGGTTGTTTTCCATTTTGGGGCCATTATAAATAATGCTACTATGAACATTCATGTGCAAGTTTTTGTGTAGATACATGTTTCTTTTTTCTTGGGTATATGTAAGAGTGAAATTGCTGGGCAACTCTGCATTTAACCTTTTGAGGAGGCTAGACTGTTTTCCAAGCAGCTGTATCATTTTACATTCCCACCAGTAGTCTATGAGTATTCCAGTTTCTCCACATCCTCACCAACACTTGCTATTATCTGTCTTTTTTATTATAGTCATCCTAGTGGGTGTGAAGTGGTATTTCACTGTGGTTTTGATTTGCATTTCTCTGTTGGCTGATTATGTTCAGTATCTTTTCATGTGCTTATTGGCCACTTGTTTGTCTTTTGGAGAAATATATATTCAGATCCTTTGCCCATATTTAATTGGGTCATTTGTCTTTTATTGAATTGAAAGGATTCTTTTATGTATTCTAGATACAAGTACAAAAATATATTTACAGATACATTTACAAATATTTACAAAAATATATTTTATCAGTTCTACTTACAAAAACGTTCTTGCATCCTGTAGGTTGTCTCTTCACTTTCTTGATGATTTCCTTTGAAGTACAGAAGTTTTTCATTTTGATGCAGTTAATCTATTTTTTTCTTGTTTGTTATTTTCAGTGTCATATTTAAGAAACCATTACCTACTAAAGTCACAAAGATTTAAGCCTATTTTTTCTTGTAAGAATTTTATAGTTTTAGGTCTTGACATTTAGGTCTTTGATCAATTTTTAGTTAATTTTGGTGTGAGGCAGGGATCCAACTTCATTCTTTTTGCATGTGGATATCCACTTGTTCCAGAACAATTTGTTAAAAAGACTATTCTTTCCCTCATTGAATTATCTTGACACCCATGTTGAAAATCAGTTGACTAAGGGACTTTATTTATTTATTTGTTTATTTTTGAGACAGAGTCTCATTCTGTCTCCAGGCTGGAGTGCAGTGGTGCAATCTCGGCTTACTGCAACCTCTGCCTCCCGGGTTCTAGCAATTCTCCTGCTTCAGCCTCCCGAGTAGCTGGGATTACAGGTGTGCACCACCACGCTCAGCTAATATTTGTATTTTTAGTAGAGATGGGGTTTCATCATGTTGGCCAGGCTGGTCTCGAACTCTTGACCTCAGTTGATCTGCCCGCCTCCACTTCTCAAAGTGCTGAGATTACAGGTGTGAGCCACTGTACCTGGCCAACTAAGGGACTTCTGTTTGGGGGAAAATATTCACATTGTTCTCCTTCCCCCCAAGATTGCTTACAATTTTTTGGTTAAATTAAGAAAAAAGAAACAATCTCAAAAAAGTCACAAGTACAGTTCAAAGAACATAATTTTTTTGAATCATTTGAGAGTAAGTTGTCAACATGATGCCATATGATGACCATGTTGTGTGTATTTCCCACAAACAAGAACATTTTCCTACAGAAGCACAATATAACCATCAAAATCAGAAAACTAACATTGCTGTACTACTACTATGTCATACTCAGATCCCATTCAAGTTTTGCCCATTGTCCCAGTGTTGTCCTTAATAGCAAAAAAGATCCAGTCCAGAATTACACATTGTATTTAATTATCAGGATTCTTTAGTCTTCTTCAATCTGAAACATTTCCTCAGTCTTTCCTTGACCCTCATGACCTGTACATTGTTGAAGATTACAGGTAAGTTATTTTGTAGAATGCCCCTCAATCATGGTTTGTCTGATGTTTCTTTATGATTAGATTCAGTTTATAAATATTTGGCAGGAATGTCACAGAAGTTTATGTTACATCCTTTTTAGTGCATTGTATTGGGGCCCACAGTTTCGCCATTATTTCTAATATTAACCTTGATTCTTGATTAAGGTGGTATTTGCCAGGCTTTTTCACTATTATTGTTTTTCCTTTTGCAGTTAGGATTTTGTGGGACAGTATATTGAAATAATAGTAATCTTGGTCCTCATCGATGTTTTTTTCTTTCATTTATTTATTTATATCTGCATGGACACATATATTCCTATTTTGTTTAATGAGTTATATTTCTTTACTATTATTTGTATTGATATGCCAGCTGTTCCAGATTTGGTCAGTGAGAGCCCCTTCCAGCTCACTGTTTTGTTCTTTTAACATAGCCTCTCCCCATTCTTTGAGCACTTCCTTCCTTTTTGGCACAAGATGATGTTCAGACTCATTTGGTACTTGCTCTATTCTGTCCCTGGAATCAGCCATTTCTTCAAAGAGCCCTGGTTCCTTTTAGTAGAGAATGGTATTAGAAAGCAAGGTCTAGGTGCTCAGTGTACATATTGGGGTGTTGTTGCCCCCAGGACCTCTCAGGGCAGCAGTCCCCAACGTTTCTGGCACCTGGGACCAGTTTCATTGCTGGGGTGGGGTTAGGGTGGGGGTATTGGTTTCAGGATGAAACTGTACCACCTCAGATCATCAGGCATTAGTTAGATTTTCATAAGGAGCACACAACCTTGATCTCTCACATGTGCAGTTCACAGTAGGGTTTGTGCTTCTATGAGAATCTAATGCTGAAGCACAGTCAGTAATGTTCGCTTGCCCACTGCTCACTTCCTGCTGTATGGCCCTTTTCCTAACAGGCCATGGACCAGTGCCAGTCCGCGGCCCGGGGGTTAGGGAATCTCTGTCTCGGGACAGAGCTAGGGAATATATGTATTCTGTGTACAGACATTTACATATTTATGTTTATATACATTGAAATTCATGAGTTGATATCTGTAGCTGTAATTCCAGTCCAAGATAAGGGGATTCATTCTATTACAGTTGAGCAAATTATTAATAACATACCCATCATTTCATAGTTACCCTTTTTTTTTTGGTAGTAAGAATACCTAAAATTTACTCACTTGGCAGATTATCGGTATATAATACAATATTATTAACTATAATCCTCATGTTGTACATTGGTCACTTAGTGGCTTTTGGACTGAGTTGTTTGGAAGGGGGTTGCATGTTGTCTTTTGAGAGATGATGAGGTTTTACAGACTTAGAAGTTGGTGTTTCATAAGAAGGAAAAAAACAAATATCTTGACATTTTCACTTTTTAGGCAATCAAAAGGATTCCTTCTGTTGCTAACATTGAACGTAAAGTAATACTCAATTTGATTGATAATTATTAGAATCTTAACATACCTTGGTTAGTGAGCTGCTCCTGAGGAAATTAGAAAACAATAAATAATTTACATCTACAGAGTAATATTCATTTCTCTTCTAGCTCTTCCACCAAAGCCACCTAAGCCAATGACTTCAGCAGTTCCAAATGGAATGAAGGACAGTTCTGTTTCTCTTCAGGATGCAGAATGGTACTGGGGGGATATTTCAAGGTAACTAGAATGCTACTGTGATTGAATGCAGTTTTTTAAAAAGTCATTTTTGAGAATTAGTAGTTAAAGTAAACCATTTTAAGCTCATGCCTATAATCCCAGCAACTCAGGAGGCTGAGGCTGAAGAATCGCATGATACCAGGAGTTCGAGGCTGTAGAGAGCACTCTGTTGCACTCCAGCCTGGGCAACAGAGTAAGACCCCCAACTCTCAAGAAAAAAAAAAAAAAAGCATTGTAATGCCCTACTAATTGTTATTTAAAGATTACCATTTAAGGCTGGGTGCGGTGGCTCACACCTGTAATCCATGCACTTTGGGAGGCTGAGGCGAGTGGATTGCCCGGGCTCAGGAGTTTGAGACCAGCCTGGGCAACACGGTGAAACCCTGTCTCTACTAAAATACAAAAAATTAGCTGGGCGTGTTGGCATGCGCCTGTAATCCCAGCTACTTGGGAGGCTGAGGCAGGAGAATTGCTAGAACCTGGGAGGCGGAGGTTGCAGTGAGCTGAGCTAGTGCCACTGCACTCCAGCCTGGGCGACAGAGTGAGACTCTGTCTCTTTAAAAAAAAAAAAAAAAAACAAAAAAAACTCATTTAAAAAATTTTGAGTGGGAACACTTCATTAGTACTTTTCTTCCCATGAAAAAGTGACAAGAAAATCTTCATTATTTATTTATTTTGAGATGGAGTCTCACTCTTTTGCCCAGGCTGGAGTGCAGTGGCATGATCTCAGCTTACTGCAACCTCCGCCTCTTGGGTTCAAGCGATTCTCCTGCCTCAGCCTCCCAAGTAGCTGGGATTACAGTCATGCGTCACCATACCCTGCTAGTTTTTGTATTTTTAGTAGAGACAGGGTTTCACCATGTTGGCCAGGCTGGTCTCGATCTCCTGACCTCAGGTGATCCACCTACCTTGGCCTCCCAAAGTGCTGGGATTACAGGTGTAAGCCACTGCACCTGGCTGAAAATCTTTAAATGATGGGTGTGATTATTACTTCTAATACTATATTGAGGATGGACTTCTAAACAAGTGACACGGAGACATTTTAGGATAGTTACATGTGTTTTAGAATTAAAAATATTTGTGGGTACTTAACATTTCTGTACCTTTCTTTCTCTAAGCCAGTGGTTCCAAAATCTTTGCATGCACAAAAATCAATTGAGGTGGAGCCCAGGAATCTGCATTTAACAGCTTTCCTGGGTGAATTTGATGCAGTCTCTTTACACACCCCAGTTTGATAAACAGGACTCTAGGACAGATTTGTTTTCTGGGTAAAGTGTAGTTTTAGATAATTTTGAACCTAAAGAGGGAATTATATACATTTAATTTGAATATTGTATTTTCTTACTAAATTTTTTTCTTCTTAAACTTGCTTTAGTAGGTCTTAGATGTATTTTCTTTTTAAAGCCCTATCCATTTCTGTCAAATCAGTTTCCAGGTTGATGCTGTATTCCTCAGAACACTTACCTATCCCTTTCTCTTCTCTGTTCTCTTCCTCTACCAAAATGGTATTTATTTAATTTTTTTTTACCCTTACATTTCAACTATTTTAAGAGTACATTTGCATTGTTGTGCAGTCATCATCACCATCCATCTCCAGAACTTTTTCATTTTCCCTAACTGAAATTCTGTACCCATTAAACAATAACCCCCCATTCTCCCCTCCCTCAGCTCATGGCAACCACCATTCTGCTTTCTGTCTTATGAATTCAATTCTAGGTACTTTGCATAAGTGTAATCATATAATAATTGTCCTTTTGTGACTGGCTTATTTCACTTTCTTCATACATCTTCAAGGTTCATTCATGTTGTAGCATGTGCCAGAATTTCATTCCTTCTTAAGGCTAATATCTTATTATATGTATATGTTATATATTTTTTTAATCCATTCATCTGGACATTTGGATTGTTTCTAACTTATGACTGTTGTAAATAATGCTGCAGTTAATATTGGTGCACACATATCTGAGTCCCTGCTTTCAGTTATTTTGGGTAGTGGAATGGAATTGCCAGGTCATATGGTAGGTAATTCTGTGTTTAATTTTTTGAAGAGGACTTAATACATTTTATTAAAAAAAAATGTTTTTTGAGATAGAGTCTCATTCAGACCCCTAGGCTGGAGTGCAGTGGTGCAATCTCAGCCCACTGCAACCTCCGCCTCCCAGGTTCAAGCGATTCTCCTGTCTCAGCCTCCCAAGTAGCTGGGATTACAGGTGCTTGCCTCACCACCACGTCCGGCTAATTTTGTATTTTTAGTAGAGACAGGATTTCATCATGTTGGCTAGGTTGGTCTCGAACCCGTGACCTCAAGTGACCTCTCTGCTTCAGCCTCCTAAAGTGCTGGGATTATAGGCGTGAGCCACTGCACCCAGCCATTTTATTTTAAAATTGGTTAGAATATTTCTATTTTAATATTGTACAATAAAATAGTCTTTTTTTTTTTTAAGATCACGTGGTTCTGATATGATTTAAGGGTCTTTTATGCCCTGCCATTTCCTTTAAGTGTTCTAGTGTTGTGCCTTAAAGTCCTAAACCAACTCTACAGCAGGAATTTGTTATCGGGACAAATTCAAACTAGGAGAATATCCTATTGAAAGGTTATGAACTTAGTGAATTTTCCCCCTTCTGTTCAGAAACAGCTGCCACTGTTGCTTCAATATAACTTTCTTTCTAAACACCGCTGTTTTTTTCCTGAAACTTTACAAGTTCAGACCTGCCTAAGGAAACCCTAAAGGCATTTGATGGAAACAGTATCTCTTACACACATTTGAAATCTGGAAGAGTTTAAAAATCAAATAGCTCTTCTGTAGATTGCATAACACCAAAAATCAAAACAGAAAGAGCATATTTAATGCAGGGAAGAACTAAATGACCTCTAAAGGGCTCCATTATTCTATAACCTCAGGCACACCTACTGCCGAAGCCGCCTTAGTAGTAACATGTAAAGACAACCAATGTTGACATTTTTTCATTTTTCTTATAATTCTGTTCTTCAGGGAGGAGGTAAATGACAAATTGCGGGATATGCCGGATGGGACCTTCTTGGTCCGAGATGCCTCAACAAAAATGCAGGGAGATTATACTTTGACTTTGCGGTAAGTACTTTTCAGTCTTTTGGCTAGTGCTCTACTGATGTTATTTTAGTTCTGGGTATACAGATATTTCTGTATTTAAATCTTTTATCTATATAATTTTTCATATTTTCATTTAATTTATGTACATAATTTCCAGTCTGGCTAATTCTTTTTTCTATACATTAAGTATTTAAACATTTTGTATAAAAATGGCAACTTAAAAAATGTAGAAAGAAAATGAAAAGGTTAAAATCCCAAAATGTAAGGGAGGAGGAAGCATACTGTTGACCTTATAAAGGAAGTAGAAGTCATGGGCATATTCTAAGGGTAAAAATGAATCTATGCTTTGAATAACCCTATTATCTTCCTTAATGCAGACTTTAGAAAGCAGAACTCAACATAATTTTGGTTGATGAGGATATGCTGAAGATAAAGCAGTTCCTAGCCTATATCATGCTTTCCATATGGGCATATTAGAGTCTTTTAAGTGATGGATGTATGACTTTTTATATTTGCACATATTTTTAAAAGGTTAAGAAAACTGCATGAGAAATTTCCACATTTAATTTTAATAATTAAAGTAGCCCAGTTACAATAAAGCCTTATTTTTTTTTAAAAAGGAACTATTTAACAAAAAGAAAATAACAGTAACAATAACAATGACTAACTTTCTTGTACTAAGGCCTTTACATGCAATATATCATTTATTCTTCACAACAACCTTATGAGGGTAGGTATTATTACTATTCCCGTTTTATAGATGAGGTAACTAAGGGTTAACATGGTTAAGGAACTTGCCTAAAGTCACATAGTTAGAAAGTGGTAGAGGAAGAGTTTAAATCCAGATTCATCTGGCTGTTTGCTGCCTTTCCAGCCTAATATCTTTAGGAAAAATAATGCTTCATTTTATGCTAATATGGCATAAATTTGGAGGCACTATTTTAGTTTCTGGTAAAGAACTAAAGAAATTAATACCTTTGCACTTGAATTGTGCTGACTAATCAGTGTTCTACAATAATTCATTGAACACAATTTTTCCTCTACTCCAGTCAGGCTTCTGTCTCTACCACTCCATGGAGACTGCTAAACACTTTTCTCTTCTTACCTTACTTGACCTCTTAGCAGCATTAGTCATAGACACTTCTTCTTAGAAGCAGTTTATTGTTTTGGCTGTTAAGACGTCACACTTTCCTGATTTTCTTCCTACCTTTAAGCTATTTTGCTCAATATCTAAATTTTAAGTGTTCCAGGGCTTGGGACTTGGGCCTCCTTTTCTTCTCTGTATTCATTCTCTTAAGGTGAGTTTGTCCTATCCCATGGCCTTAATATATGTGATGATTAATTTTAGGTGTCAATTTGGCTGGATTACCTAGAGAACTGGTAAAGCATTATTTTGGATGTGTCTGTGAGGGTGTTGCCAGAGCAGATTAGCATTTGAGTCAGTGGACTGAGTAAGGAAGATCGCCCCTCAATGTGGGTAAGCACCATCCAATTGGCTGACGATAGAACAAAAAGAAAGAAAAAAGAATTTTATCTCTCTGTCTTGGAGCTGGAGCACACTCTTCTTATTCTGTCATTGGAAATCAGAACTCCAGCCTTTGGACTCCAGGACTTATACCAATCCTCCTCACCCCCTATGGGTTCTCAAGGCCTTCAATCTTGGACTGAGAGTTATACTATTGGCTTCTTGGGTTCTGAGGCTTTAGGACTTGGACTGAGCCACACTACTGGCATCCCAGCTTGCAGATGGCCTGTAATGGGACTTCTCAGCCTCCATAATCATGTAAGCCAATTCCCCTGATAAATCCCCTCATATTTATCTTTGTCTCTCTCCTATTGGTTCTGTCTCTCTGGAGAACTCTGATTAACACAGATTTGGTACCAGGAATGATTCTAGAGGAAGGTAATTTTTTTTTTTAACACAGGTTATTGCTCTGTCTTCTAGGCTGGAGTGCAGTGGCATGATCATGGCTCACTGCAGCCCTAACCTCCCAGGCCTAAGTGATCCTCCTACCTCAGCCTCCTGAGTAGCTGAGACCAAAGGCACATGCCACCACACCCAGCTAGTTTTTGTGTTTTTTATTTTTTGTAGACGGAGTCTCCCTGTGTTGCCCAGGCTGGTGTCAAAACTCCTGGGCTCAAGGAGTCCTCCTACCTCGACCTTCCAGTGATGGGATTACAGGCGTGAGCCACTGCGCCCAGCCTGAGGAAGAAAATTTTAAGGATGAATTTCCTTAATTAATTTTGGGGTTCCCGGAATTGGCTCTCTTAATTTGATGAGACTTAAAAATGCTAAGGACCCTACTTCTAATAGTACAGAGAGCACTGATAGTCCGTGGTGTGAACTGTTTATATAGAGATATGCAAAATATCTGCATTTGATACTTCTAATTTACCACCTGTAAGAGGCAAGGAACTTGGCAACCCCGTGTTTGATACTGTCAAACGTTTGTAGAAAACCAAGGTTTTCTAATATTGCTGGACAAAGTGATGAAAGAAAAGGGTGAGCTCAGGGTTTTGATTTCCCGGCCCCAGCTCTGCCATAAATAGCCCAAGAGCTTCTAAATATGCCCTAAGTCAGAATCTTATCTTCTGTTGCCAAAGGTCTGAAATTGCAAAAAATCAAACACATGCTCTCATCATGTGATTAGCTGAATTACAATCAAAGTTGAAATATCAGCCTTGTAAGGTATCTGCTGTTAAAGTGAGGGCATTGGCTGGGAAAGATGGAATTCTATACGTTTGGATGGGGATGTGTGGGAAGACCCTGATGAGGCTGGGGACATTGAGCTCCTAAATTCTGATGAGTCTTGTTTGCCAGCAGAAATGGCCTCCCACCCCCAGTAATAGCATCCCCCCTACACTGGCCTTTCCACCTTTGTCTGAGGGGATTGACTCCGCATTGCCTGAGGAAACCATAATGGCCTTCCTCTAGGCAGCTGCTAAGCCAGAGGATGCTGAGTCTTCTCAGGACCCACCCCCACCACCCTTCTTTGCTTCTAGACCTATAGCTAGACTTGAGTCCCAGCAGCCCCTAAAGATGAGGTACAAAGTTTTACTCATGAGGAGATGTGCTACATGGTAAAAAAGCTATTTGAGGTTTCTAATTTATACAAGCAGAAATCAGGAAAATATGTATGGGAGTAGATATTTAGGGTGTATTTAGGGTGTGAGATAATGGTGGAAGGAACATAAAGTTGAGTCAGGCTGAATTTATTGTTTTTTTTGTGTGTGTTTTTTTTTTGACAGAGTCTTGCTCTGTCGCCCAGGCTAGAGTGCAGTGGCTGATCTCGGCTCACTGCAAGCTCCGCCTCCCAGGTTCCTGCCATTCGCCTGCCTCAGCCTGCTGAGTAGCTGGGACTACAGGCGCCCACCACCACGCCCGGGTAATTTTTTATATTTTTAGTAGAGACGGGGTTTCACCTGTGTTAGCCAGGATGATCTCGATCTCCTGACCTCGTGATCCTCCCGCCTCGGCCTCCCAAAGTGCTGGGATTACAGGCATGAGCCACTGTGCCCGGATGAATTTGTTTTTGGCCCACCAAACACATTCTGCATTTAATATTGCGGCTCAGGGAGTTAGAAAAGGCAACAGTTGGCCGGTCATGGTGGCTCGCGCCTGTAATCCCAGCACTTTGGGAGGCCAAGGCGGGCGGATCATGAGATCAGGAGTTAGAGACCAGCCTGGCCAATATGGTGAGACCCTGTCTCTACTAAAAATACTAAAAAAAAAAAAAAAAAAAAATTAACTGAATGTGGTGGCCTCCGCCTGTAGTCCCAGCTACTCGGGAGGCTGAGGCAGAGGAATTGCTTGAACCTGGGAGGTGGAGGTTGCAGTGAACCAAGATCGCGCCACTGCACTCTGGCCTGGGCGACAGAGCAAGACTCCGTCTCAAAGAAAAAGAAAAGGCAACAGCTTATTTGGTTAGTAGGCTGAAACATGGATGAAAAGATGGCCTACTGTGAGCCAGCTGGAGGTGTCTGATCTACCTTGGTTAACACAGAGGAAGAGATTCAAATTAGGCAGGAGACTGGGTTGCTACAGTGGATAGTCAATTAAAATCTACCTATTCACACTGGATGGGTTCAGACCACATACTTTTCAGCAGTACTTTGAGAAACAGATTTGTGAGGAGAACCCCATCATCCCTAAATGCCATGATTGCCCTTCTCTGTAGGCCGGACCTTAAAATGGAAACTGCAGTCAGTCAATTGAAAAATTTAAATGCAATGGGAATAACTGGATCCCAGGGTAGCAGAGGCCAAGTGAAGGGACTCAGTTGACAAAGGCAAGGTGGACATGGTTATCATAACAGACAGCAGAAGCAAAGCAACAGTCAGAATAGTCTGACTCATGTAGACTTGCGGCATTGACTGATTCGCTGTATGGGCAGCTCACTGTCTATTTTCTTCTCCCTTCCCACCTAGTCTGTCTTGGCCTACTACAATTGAAATTCTCTGAGGTTGGGGATTTTGTTTAATGATTGCTGTATCTCCAGTGTCTAGATTAGTGCCTGATAATGGGTAAGCATTAGAGAATGGATGCCTAATAAATAAATAAATATATATATATACACATATATATATGTATATATATATACACATATATATATGTATATATATATACACATATATATATATGTATATATATATTTATATTTGTCTTTTTGAGACAGGGTCTCTCTCTGTCACCCAGGCTAGAGTACAGTGATGTGATCATAGTTCACTGAAGCCTTGAGGCTCCTGCCTCAGCCTCCCGAGTAGCTAAGACTACAGGGGTGTGCCACCATGACTGGTGGCTAATTTTGTAAAAATTTCTTTGTAGAGATGAGGTCTTACTGTGTTGCCCAGGCTGGTCTCACATTAAGGGTCTCAAGTGATCCTCCCACCTTGGCCTCCCCAGTCATGGGATTACAGGCATGAGCCACCATGCCCAGGCTATAAATACTTATTTAATAGATGAATGTGCTTCTTATTTATCTGGAAAATGGTTTTGATCCCACACTAAGTTGTGGAATTTCATTCCTTTTAAGGCTGAATAATAGTCTGCTATATGTATATACTACATTTTGTTTATCCATTCATCACTTGATAGCATTAGCAAGAATGTTTGAAAGTTTTCATGTATCTATCACAAGGTCTGACATACAGTAGGTGTTTGATAGGTGTTGAGTAAATGTTTGAATGAAAGACAGAATTAATGAGAGAAAGACAGAGAGAAAGTTTCTCGCAGGAAATGACAGTTGAGCTAGGCCTTGATAGATTTTTGCAAGGCAGAAGAGTGGTGATCTTCATTCAATTTAATAAATACTTGCAACTCAGTGCTAATTACTCTGCAGGGTATCTAACAATGAGTTAAAACTTTTGTCTCCGGGAATATATAATCTAGTGAGGACAAAGGGAATGAGAAAATGGCTTTGAGTGAAAGTTTAATAGCAGGAGAGGTTCACACAATACCCTTTGGAGGCTGAAAGGAGGAAAAGAGATATCTTTGTTAAGAGAATGTAGAAAACTGACCTTCACAGAAGAGATTACATTTGCAGAATATCTTGAAGAAGGGGATAGGTTTGGACATGTAGAAAGTGGGAGGGGAGTAGCAGGAATAGGTAACAATAGGAGCAAATATACGGAGGTGAGATTTTATAGCTGCTTTCTGTGAGATGTAGTCTTGTTTGGCTAAAAGATAAAGTTTGTGAAGAAGAAGTGGTAGGGGATAGGAGGTAGGAAAGGGGTCATGTTTAAGAGGGCCTTGAATTCCAAAACTTGGGAGTTTGTATTTAATGTTGTAGGTAGGTGGGGAGAACCACTGCATTTTTTCGGCAGGGACATTGTGATCAGACTATATATATATATAAAATTTATATATATATAATTTATATATATATAATTTATATATATTTAATATATATAATTTATATATTAAATATATATAAATTATATATATTAAATATATATAAATTATATATATTTATTTAATATATATAAATTATATATATATTTAATATATATATATATAATTTATATATATATATATATTTTTTTTTTGAGACAGAGTCTTGCTCTGTTGCCCAGGCTAGAGTGTAATGGCACGCAGTCTCGGCTCATTGCAACCTCCGCCTCCCAGGTTCAAGCGATTCTCCTGCCTCAGCCTCCTGAGTCTGGGATTACAGTCGTGTGCCACCATGCCCAGCTAATTTTTGTATTTCTGGTAGAGGCAGGGTTTCACCATGTTGGCCAGGCTGGTCTTGAACTCCTGACCTCAGGTGATCTGCCCGCCTCAGCCTCCCAAAATGCTGGGATTATAGGCATGAGCCACCACGGGGATAGATGTTGACTTCTAGCTGCTCCAGAACTGCAAGGTAAAAATGTATCTAGGATATAGCTAGAAATTTAGGTTTAATGCTTAGGAGAGAGTATAGGGCCAGAGAAAGAGTCAAGCTACCATATGCATAAATGGGATTTTTATGGAAAAAATATATAAAATTTAAAAGGTGGAGGCTGAAGGCAAAATTTTTTTTTAGGGAATAACTAGGGTTGGAGGAGACAGAGTGGTTTGAGAGGTTGAAAGAAAATAATAATTTCATCAAAGTTATGGAAGGATGAAATATTAAGAAGGGAGAGAGTGAGGGAGAAGGAAGTCCTGGGATAAAGGAAGGAGACAGAGTCTGAATTTGTTCAAAGTCATTGGTGACTCTCAAATGAGAGGAATGAGAGTAAAACCAGACTCAGAGAGTAGTAGGTAGTGAAGAAATAGAGATTTTTCAGTTCAATAGCTCTTATTTTTTAAATTGGTAAATAGTATTTGTTGTAGAAAATCTGGATACTTAACAAATCTTTAAGAATCTGCTATCTGTCAGGCATTGGACTAGGTGCTGAGATACAAGGAGGACTAGCAGGACCTTCAATTCCTTCATTCCTTCTCTCATCTGTGCTTAGAGTCCATGGTACATTATTATTAAAATTACCCATGTGAATATATCCTTAACAAACTTGCTCCTCTCTTCCTCCAGTGTAGTCACCAGACTAAATTCCAACACGGTATTAAATTCAGTTCTCCACCTAGTCCTTGCCTATACTTGAGCTGCTGAATGTGGAGAAGGGGACGTGACCACATGGACTGGTTTCACATTAATTATGACCACTAACCTTAAGTGACCTTTAAAACTGCCCAGCTTAACTTCTGCATTTCCACAATGCATTCATCCTGCTTCCTCGTCACTTTCCTAAATGACAATTTCACATGTTCTTTTTTTCTCTTTTAAAGGACAACCCTTCTTCCCTCTTTTAACTAAAGAACTTGCTTTTAATTTCACTGATATGTGGACACAGTCAGACGAGAACTCCTTCATGCTTCTATTACCACAGCTATCAACATATTTACACATTAATGTGAATAGTCTGCCGCTTTTCTGTTCCAGTGGATGACTGTTCCAGTGGATGACTGTTCATGTCCTTGTCCAGGGTCTGCTTCTCTGTTTGTAGACTGGATCCCATCCCATCCCACTAATCTACTCAAGGACCTCACTCTAGGAATTATCTTGTCCTCTTTGTTGGATCAACAATTTTTGTCTCTCTATTGAGTCATTCCCATCAGCATATAAATATACTCTATTATTTCCCATTTAAGAATAGTAAATAATTGACGCTATATCTCTTTCTGATACTTCCTATTTCTCTGCCCTTATTTATAGCAGTGTTCCTCGAGACACTTGTCTTTGGGCATTTCTTCTTTATCTTCTTTCATTTTCTTGAATCCATTCCAGTCAGGGTTCTATCCTTACCATTTCACTGAAACCATTTAGTCAGTTCATTTAGTGATATCTACTTTGCCAAACCTAATTATCATTGGACTTGGTTGATAATTTCCTCTTTGTTGAAGTGCTTTTGTACGTATTGGTTTTTAGGATATCACACTCTTAGTTCTCCTCTCACTTCATTAATTGCTCCCTTTTGGTTTCCTTTGCTGGTTCTTCCTTCCATGTCTCTGACCACTAAACATTGGCATACCCCAGTGCTTAGGCCTTGGACCTCTTCTTCTGTCCAGCTATGCTCACCGTCAAGTAACATACATCGGCTGGTAACTCTGGAATTTCTATCTTTAGCTCAGACCTTTCTCCTGAACTTTAGATTCTTTAAGTAGCCTGCTGGATCATCTGCTTTTGAATGTTTAGTAGGCATCTCAAACTTAAAGTGTCTAAAACCAAACTTTTTCCCCCTTTAAACATACTCTTTTTTTTTTTTTTTGAGATGGCGTCTTACTCTGTACCCCTGGCTGGAGTGCAGTGGCGTGATCTCGGCTCACTGCAACCTCTGCCTCCTGGATTCAAGCGATTCTTTTGCCTCAGGCTTCTGAATAGCTGGGATTACAGGTGCCCTCCACCACGCCAGGCTAATTTTTGTATTTTAGTAGAGACGGGGTTTCACTACATTGGTCTGGCTGGTCTCGAACTCCTGACTTCAAGTGATCTGCCCGCCTTGGCCTCCCAAAGTGCTGGGATTACAGGCATGAGCCACCGTGCCTGGAATAAACACATTCTTTTTAAATAGCCTTCTTCATGTCAATAAATGACAATTCCATTCTTCTGATTGCTTATGACAAAAACCTTGAAATCATCTTTATCTTGTCTCTCTGTCATATTCGTATCCAAGCCATCAGCAAATCCTGTCAGCTCTATCTTCAAAATATATTAAGAATCTCACTATTTCTTATGACCTCTACTACTGCTACCCTCATCCAAGACACCATCATGCCTAGATCATTATAAAAGTTTTCGCAAGTGATCTTTCCACTTCTACCGCTGCCTCCTTTGAACAGTCTTTTCTCAACTCAGCAGCTAGAGTGAACCTTTTAAACCACAAGATAGATTATATGATTCTACTGAAAACCCTTTTGTGCCTCCCCATCTCACTCAGTAAAAGCCCTTACAGTAACCTACAGACTGTTATTACATAATCTAAGCTCCTTTTACATCTCTTACCTAGTCTCCTATTACTCTCCCTTTTGGTCATTCAGGCCCAGCATCACTGGCCTTCTTGCTGTTCCTCGAACATGCGAAGCATGCCCTTACCGCACCTCTCTCTAGGAAACTTCCCATACATATCTGCTGTACTAGCTCCCTCACTTCACTTAGAACTCTGTTCAAATGTCACCTGAACAGAGAGGTTTTCCTTGAGCAGTTCAAACAATTCCTCTATCACAAGAACTCCTTTCCCTTTACTCTGCTTTATTTTTTTTCCCAATAGACTTATTACCATTTGGTATATTTAGTTGTTTATTTTTGTGTTCTGTCTTGAGAAGTTTGTTATCTTCCTTAATAAACTGAAAGACAGAGATATGTTCCTTATGCTGTTAAACTGGAAGCTCCATGAGAGCATGGACTGTATCTGGCTTGTTTATCATATATCTGTAGTGCATTGTGTAATTCCTGGCACATAGATATTCAGCACATCATTTTAAATGAATGAATGTCTTTTAACTTTAACAGAGAGGCCAGCTTGCAATTATTGTATGTGTGAGTGTACACATTTATAGTAACTGTATATGATTAGATGGTCCTTCTCATGTACATTTAATAGAAATAATTTATCATCCATCTAAAATCTGACCTAAACATTGTTTAAATCAGCTTATAGGGTCAATCTTACTGTGTTTGACCTTTTACAAAAACGTCTTTATGTAAATGCCATTTATATAAAATGGCATGGCATAAAGAGAGATAGGGGCATAAGCCTGCATGCTGCTATAAGAAGAGTTGAATGGGAATGGTACAGCATTTTGCTATGAATCAACCTGCTGTGGTTTTAGGTTATGCCCTATGGGACTTGCAAAACATTGCTATTTTAAACTTTAGTTATAAATTATCTTTTAAGAGACCATTTAGATATGACTCAGTAAACAAAGGTGGCCTGAACTGTCCAAGCATGAAATTACATTCATCTAATATACATAGCTCTTCAAAAGCTATACTTTGTAAAACAGTTGAATGACTTGAATCATTTGCATGTTGTGATTGCCTGAAGAGTCATTTCTGAGAATTATAAGCAAGTGTAAAAGGCAAAATAATATAAGGTTCTAGATTAATTATGCAGCTATAAATCATAGATTAAGGAGCTCAGTTATGTTTGTGCATTAACAACAAAACCTTGAGTGTGTTGGTGATTGTGTGACAAATTTTTATCATTCCGTTCATATAGAGATGGCTTCTGCTCCCCCCGCAGAGACATACAACCACATATCTTTAGGTCCTTAAGAGATTTTTTCTGTTCTTCCTGATAAAAATATTGATAGAATTTAAATTTGAAAATTCATTCAGAATATAAACAAAAATAGAATTTACTTCTGTTTTATTTTTCTTAAGTGGTTTTTTTTGCTACATTTGTTCATACTGAATGCTGTGTAGATATGTTGACCTTTAATAACCAAAGTATTTTATGGACAAAACAATGCAAAATGAATAATATATATATATATGTTCACACACACAATAACATGCCTTTTCACTCCTTCCAGCCTCATTAACATAGTAAAACTTGTTTATCATGTGACACCAAACTTTCACGTCTCCATATGAAAGCAGTAGTTCAGTTGAATTTGGGGGAAAAAAATCCACAGTTGTTGTCTTGTTGTTCACAGGAAGGGAGGCAATAATAAGTTAATAAAGATCTATCACCGGGATGGTAAATATGGCTTTTCTGATCCTCTGACATTTAATTCCGTGGTGGAGCTCATTAACCACTATCACCATGAATCTCTTGCTCAGTACAATCCCAAACTTGATGTGAAGCTGATGTACCCAGTGTCCAGATACCAACAGGTATGATTATGGAAATCCTTGCTAGCTATTGAGCAAGTGATTATTTAACAGCCTTATTTGATTTTATTTACCAAGCTTATCAGTTTAAAAAAACTAGCCATTTTGTTGTTTATTTATTTACTTTGAGACAAGGTCTCTGCTGCCCAGGCTGGATTGCAGTGGCATGAATATGGCTCACTGCAGTCTTGACCTTCTGGGCTCAAGTGGTCCTCCTGCCTCAGCCTCCCCGGTAGCTGGGATCACAGGTGCGTGCCACAACTTCAGGGTCTTGCCATGTTGCCCAGGCTAGTCTTGAACTCCTGGGCTCAAGCAGTCGTCTCACTTCGACCACCCAAAGTGTTAGGATTATAGGCATGAGTCATTGCGCCTAGTGCCTACTTAAGATTTTAGATATTTTTGGAACTTATTTTGTGGCTACCCTTCTGTAATATCTTATTGCATGTACTTGTTACCTTTATATAAAAATACTTACACTTATGTTTCCCACTTCATTTCTTAATTTTTAAAGTATTAATCATTTTGATGTGACTTAAAGGCTGATCTTAATATTATCAAAGGATTTGGTATATTTGTGTGCTTGATATTAATACAGTGGCTTAAAGTTGTACAGTTGAAATACAGTTTAAAAATAATAGATGGTTGAGGTGATATTTTCCTTTAAAAAATAGATGTGGAAAAAGTCACACATCAGAATTGTTAACATTCTTTATTTTTTTCTTTACCTGTATAGGATCAGTTGGTAAAAGAAGATAATATTGATGCAGTAGGTAAAAAACTGCAAGAATACCACTCTCAGTATCAGGAGAAGAGTAAAGAGTATGATAGGCTGTATGAAGAATATACTAGAACATCCCAGGTTGGTATATTTATGTTGTTTTTGACTAGTATGTGTGCAGTGTTTTAGTTACATCAAATTTTCTATCATTCACTTGATGATCTTTAGCTGTTTTAATGTCTTAAAGGCTTAAACAGCCTTTTTGAAACTTTAATGATATAAATTCCCCTCCCTTCTTAATTGGTTAAGGATATAATTTGTATCAGTTAATATTAACTGGTCGCAAGTGACAAAAAAAAAACAAAGGCTTCAGATAGAAATTTAGTTTTCTTTCATGTGTATATAGGCACTACAGGGATGTTAGGGTAACTCCACTGTCCTCAGAACTTATAGGCATTTTCTGTCTTGATGCTTTGCTATCTGTGGAAGAGGGCTTACTCTAATATCAGCCATCACAACCATATTCTAGTAAACAGGAAGGAAGAATAGGAAGGAGAAAGGAAGGTTCTCTATCTTTAAGACAACTTCCTAGAAGGAGCACACTCTGCTTTCACTTTTATCCCACTGGCTAGAACTAAGTCACATGGCCATACCTAGCTACAGGTCACAGCTAGCTGTAGGGGAGGCTGAGAAATCTAGTTTTTATTTGGTCAGGTGTGCTCAGCTAACATGTGGGGATTTACTGAGGAAGAAGGAGCTGATAGGTGGAAATTGTGGGCTTACTAGTAGACTTAGCTACACAGTTTTTAGATCATTAACTTTAATAACCAGTAATACTTTTCATATTTATGATATAGAGCAAAATTCTGTAGAATAATCTAGTTTCTTTCCTAGGACTTCTTAGGCCTGACTACTTTTTAGATTCTTTTTTAGCTAGACTTGGATTGGTTTAATTTGCCCTAAGTTGTTACATAGTTTGTCAAAAGTGTTTGGAATTTTGATGAAGCTGAGTATCTTCAGAGAAGTTTACCTTTTATAATATTTGGGTAGAAGTGGCTTAGGAAAATATATTTAACTGTATTTCTCATGTACATTCTCTTGGAACACAGGTTATTACTTTGAATATCAAATGATTTATAGAAGCATTAGTCTATGTTGATTCGACTTAATTCCTAGTGAATTCTTTGTGCAACAATAACTTACCCTGGGCTCTTTCTAGTAGATAACAATAATGGATTTTTTTAGCGTTTACTTTCTATTTCATGAATTTCTGCTCTTTTTAATTTTTTTCTGCTTGCTTTCAGTTTAATTTTCTCTTTTCCTGGCTTCTTAAGGTGGAAATTTTGTTCATTGGTTTAAAAACTTTCTTCTTTTCTAAAATAAGCATTTAAAGCAATACATTTTCCTTTAAGCACTGTGTATATGCATCTCACAAATTTTGTCATACTGTTTTCCTTATTATTCAGTTTTTAATATTTTCTAATTTTCTGTGATTTCTTCTTTTGCCCCTTGTGTTTTTAATTTCTAAATATTTGGGACTTTCAAATATATTATTTATTTCTAATTTAAATTAATTTTGTTGTTAGTAAATATATTCATTAAAGTTATATTCTTTTGACATTATTGACCTAAATTTTATTTTATTATTGATATTTTTATGAGACAGAATCTTGCTCTGTCGCCCAGGCTGGAGTGAAGTGGCACCATCTCAGCTCACTGCAACCTCCGCCTCCTGGGTTCAAGCAATTCTCCTGCCTAAGCCTCCCGAATAGCTGGGATTACAGGCGTGCACCACCATCCCTGGCAAATTTTTGTATTTTTAGTAGAGACAGGGTTTCACCATGTTGGCCAGGCTGGTATCAAACTCCTGACCTCAGGTGATCTGCCCATCTCGGCCTCCCAAAGTGCTGGGATTATAGGCATGAGCCACCGTGCCTGGCCAGCTCTTTTTTTATTTTTATTTTTTATTTTACTTGCTTATTTTTTTGAGACAGAGTCTCACTCTATTGCCCAGGCTGGAGTGTAGTGGCATGATCTCGGCTCACTGTGACCTCCGTCTCCCAGGTTCAAGTGATTCTCTTGCCTCAGCCTCCTGAGTAGCTGGGATTACAGGCATCTGCCACCATATCTGGCTAATTTTTGTATTTTTAGTAGAGATGGGGTTTCACCATGTTGGTCAGGCTGGTCTTGAACCCCTGACCTCAAGTGATCGACCCGACTCAGCCTCCCAAAGTGTTGGGATTACAGGCGTAAGCCACGGCGCCCAGCCATAAACAACTCTTTAAGAAGCTTATCTGTGATTTGAAGAGAATTTCGGAATAAGAATGCTTTTTTTTCAAAGTGTTGTTACCAGAGCTTGTTTATATGCTGCTAAGAAGGAATCATTAGACTGGGAGAGTTAATGATGTAAAAGGGGCTAGCTTATACAATAGAGTGAAGCACCCAGAAAGGAAGGGGAGCTAAGACCCAGAGCACATGTAAATAAAGGGAGGGGAAGGGAGAGAAGAGGTGAACAGGTAGGTTTGTAGTTTTGGTGGCAGGTGTAGTGGTATAGTGGCATTGTTTATGGGGGAGATGCTGACTTAGTAGTGATATCAAATACTTTTCCCTTTGCTGCTCTACTTACCAATATATCTACCAGTGTTAATAAAGTCTAAATTATTAGTGTTTTCTTTGAAGATCCAGGGTCAGAACTTTATAATTTCTAACTTGCAAGGGAGCTAAAGCTCTCCACTATAATTTAAGAGTTGTAGAATTAGTACCAAGATATTTGGCATATGGGAATTCTAGTTAGTTTTTAGTATTAAGATATATATGATGTAATCTCAATTGTATGCACTATCACAAGGTTCCAGCCTCCCTCATCTGCTAATCCTCTAATGTTCTAGCCCTACTGGGCAATTACTAATCCTTGAACATGCCTTGTTATTTTATGTATACATTATACCATGCCTCCTTTGTGCAGTGCTATATTTTCTTCCTCTATCTCAGTTCTTTAAGACCTAGCTTAAGTGTCACCTCCTCTGTGAAGTCTCTGTAAAGCAATAAATAACTAGTTAATATCACTTGGTTGCCTCTTCCATGACATGAAACCAAACCTTATTAGAGTTCAGAAATCTGTTCCACCTGTATATTCTGAGTCCTGGAGGGCAGGCTTCATGTTTCACAAATCTCTATCACCAGATGGTAATTTCTGTATAGTGGATTCTCAGTAATCAATTGCTGAAAATGACAAATGCTTAAGCTGGGTGTGTGGTGCCCTCCTAAAGTCTCCACTAGTTGGGAAGCTGAGGTGGAATGATCCCTTAAGCCCAGGATTTCAAGTCCAGCTTAGGCAACAGTTTTTAAAAAACCAATCCACTCGCCCACCCACCAACCGAAACCGAAACCAAAACTAAAACCAAAACCAAAACCAAACACCCCAGCCTAGTAAGTGCTAGATAATGTAGGAATTATCCCATAAGCATCAAAACTTCTAGAATTGTAAACATTCAGGACAGCAGTTTTTTAGACCCTTATGCATATTTATTGCCTTTCTAAAAAGCAAACTGAACAAAATTTAACCTGAAGATTTTTGGGGAATCGTGATTCAGATTCTTTTTTTGTTTTTGTTTTTTTGAGACAAAGTCTTGCCCTGTCGCCCAGGCTAGAGTGCAGTGGCGCAGTTTTGGCTCACTGCAACCTCTGCCTTCCAGGTTCAAGCGATTCTCCTGCCTCGGCCTCCTTAGTAGCTGGGATTACAGGCGCCCGCCACCACACCTGGCTAATTTTTGTATTTTTAATAGAGACGGGGTTTTGCCACGTTGGCCAGGCTGTCTTGAACTCCCAACCTCAAGTGATCTACCTGCCTCGGCCTCCCAAAGTGCTGGGATCACAGGTGTAAGCCACCACGCCTGGCCTATTTTATAGTTTAAATGATGTATTTTACATACAAGTAATAGAGTAGGGGTTGAATAAAAGCTCTTGTTTTAGTCCTCCTAAACAAGGAGAAAGACTTTTGAAAGACTAGGTGTTATATGGGATTACATTAATAACTGGAATTACAAAATTTGTTTAAGACCAAGGTTAGAAGAAAATAATAAAGATAATGAAGCCTGTGTTTTTTCTTTTTCTCTGCTGTAGGAAATACAGATGAAGAGGACTGCAATCGAAGCTTTTAATGAAACAATTAAAATATTTGAAGAGCAGTGTCACACACAAGAACAACATAGCAAAGAATATATTGAGCGATTTCGCAGAGAGGGGAATGAAAAGGAGATTGAACGGTAAGTCTACTTAGTACCTCCAAAGGGCATCAGTGATACAGGATTTCTTTTCTTCCCCAATAGTTTCTGTCTTGTTTGCTTTTACCCCCTCAAACTGCACAGCCCTACTATTGGAACCACTTGCTGTTTCCATAATGGCACCAAATTGAACTTCCTCTCTCCTCTGCTCTTTCTTCATTCTGCCAAATTAACTCCTGCTTATTCATTAGGACTTCAGGTTATATATCAATCATCTTTTCTAGAAACTGTTCCCTGATTCCAGAGACCAATTTAGGGGCTGTATTTTGGGTCCCTACAGTGTCTGGTCCTGATCTCTAGTGTAACATTTACTGAATGCTATGCCCACTCAACTGTAAACTCATTGAGAGTAGGCATGGTGGCTTATTCTCCCTGGTAGCCCTAGTACCTACCTATGTATGGGAGTACATAAGGGGTGCTCATTGAATATTTTTTTGAATTGAATATCAACTTTGGCAGTAGTCTGAGAATAAATTGTAGTATAACAAGACTGTAGACAGGAACACCAGCCTGACTTGCACATGACTGCAACGGTTGTGGTCATCAGGTTAAACGATAATGAGGGCCTGGACTAGAGAAGTAGCAGAAAAGAAGCGGGAGGTCATGGGAATGCTAAGGACTTCATGCCTGACCAGCAGGTGTGGGAGAAGTCAAAGATTATTCCTAGATTTCTGGTGTGAGAGACTGGAAGATGGTGTTTTTCACCAAAATAAGAAGTACATGAGGAGAGTTTAGGGTTGGAACCAGTGAGTTCGAGGTTCCTGTGAGAACACAAATGGAGCTCATTAGGGGGCAGGCAGCTGATTGTTTGGATTTGGAACTTGGTATAGAAAGGATTTGGGAGGCTTAGGTGTGTAGTTGATGGTAGATGCTAAGAATGAAATTACACAGAAAGGATGAGTGGCAGGAGAAGTAATGGATTTGATAACTAAAAGGATATTGAAAGCCTATCAAAGCAAATTTAGTGGAGTATTGGAAGACTAAGCTAGATTATAGTGGGTTGAGGAGTGCTAAAGTGGATAATAAATACAAGTAATTAATATGCAATGGAAAAGCAAAATTATTTCTCATATTAGGACCACAGTATTAGTGTATTTCTGTGTGCATGAGTTTAGAGCTAAGCGCTGTGAGGCAGTGTAGCTTAATGGTTAAAGTGCTGTGAGACAGTATAGCTTAATGGCATGAGTTTAGAGCTAAGTGCTGTGAGGCAGTGTAGCTTAAAAGGTTAAAACTGTGGGCTTGAATTCTGAATTGGCCATTTATTAGCTGTATAACCTTGGGTGAATTACTTAACTTTTCTCAGTCTGTTTTCTCTTCCATAAACTGAGTAATATCTTGTTGGAATGCTAGAGAATTAAGTAATATATATCTTGGCACATGATGGGCTTTCAGTAAATGATAATTATTTATTTATTTATTTATTTATTTGAGATGGAGTCTCTCTCTGTTGCCCAGGCTGGAGTGCAGTGGTGCCATCTTGGCTCACTGCAACCTCTGTCTCCTGGGTTCAAGCAGTTCTTGTGTCTCAGCCTCCTGAGTCGCTGGGATTACAGGCACCCCCCACCATGCCTGGCTAATTTTTGGTACTTTTTAGTAGAGATGGGGTTTTGCCAAATTGGCCAGGCTGGCCTTGAACTGCTGACCTCAGGTGATCCACCCACCTTGGCCTCCCAAAGTGCTGGGATTACAGGCTTGAGCTACTGTGCCTGGCCTAATTATAATTATTATTAACGATGAAGAAACAGAAAAGGATTTGTAGTTTTGTTGCAGAGGGAAGTAAAGTAGCATGATAACGTTTTGTTTTATTTATTTATTTTTGAGACGGAGTCTCGCTCTCTCGCCCACGCTGGAGTGCAGTGGTGCGATTTTGGCTCACTGCACCCTCCGCCTCCTGGGTTCAAGTGATTATCCTGCCTCAGCCTCCCAAGTAGCTGGGATTATAGGCGCATGCCACCACAACCGGCTGATTTTTGTATTTTTTGTAGAGATAGGGTTTCATCAAGTTGGCCAGGCTGGTCCTGAGCTCCTGACCTCGGGTGATCCGCCCGCCTTGGCCTCCCAAAGTGCTGGGATTACAGGCATGAGCCACCGCGCCCAGCCTATTTTTTTTTTATTATTATTTTTTGAGGTAGGGTCTTGCTCTGTTGCCCAGGCTGGAATGAAGTGGCATGATCATGGCTCACTGCAGCCTCAACCTCCTGGGCTCAAGGGATCCACTTGCCTCAGCCTCTCGAGTTGCTAGGACTACAGGCACATGCCACTGCACTGGCTAATTTTTAAAAATCTTTTTGTAGAGATGGGGTCCTGAACTCCTGGGCTCAAGCAATCCTCCCCCCTCAGCTTCCCAAAGTCTGGGATTACAGGTGTGCGTCCAGCCTATGAAGTTTTAATAGTAATATAAAGCCACATATTGAGTGACAAGGGAATAATGTAGACGGTTGTTACCATAAGGATTCAGAGCATAGCAAAACGTTGTGTGTTGGAAAAGCTTATAGCTGTCATCTGTTGCGTGCTTACCAAGATAATGTCAGGGAATGTTTTTGTCCTTTACATGTATTGTCACATTTAATTAACAGAAAAACCCAGTGAAGTAAGTACTGTTGTAGGTACCCATTTGTATTAGTCCATTTTCATGCTGCTGATAAAGACATACCTGAGACTGGGGCAGTTTACAAAAGGAAGAGGTTTAATTGGACTTACAGTTCCACGTGACTAGGGAAGCCTCACAATCATGATGGAAGGGAAGGAAGAGCAAGTCACGTCTTACATGGATGGCAGCAGGCAAAGAGAGAATGAGGAAGATGCAAAAGCAGAAATCCCTGATAAAACCATCAGATCTTGTGAAACTTACTATCATGAGAACAGTATGGGGGAAACCGCCTCCATGATTCAGTTGTTTCACCTTGGTCCCTCCCACAACATGTGGGAATTATGGGAGTACATTTCAAGAGGAGATTTGGGTGGGGACACAGCCAAACCATATTATTCTGCCCCTGGCCCCTCCCAAATCTTTTATCTTTACATTTCAAAACCAATCATGCATTCCCAACAGTCCCCCAAAGTGTTAACTCATTTCAGCATTAACTCAAGAGTCCACAGTCCAAAGTCTCATCTGAGACAAGGCAAGTCTCTTCTGCCTATGAGCCTGTAAAATCAAAAGCAAGCTAGTTATTTCCTAGATACAGTGAGAGTACAGACATTGGGTAAATACAACTGTTCCAAATGGAAGAAATTGGCCAGAACAAAGGGGCTACAGGGTCCATGCAAGTCTGAAATCCAGCAGGACAGTCAAATCTTAAAGCTCCAAAATGGTCTCCTTTGACTCCATGTCTCTCACATCCAGGACATGCTGATGTAAGAGATGGGTTCCCATGGTCCTGGGCAGCTCCGCCCCTGTGGCTTTGCAGGGTACAGCCTCCCTCCTGGCTGCTTTCACAGGGTGGCCTTGAGTGTCTGCAGCTTTTCCAGGCACACGGTCTAGGCTGTCAATGGATCTACAATTCTGGGGTCTGGAGGACAGTGGCCCTCTTCTCACAGTGCCAAGAGGCAGTGCCCCAGTAGGAACTCTGTGTGGGGGCTTTGACCCCGCATTTCCCTTCCACACTGCCCTAGCAGAGGTTCTCCATGAGGGCCCCGCCCCTGCAGCAAACTTCTGCCTGGGCATCCGGGTGTTTGCATACGTCTGAAATCTAGGTGGAGGTTCCCAATTCTTGACTTCTGTGTACCTGCAGGCTTCAATGCCACGTGGAAGCTGCCAAGACTTGGGGCTTGTACCATCTGAATCCATGGCCTGAGCCCTATGTTGGTCCCTTTCAGCCATGGCTGGAGTGGCTAGGATGCAGGGCACCAAGTCTCTAGGCTGCACACAGCTCAGGGACCCTGGGCCCAGCCCACGAAACACGAAACTCCTTTTTCCTCTAGGCCTCCGGGCCTTGATGGGAGGGGCTGCCTTGAAGACCTCTGACATGCCCTGGAGACATTTCCCCCATTGTCTTGGGGATTAACTTTTGGCTTCTTGTTACTTATGCAAATTTCTGCGGCTGGCTTGAATTTCTCCTCAGAAAATGGAATTTTATTTTCTATTGCATTGTCAGGCTGCAAATTTTTCAAACTTTTATGCTCTGTTTCTCTTTTAAAACTGAATGCTTTTAAGAACACCCACGTCACCTCTTGAATGCTTTGCTGCTTAGAAATTTCTTCCACCAGATATGCTAAATCATCTCCCTCAAGTTCAAAGTTCCACAGATCTCTAGGGCAGGGGCAAAATGCCATCAATCTCTTTGCTAAAACGTAACAAGAGTCACCTTTGCTCCAGTTCGCAACAAGTTCCTCATCTCCATCTGAGACCACCTCAGCCTGGACCTTATTGTCCGTATGACTATCAGCATTTTGGGCAAAGCCATTCAACAAGTCTCTAGGAAGTTCCAAACTTTCCCACATTTTCCTGTCTTCTTCTGAGCCCTCCAAACTGTTCCAGCCTCTGCCTGTTACCCAGTTTTAAGGTCACTTCCACATTTTTGGGTATCTTTTCAGCAGTGCCCCATTCTACTAGTACTAATTTACTAAATTAGTACATTTTCATGCTGCTGATAAGGAAATACCCAAGACTGGGCAATTTACAAAGGGAAGAGGCTTAATTAGGCTTACAGTTCCACGTGGCTGGGGAAGCCTCACAATGATGGTGGAAGGCAAGGAGAGGAGCAAGTCCCATCTTACATGGATGGCAGCAGGCAAAGAGAGAATGAGGAAGATGAAAAGCAGAAACCCCTGATAAAACCATCAGATCTTGTGAGACCTATTCACTACCACGAGAACAGTATGGGGGAACCGCCCCCATGATTCAGTTATCTCTTCCCGGGTCCTTCCTACAACATGTGGGAATTATGGGAGTACAGTTTAAGATGAGATTTGGGTGAGGGCACAGCCAAACCATATCACCATTTTAAACAGATGAGGAAATGAAGGCACTGAGAAGTTAAATAACTTGCCCAGCAAGTGACGGCAGAGATTCAGAGGTAGGTAGGCTAATTGCAAAACCATTGTTCTTAACTGTTGTGTTATGCTACCTCTGGAATATCAAACGTATAGCTTTACTTGTTCAGGCATTGCTGGATTCAGGGCCCAAACAAGGTTATTGGGATTCTCTCTCATATTGTATTTTGGCTCAGTTTTTTCTCTGGGTTGATTTTATCCTCAGGCAGGCATTGCCGGTGAAGTGACAGTATAGCTGCTGGGATGAGAACTGCATATTCATAATTTAGCAATTTGTGTGGAAAGAGAGAATTTATTTTAACAATACAGCTCTAGCAAATGTTCTAGAATTGACTCTCATTGGGTCAGTTTGAGTTTTATTCCTATTCCTGAACCAGTCACTGTGGCCTGAGGGTAAGGATGGGATAGAGTGGAATATTCTTATTGGCCAGCCTGGGCCATGTGTGTTTCCATCCCTGGATCTGAGATGGAGGAACGAATCCTTACCTCCAGGGAACATCAGGGTGCTAATACCAGAAATGGGAATGGATATGGGCCAGGCAAAAACAAATGTTCACCACGCTTAAGATATTAGGACCTCACTGGGTGCAATGGCTCATGCCTGTAATCCCAGTACTTTGGGAGGCTGAGGCAGGCAGATCACCTGAGGTTAGGAGTTTGAGACCAGCCTGGTCAACATGGCAAAACCCTGTCTCTACTAAAAATACAAAAATTAGCTGGGTGTGGTGGCATGCGCCTGTAATCCCAGCTACTGGGGAGGCTGAGGCAGGAGAATTGCTTGAACCCGGGAGGCGGAGGTTGCAGTGAGCCGAGATCATGCTCCATCCTGGGTAACAGAGCGAGACTCAATCTCAAGGGAAAAAAAAAAGGATATTAGGACCATGCTCACCCATAGGCTCTGTCTGCTTGATTTCTGTTTTAGCCTTAACATGTCAAATATTTTTACAGAATTATGATGAATTATGATAAATTGAAATCACGTCTGGGCGAGATTCATGATAGCAAAATGCGTCTAGAGCAGGATTTGAAGAAACAAGCTTTGGACAACCGAGAAATAGATAAAAAAATGAATAGTATCAAACCTGACCTGATCCAGCTGCGAAAGATCCGAGATCAACACCTTGTGTAAGTAGTCTGGGAGTGTATGGGGAGGGAGACACCAGTGCCAGGTTACTACCAGCACTAGAGACACTAGAGGTGGAAGAAGAGATTAGAGATTTGTAATTGAGAATTGGCCAGTAAGATGGTAAGAATTTAGGAAAGTGGCCTTGGTAGTTGTAGGGGGTACCAGAGTTAATCTGAAGTTAATACGTGGAGCAAACCAGAATGTAGGACTCTAGATTCATACAAATGCCTTGGAAATCCCAGAGGCTGGCTGTGGCATGAGTAAAATGCTATATCTTAACCAGAACAGATTAATGTTTGCCTAAAACGTAAAAATCAGAATCTTTGTTTACATACTAGAACTGAGTGGGGAATTTCTATTTCCTCTGAGGGGAAATAGGTTCTAGGCTGGGCACTGTGGCCTACGCCTGTAACCCCAGCACTTTGGGAGGCCGAGGTAGGCAGATCATCTGAGGTCCGGAGGTCGAGACACCAGCCTGGCCAACATAGTGAAACTCCGTTTCTACTAAAAATACAAAATTAGCTGGGCGTGGTGGCACATGCTTGTAATCCCAGCTGCTTGGGAGGCTGAGGCAGGAGAATCACTTGAACCCTGGAGGCGGAGGTTGCAATGAGCCGAGATCATGCCACTGCACTCCAGCCTGGGTGACAGAGTGAGACTCCATCTGAAAAAAAAAAAAAAAAAAGATGGTGAAACCCTGTCTGTACTAAAAATACAAAAAATTACCTGGGCATAGTTGGTGGACGCCTATAATCCCAGCTACTTGGGAGGCTGAGGTAGGAGAATCGCTTGAACCTGGGAGGCAGAGGTTGCAGTGAGCCGAGATCGCGCCATTGCATTCCAGCCTGGGCAACAGAGTGAGTCTCAAAAACAACAACAAAAACAAAATGACATTCTTTATTTAAATAACAGAAATGTGTCTATAGAAGGCACTTGAGGTAATTTGACTGAGTAGTGAAACCTAATTCTTTAGTATTAGGGAAAACTATATAATTTAGCCAAATATAGGCATAATAGAGATAATATCCAAATATAAATGGAAAGATAGTATCAGAATAAAATGTGTGAATTATATTTTTAGAAACATAAATAACTGCTTCATAGGACAGAATGCATGAGAAAGGAAGATACTGGATATTGGGCTTAGTTCTGGGTAACGAATAGACCGTTTTGAAATACATCTATGGGTGACCTTGATGCATGTTACACCACTCAATTCAAACTACTGGCAGGAGAAGACAGAGCAGAGACCTCTGAATCTGGGTTTTCCATAGACTTCAGTGTTCTTTGTGTGAGAAAGAGGGAGAGGATGAAATATACACCTAGAGATTGGAACTGTGGCAGAAGAGTTTCAGTAGAGGAAGATTTAAGGTGATTTTTTTTTTTTTTTTTTTTTTTTTTTGTGTGAGACGGAGTCTCACTGTGTCACCCAGGCTGGAGTGCAATGGCACAATCTCAGCTCCCACTGCAGCCTCCACCTCCTGGGTTCAAGTGATTCTCCTACATCAGCCTTCCGAGTAGCTGGGAATACACGCATGCACCACCATGCCCAGCTAATTTTTGTATTTTTAGTAGAGATGGGGTTTCACCATGTTGACCAAGCTGGTCTTAAGCTCCAGACCTTAGGTGGTCTACCCACCTTGGCCTCCTAAAGTACTGGGATTACAGGCATGAGCCACTGTGCCCGGCCTAAGGTGATATTTTTTGGGGTAAACAATTACAACTACACCATGCTGAGTAGTTTTTAATAACAGCCCTCTCAAGAGATCATTTTAGTTTGCTATTGTCAAAAGTCAAGCCAAGTGTATATAGCATACTGAAGAGCTTTGTAAACAAGGCAAGGAGGTGCTCTTATCTGTAAGTAGGGTGTGTCTGCTCTTGGAATGCTCACGTGGTTCTGGTCACATGAAGCTGAAGAAAGGCTCAAAAAGGCTATGCTATACACCAAAACGATGAATGGAAGTCCTTCTTTGCCCTGAAAAGCAGTAAGAAACACAAGGAATATATCATCCCAAGGGGCGTGAATAAGTGTGGTGTCTTAGTCTGTTTAGGCTGCTATAAAAAAAAATCATAAATTGGGTAGCTTGTAAACACCAGAAATTTCTCACAGTTATAAAGGCTAGGAAATCCAAACTCAAGGCACTGGCAGATTTGGTGTCTGGTGAGGGGTGAGGATCTGCTTTCTGGTTCATAGATGGCGCCTTCTACCTATGTCCTGGTAGAAGGAGCTAGGGGGTCTCTATCAGGCCTTTTTTATAAGGGCACTAATTCCATTCATGAGGGCTCTGCCTTTATGACCTAATCACCTGTCAAAGTCCTCACCTCCTAATACCATCACTTTGAGTGTTAGATTTTCAACCTATGAATTTTGGGAAGATACTAACATTTAGACTATATAGCCTGTGGCAAACCAGACCTTGGAAGTTTCTTTAGTGGGTTGTATAAACTAAATACAGAAGACAGAAAGAAAACAACAGCAAAAAACGACAACAACAAAAACCATACACACCAAAAAAACCACAAAAAGCAAAACAGTGACACAACAACAACAAATGTAAAAGAGTTTAGATAACATCATGGATGACAATTCATAACCTACAAGTAAGGACAACTCAGAAGTGTAGGGAGACACAGACAGCCATTACCTCTTTTGGAAGGGCTGCTTCCAGGAGAATAGTTCAGTGTCCCATGGTCCATGCTTTGATGTTTCTGACAGAGAATTATCTCTGGGCTTGGTGGATTTGATCTATTCTAATGCTGGAATTTGTATAGTCGGTCCTGAAGAAGACTGGTAGTAAAATATGTGTCTCATATTAGCATTGCTGCATGATACTGAGTATGATCTCTCTCTGGTCTTGTTTTAAAGGCATAGGGTGGAATTCTGTGATACCTAGCTAAAGATTGTCATTAGTTCTTTAAGCCCCCTTTGGATGTGGTCATTTCCTTGACTGGCCACTGCATAGTCCACAAGGATTCTATGTGATTGTCTGCTGAGATCTTGCTGTACTACTAGTAGGATATTCTTGAGTGTTTAAATACAGAATTTCATTGGTTAAATATAGAAAAAAAATTTCTATGATATTATTCTATTTACTGGAAGCTCAAGAATAGGTAAAACCTATCTATGATGATAGAATTAAAAGTAGTGATTATTTATGGTGGGGATTTTGATGGGAAAATGGGATGAGGAGCCTTTAAAGGTTCTAGAAATGTTCGAATCTTGATACGAGTGGGGTTCCATGGGTTTATACATAGGTAGAAATTTATCAGTACACTTAAGATTAATGTGCTTTATGTGTATTATAACTCAATAAATACATTAAAAATTTCTTAGGTATCAATTTTTTAAAAAATTCCTTTTCAAAAAAAGGAATTTTGTTGTTAATATGCAATTCTTTTTCCTCATGAGTTTAAGGCTAGCTTTCATGATTACCATTTACCTTTTATGGTATTGTAGTCCCCCTTGGTCCATGGTTTTGCTTACCGCGGTTTTGCTTTCCGTGTTTTCAGGTATCCCCAGTCAGCCACAGTCTAGTTAGGTGGATACAGCACAATAAGACATTTTGAGAGAGACCACATTCACATAACTTTTATTCCAGCATATCGTTATAATTGTTCTATTTTATTCTTAGTTATTTTATTTATTTATTTATTTATTTTGAGATGGAGTCTCGCTCTGTCGCTCAGGCTGGAGTGCAGCGGCGCGATCTCGGCTCGCTGCAAGCTCCGCCTCCCGGGTTCACGCCATTCTCCTGCCTCAGCCTCCCGAGTAGCTGGGACTACAGGTGCCTGCCACCACGCCCAGCTAATTTTTTTATTTTTTCAGCAGAGACGGGGTTTCACCCTGTTAGCCAGGATGGTCTCAATCTCCTGACCTCATGATCCGCCTGCCTTGGCCTCCCAAAGTGTATTATTAGTTATTGTTAATCCCTTACTGTGCTTAATTTATAAATTAAATGATCACAGGTATGTATCTATAGGAAAAAACAGTGTATATAGGGTTTAGTACTGTCTGGTTTCAGGCATCTATTTGTTTGTCTTGGAACTATTCCCCATGGATAAGCAGGGACTACAGTATTCATAAACCAAAATTCATAAATTTAAAATAATAACGGCCATAACAATATAGGTACATAATGATGATGGATTTTTTGATGCATATTCTGCTTAGGGAATTGATGAGTTTTGAGTAATATATGTACTAGGGGAGTTTGCAGATAAAGGAGTTCTATGTGGCTGGGTGCAGTGGCTCACACCTGTAATCCCAGCACTTTGGGAGGCCGAGGCAGGTGGATCACCTGAGGTCAGGAGTTCGAGACCAGCCTGGCCAACATGGTGAAACCCTGTCTCTACTAAAAATACAAAAATTAGTCAGGCATGGTGGCGCATGCCTGTAATCCCAGCTAGTGGGAAGCCTGAGGCAGGAGAATTGCTTGAACCCGGTAGGTGGAGGTTGCAGTGAGCTGAGATCGCCCCACTGCACTCTAGCCTGGGCAACAGAACGAGACTCTGTATTAAAAAAAAGAAAAAAAAAAAAGAAAAAAAAAAGAAAAAAGGAGCTCTGTGGAGGGTGGTGTGTTCTGGTTTTATTTTTTGTTTTTACAACTTTATTGAGATACAGTTTATATCACATACAGTTCACCCATTTAAAGTGTATTATTCAATGTTTTTAGTATGTTCACAGGTATTTTGTCATCACCACATATTTTAGAACATTTTCATCACCTTAAAAAAAACCCTGCACCGTTTACTTAACATCCCTATCACCCCTTTATCTAGCCCTAGACAACCACTAATCCACTTTCTGTGTTTATGGATTTGTCTATTCTGGACATTTCACATGAATGAAAATAATGTAAAATGTACTCTTTTGTGACTGGCTTCTTTTACTTAGCATGGTGTTTTCAAAGTTTGTCTGCGTTGTAGCATATATCAGTATTTCATTCCTTTTTATGGCCAAATAATAGTCTGTTGTATAGTTATACCACATTTTGTTTAATCATCATCAGTTGGTGGACATTTGGGTTGTTCTGTCTTTTTGGCTATGTCAGTAATGCTGCTGTGAACATTTATGTACAGGTTTTTGGATGGATATGTATTTTCATTTTTCGTGGGTATACGCTGAGGAGTGAAATTCCTGGATCATATGGTAATTATCTGTGTCTCACTGAAGAACTGCCCAGACTGTTTGCATAGTGGTTGCACTATTTTACATTCACACCAGTAGTGATAATTTGGGTTTCTTAAAGTAATGAATCATTCTTTAATATATTTCTTTTCTTTTTTTGAGATGGATTTTTGCTCTTGTTGCCCAAGCTGGAGTGCAATGGTGCAATCTTGGCTCACTGCAACCTCTGCCTCCTGGGTTCAAGCAATTCTCTTGCCTCAGCCTCCTGAGTAGCTGGGATTATAGGCGCATACCACCACCTCCAGCTAATTTTTGTATTTTTAGTAGAGATGGGGTTTCACCATGTTGGCCAGGCTGGTCTCGAACTCCTGACCTCAGGTGATGCACCTGCCTCAGCCTCCCAAAGTGCTGGGATTACAGGCATGAGCCACCGCACCTGGCCTCATTCTTTAATATATTTCTGATAACTAAATTTTTATAAGTGATTTTTCTTTTTAAAGTATTGTATATGTTATCCCACTTTGTTTTTATGTAGAGAATATGTCTGTCCCTAAAATTTGGTGGAAGACAAGTTTCATTCCTCTTTTTTTTTTTTTTTTTTTTTGAGACAGAGTTTCACTCTTGTTGCCCAAGCTGGAGTGCAATGGCGCGATCTCGGCTCACTGTAACCTCTGCCTCCCAGGTTCAAGCGGTTCTCCTGCATCAGCCTCCCGAGCAGCTGGGATTACAGGCGTGCACCACCACACCTGGCTAATTTTTTGTATTTTTAGTAGGAATGGGGTTTCACCATGTTGGCCAGCCTGGTCTCAAACTCCTGATCTCAGGTGATCCACCTGCCTCGGCCTCCCAAAGTGCTGGCATTACAGGCATGAACCACTGCATCCAGCTGCATTCCTCATTTTTTTTTTTTAAATTAAATTTATTCCAAGCTCCCACTGGCCTGGTTACATTAAAAATATGTAATCTCTGTTGTCATTCCTACCTCCTACACAGACTGACACTTGGATCATGTAAGAATGTCATCCGGAAGTAGTGCCAGAAAATTAGAGGAGCACAAGGTCCTTTGTGCCTCCCTCTTGACTGCTGTCATTGGGTGCTCCTCTGCCTAATCATTGGGTCTTGCCATCTGGCTATTTTAGAAAATTCCAAGGTGTCTTTCACCATAATCTCATCACTGGCTACCAACGGATGCTGCATCTTAAAACCTCATTCTCCATCCAGGATGCCCTGTGCATGAGGCACCGTTTTCTGTCACCCCATTTTCTACTTCAGCCAGGCTCTAGGCAAGCTTCTGCTTTCTTCCAGGACCAAGGCATCAGCTTCAAAGTCGTTTTTCCTGTCCTTCTCTCTCAGGGGTTTCCAGCTTAATCCTTTTGTCTTAGACTGAAACACAAACTCTCTTCCTCTTAAAGTATGGTAGTTGGGCTGTAAAACCAATTAGATCTTTAGAAAGGACACTATATAATACATATTTTTTCCCTTACTTGCTGGGGTAGGGCTAGGAAAAGATATGCTAACCAGCTATTTTTTCTGTCTCGTATTTTTTAAGATTACTTTGATGTAATCTATGGAAGTAGTATCTTCCTTTTTTTTTTTTTTTTTTTTTAAGAAGAGATTGCTGGGCCAAAGAGAGATGGGTCCAAGACCATGCCCAAAAATATGTATATATAGTATCCTTTCTAAAAATCTAATTGGTTTTACAACCCAATTACCACACTAACAGAATTAGAACTGGATGTTAGGTCTTTGAATGTTTTGCCTCAGATTTTTCCTGTCGAATTTATTGCATTTATTTGTGATCAGTGCATTATTCAATAACATTAAATGTGAATTAACATATTTACTAAAGTTATTTGAGGTTTTTGAAAATGGTTTTTAAAATCTAATCAGCTCCTGGCATTGTTAATAGGTTTGTAAGGACTCAGAACTAGATAAGTCTTTGAAATGGACTTTTAGGAGATTGGAAAAGCTGCCTAAGTCAGAAGGTAGGCACCATCATAAATGGAGGGTGGAGCAAAAGCAATTTTTCTTTTTCTTTTTCTTTTTTTTCATTAGGAAAGTGTTAGGAAATGAGTTCCTAACATTGTGTGTGGCAGAAAGAGAGGCTCAGTTTAAAGAGGTGGGTGGTTAAAAGAAAATGGGGATTCAAGAGAAAATGTGGTGCATTCATTCAGTTCACACCTTTTTACTCAGTGTGCATATTTCTTTGATAAAGAGAAGGTCAGTTTCTTTAAGGATAGAAAACTTTGGGTGATAAGAATGCTTAGAGGAGGGCATCTGGATATTTTGATGACAGAGGTGATGGTGTGAGGGAGGGAGTTTGTTACTAAATCAGTTGTATCAAGATCACATAGTATCTATTTTCCAGTTTCGCTAAGAATAAAAAATGAAATCCAAGTTAACTAAAGGGCAATTCTTACTGAGAAAGACTGTGAAATCTGTCCAACAGAACTTTAAAATTAGGTGTGATGCCAAGTTATCTTGTATACTTGGGGAGCTACAGGGTGGTCCTGGAGAGAGATACAGGATGATCCTGGAGTTGTGAAGATTTTGTTAAAAGCAGCCCACCAGCAAATATTTACTGACAATTGAATATCTACGTGCATGTGCTGTTTTAATAATTGGCAACATAGCCACGAACAGGACAGACCCCTTTCATTACAGCAGCTTACATTTTATTGGGGAGACAGACATAAACAAATACAAATATAAAATAGGCCTGGCCTGGTGGCTCATGCCTATAATCCCAGCACTTTGGGAGGCCAAGGTGGGCGGATCACCTGAGGCCAGGAGTTCAAGACCAGCCTGACCAACATGGTGAAACCCTGTCTGTACTAAAAATACGAAAATTAGCTGGGCGTGGTGGCGCGTGCCTGTAGTCCCAGCTACTCTGGAGGCAGAGGTGAGATAATTGCTTTGAACGCTTGAGATGGAGGTTGCAGTGAGCCGAGATTGTGCCATTGCATTCCAGCCTAGGTGACAGAGCGAGACGCCATCTCAAAAAAACCCCAACCAACCAACCAAACAAAAATATAAAATAATGGATTTTAGCTAAGTGCTATGAAGATGATAAAACAAGGTAAAGTGTAGAGAGTGACTGGGGACTGCCTTAGTTGGGACAGTTAGGATAGTCCTCCCTCAGGGGATGGTGTTGATGATGAAACCTGAATGATAGGAGCCTTGCTTGGTGGGTAATGATGAACGAAGGTGCTTTCCACTCCACCCTAGTTTTAGACTATTGGCCATCTGAAAGGAACAAAATGTGCTGGTTTACCTCATTTTACATCTAAAATACTATCACATTTTAAGATACTATGATTTTCTTTTTCTTTTCTTTCTTTCTTTCTTTTTTTTTTTTTTGAGATGGTGTCTCGCTCTGTTGCCCACACTGGAGGGCAGTGGTGCAATCTCAGCTCACTACAGCCTCTACCCCCTGGTTTCAAGCAATTCTCCTGCCTTAGCCTCCCTAGTAGCTGGGATTACAGGCATGCACTACCACACCTGGCTAATTTTTGTATTTTTAGTAGAAACGGGGTTTCGCTATGTTGGCCAGGCTGGTCTCCAATTCCTGACCGCAGGTGATCCCACCTGCCTTGGCCTCCCAGAGTGCTGGGATTACAGGCATGAGCCACTGTGCCCGGCTTGGATACTATGATTTTCTTGGTAATGAAGTTCACTCGTATTAATTACTGAGATTGCCACCCTGAATTTCTTGTGGCCTGCTTAGATGCAAAAATAGATCTTGAAGTTTTTAGTTAAAATATTAAACTCAATTCAGTAGGTCACACAGGAAGTGCGTCCTCAGGCTTAGTGGAGATTGCAAATGTGACACCATGCTCACCTAACTAATGTTTTCAGAAACAAATGTCCCACTGTGAGTGCGAGTATGTGTGTGCTTGTGGTGGCACATCCTCCAGAAAAGAAAAATGAAAAGTGAAGGGCCTAATTTCAAGTAGCCCTCTATGTTTCTGCCTTTTTCCGGAAAAGATCAGTTCATCTTGATAGGAGTTGAAAGAAAAGTAATCGAGAGACTAATTTTGGGAAATCTTTGCCCACTCTGTGGGATTAGGAAAAACAAGAGGTGTCTAGACTCTAGAAGTTTAGTTGGCTCAGACATACCTACTTTGTCCAGTCAGAGTTTGCATGGATACTGACACTGGTGTCTTTCCTCTGGCAGATGGCTTAATCACAAAGGAGTGAGACAGAAACGCCTGAATGTCTGGCTGGGAATTAAGAATGAGGATGCTGATGAGTAAGTTCTCTCTATACCTTTCTGTCAGAGGGCTTTGTTATCAATATAAGACATGCGCCTTGTTTATACGTGGTAAATATTGGTTGTCATTGTCACTTGAGGTCATTGAATCTAGAACTTTGACTGTCTTTTGAATTGAATTGCCTGAAGGTACCCTATAGGCACTGGGGTTCAGAGACCTGCCTCTGAACTCAAAATCTGGATGTGTAAGCTACTTTGAGCATAGCTACTGAGAATCTGGATGTAAAAGCACTTTTATTCAAATGTTCATATTTCAGCTTATTGGATGAAACATGAATTCTTTGCTTTATGCACCATAGCAAGTAATGAAGTTAACACCCAAATAATTGCAATTTTGCTTTGTCATTTGTGGTTTAAAGATTTAGAAGAGTGTTTTATTTATGAATTTGCTTTTAGATAGAAGTAACTTGTTAGAATAATATATTAATATTTAATTTTTAGGAACTATTTTATCAATGAGGAAGATGAAAACCTGCCCCATTATGATGAGAAAACCTGGTTTGTTGAGGATATCAATCGAGTACAAGCAGAGGACTTGCTTTATGGGAAACCTGATGGTGCATTCTTAATTCGTGAGAGTAGCAAGAAAGGATGCTATGCTTGTTCTGTGGTGTAAGTCTTCTCTGGGGATATAACCTTTTGAAGTCTTTTGCATCAATTAATATAAAATCAACCCCTCATAAAATTCAGATGAAATTAGTTAATGTACAGTAACGAGGACCCATGGCTCGGACCATAACTATTAGTACAAAAAAACCCAGCTTTATGAGAAATGATATCTGAAATTATCTTGGAGTTTTAATTTACATGGTAAGTAGATTAGGCCCTGCAGTAGTGCTGTTGGATTTCAGGTGTCTCTGAAAGGTAATGTGAGATCTTAAATTGAAAAAAAAAAAAAATCACTTAATTGTTTAGTAGTATCCTGTATGTCTAGTATGGTCTCCAGTGTCAGATGAGGAAAGGCTTGATTAAATAGAACTGTTATTACTTCAGAAGGAAAACTCTATCTAAAATTTTAAATTACACATAATTCTGTTGATGTAGTGATAGAAAATGTGGACGTGTTTTCCATAAGATAATCATGTGACTTTTTTGAGAAAAGCCTATTTTCCTTTTAATGGAAAGTGAAATTTTGGGGATAACTAACTGTGCTTCAGTCAGATTTTTGCCTGACTTCTTCTTTAAGAAGGCAAACATCTTCACTGACAAAAGCCACACTTAGAAAAGAGTTATGATGGTGCCAGATATACTGGGTTCAACTCCTGGCTTACTGCTTACTAGCTGGGTAACCTTGGGTAAATTACTTAATCTTTCTTTGCCCAGTTTCCTTATCTGTAAAATAAGGATAATACCTACTTTAGGGTTGTTGTGAGGATTAAATGAGTTAATCTATGTAATACAATATGCTTTTAACAGTGCAGGGACATAAGAAGTAAATGTCACCTACTAATATGATGATGCTACTGATGGATGTGGCAGAAGGCAAACAAAGTGAGAAAATGATTGTGCCCTTAGAGGGCAAGGTGGAGAAGATAGACGAAAGGCATTCATATTAACAGACTTCTCAGTGCTTTATGTGATCATCTTGTTCATAGCGCTCTACTTCTATCATGGAGTCAGAGTTTGAATCCAAGTTTACCTGGTTTCAAAACCCACATTTTTCTATTGCACCAGGCTTTTTTCATTTCACCAAATATCCAAGATGAATAGAACCACTGTGAAATAAGTATCATTAGTAGGCTGTGCACATGTGGAAGCGTTAATTTTAGTGGAGAAAGAACGGATTGGGAGGTTTTGTGGAAAAGGTATCTGAGATGGACCTCAAAAAGATGAATGGGATGTCTTACGGGCAGAAAATGGGGGAGGAGTTGAAAAGTGCATTGGATTACTGTTATCCAAGGATAGAACTACTTGCAACATTTCATTTCTCCTTGACCTGGGCTGTTCAAGTTATCTGAGTGGAAATGTAGGCGAGAATGGTTCTTGTAAGACTTGGGATCTTCTAAGAATAATAAAAAGAAGGAAGGCAGTAAGCCTAGTCGCTCACTGTCACTCAGGTTATTGGGTGGCAGCCTGTAGGTTCAGGACTTGGCTGGAGTCCTTACATAAACTGATTAATCAAAAACTACCCTTGGCTGGGCGTGATGGCTCACACCTGTAATCCCAGCATTTTAATAGGCTAAGGCAGGAGGATTCCTTGAGCCCAGGAGTTCACGACCAGCCTGGGCAACATAGCAAGACCCCATTTCTACTAAAAATAAAAAAGTAGCTGGGCATGTGGCTCACACCTGTAGTCCCGGCTACTTGGGAAGCTGTGGTGGGAGGATCACTTGAGCCCAGGAGTTCGAGGCTGCAGTGAGCTGTAATCAAGCCACTGTACCCTAGCTTTCGTGATAGAGCGAGACCCTGTCTTAAAAAAAAAAAAAAGAAAGAAAGAAACCTTTAGATTTGTGGTTGTTTTAACACCCGTATCTGTGGCCAAGTCTGTAGGGGATGGGGGGAACGCAATTTTACAAGCTTTGCCTGGTTAACAAAAAATACTTATTTGCATAACAATTGCTCTCAGACTTCTGGCCATTTAGTGTCCCTTTATCTATTGTTACCTACCTTAACATTTCTTCTGTGGTTTGTCATTGCAGGGCCGATGGGGAAGTGAAGCACTGTGTGATCTACAGCACTGCTCGGGGCTATGGCTTTGCAGAGCCCTACAACCTGTATAGCTCTCTGAAGGAGCTAGTGCTCCATTACCAGCAGACATCCTTGGTTCAGCACAACGACTCCCTCAACGTCAGGCTTGCCTACCCTGTTCATGCACAGATGCCCTCGCTTTGCAGATAAAGAGGAAGTGGGAAGAGAGGTGGTTCTCTGGCATTTTTTTCTACAGTTTTTATTAGACTACGATGAGGGCATTCTTTCTACATAGACTGCTTGTTTTGCACAAGAAGTGATTTTGTGAATGTGAAGTGGAGAGGCCGAGCAGCAGCCGGCCGGGATGGAGGCATTAGAGGCCTGAGGTTCTCTAGGACTCAGCCATGCCGCTGCACTAACATACTAAGCTGGAAGATGTTTTTTTTGAAAGTCTATTTCATTGGGGTTTTTGTTTTGTTTAGCCAGGCACCCTCAACAGAATATTAGGCTTGATGGTTATAGCGGGTGGGGTTGTATTTGGAAGCCTCTGAAGAGGCCATGTCTTTTTTAAATCTAACTCTTGAGAGTGCAGCAGGGGCATGGCTCTGCTGGGAGTTCTGTTTTGCTTTGGCAGTCTCTCTTCCCCCCACGAAGAAAGCTGTTTTGTATTTGTGATAGAATGGGATTTGATGAAAAAGACAACCAAAGGAAAATGGGGAGGCTTGGGATTTCATTTAAATAATCTAAGCCAAGATGATAAAAAAAAAACCTTCAACTGAAGGTACTTTGTTTCTTACCAACATAATTTAGGCTTCAGCATCTCACCAGCCCCTCCCTCTGAAGAAGTATTATGTTCAGAAGCCAACAAAACAATGTTTGTTGCCAGACCAATGTTTGATGGGAAAACGTGGTACTCGTAGTTGAATGTATACTTCTGTACCAAAACTTGAACATAAAAAGACTAGAATTTGTGAGTTTTAGCAAACACTAAAATTGGTCAGTGTAACCCCTTCTGTCCTTCCTGCCTGTTTCTCTGAGATGAGGAATAGCATTCTTTTTGTGGGGATGGTGAGCTTTGAATCATAAAATGAAGTTGGTGCTTGTATGGTGTTTCCTTAGCCTAAAGAATGATCTGTTGTTTGAAACCTTTGTAACTTGTTTGTGTGAGTAAAGAAAAGGTGCAATCCAGTGCTTTTAGGTGGCTTGATATACCAAATAACAGTATAGAACAACATTATTATATGTGCTTCCCCAAGTTTAAAGGCCCTGCAGAAATAGTAAACATGGTTTAATTTCCCTTCATCTCCCCTTCCTTTGCTGGATGGGGTTTTGGGAGCTATAGGTTGCTAAGGAGGGGAGTCAGACTGTGGTCAGGGGCCTCAGTAAATCACAGACCCAGGGGCCCTGTGGTCCAGGGTGAGAGTCATACCACATTACACATGTGCTTCCATACAGTGGTTTCTGAAGCTTTTGCAGGGAGAGAAGATGGCTTAGTGTTTAGACTGTTAGTAGAAGCCATCTGGAAGCTTTTCTCTTTGCCTTTTTTTGTGATCCTGCCATTAAGGCTATGTGCAGTCTGCTCTCATGCTCCAGTGGCCTTGATTTTAGGCCAGGAATCTTCTGCTCCATGTGGCTTAAGCCTTCCAGCTGAGTGAAGCTAGGCAAATGGAGTGGGGGCAGGCATCTATTCCTGCCTCCATCATGCCCCACACCCATCAGTCAACACTCATTTGACAAATAGAGTCCAGCTGCCTCTGAGCCAATCCTGGAACCATAGTAGGCTCAGAGTGAGTCAGCTGTTTGAACCCAAAGTTGTGCAGTCAGGCATCCTGGCTGAGCTAGAGAAGCCAGTACCTGCGTCTTGGTTTATAAGGCTTACAGCTAGGAAAGCTCTAGTTTTGGGGGTGAAAGAAAAATATTACTTTACCTGAGCACTTATTTCCGTGACAGGGTCTAAAATATGGACCATGATGTAGACATAGATTTATAATTTTGGAAAAACCTCCAGTTACTAGGAAGGGAAGTGCTTATCTTTGGCTTTTTCTTGGTTACACTGCAGTTTTAGGATTGGGTGAGACAGAGACAAATGAACCCCCCTCTAAAGTCATTTAACTAATAGCCAGCACATCCCTTCCCCAAACTGTCGATTGAAATCTTAACTGAAAGTTTTACTGAATAATACCAAGCTAATTGCTGCTGGGCACACCTGGATGGCTTTGCACCTGGTGTTGAACCTGCTGAAGCAGGTGGATGCTCAAGATCACGTGCAAGGAATCCCTCCCATCTGGTACTAAAATTTCAGTGTGTTCTGAGTGTCTTTTAAACCAAAATGGAAATACAGATACATGCCTGTAGTATTCAATAATGTGTCTGCTCCTTGTTGGGCAGACACTGACGGTGTGCAGGGAGAGTCCAGATACCATCTTTATCTACACTTGGGCTGGCTTGTGGAGAAGGGCTGCTTTTTTTCAGTCCTACATTCCTTCATTTTTTTTTCTTTTGTTTTTCGTTCTTGAATTCATTGTTTTGTGGGATCTAAGACCCAGGGGTCATTTGAGAGGTTTGACAGTATCTTTTCTGACCAGTTGCCTCATGACTTGCTTGACCCTGAGCCAGTGGAAATGGCATAGGGACCAGTCTACTACCCACTGGGCCTGGTGTGTAGAGGGGGAGAGGGTAGCAAGGTGCTTCTCTACGCCCATGACTTGGGAGCAGGTCTTGGCCTCCTTCATGAGAGTCTAGTGCCGTGTCCTGTCCCATGATCTGGACCCTGGGACTGTCTTGGCATCTTAACTGCAGTTTCAATGAGGCAGAGGGCAAAGAGAGACCAAGATCAGAGGGGTTCATTATACCCCTGGCTAGAGAACCCAGCTACTGACATGAAAGCAGCTTGGGGCTGGCTGGACACAGGTACTAGGCCCATCGTTTCCAGGTGACGCTTTCATCACAGAACAGTGCTGTCTCCACCTGGCCTTAGATGGCACGCCATGATTCGGGCCTGGATAGCTGCCTGTGTCCTTACCACTAATCTGGCCAAGAATGAGGCCCTCCCAACACTCTCACTCCGTCTCCAAGCCTTGATGGGACCTCCACTTAATTAGGCCTCATGTGCTTTGAAGAAGCTTTGAGAGCCAATGTGGTGTCTTCCACGGGTCTCCTCTTTTTTGCTACAGCGAATCAGCCCTATTTCTCTTAAACTGAGAATTGCACCTGGGCAATTCCTGTTTTCTAAGGCGGTCTCTGCTGCTAGTTAAGAACCCAGAGTAGGCCTCTGTGAGGCTTCAGTGGCCTCAGAAACCAGAGGGTCCAGATAGGGGGCCTGCTTGGGCCCTCTGCTGCCAACTGCTCAACCCTGCTTTAGCTCCAGCCACTTGTGGCAAACAACCTCGTTTCCTTACAAATTCCAGCATGTGACTTTGGTGCCCTGTTACTTGTGAAATATCTATTCTGTTGTCTTTGATGTGTCCAAGAAAATTGGTGTAGTTTACGTAAAAATATCTGACAAGAAAGCCAACTGTATGTCTTGTGATGAGACAGTTCATAATGTAGTTCCTAGACCGCTTTACAAATTGTTCTTGTCACCAGATGCGTTCAGACATTGCTGTGCAATTATTGGGGAGGGTAGGGGGAAAGGCGAGAGGAGATACTTACTGGTCTTTTTGTTTAATACCTTCCCCAAGAGGGGACAGTCTGGCCAACTTGCTCCAGTAATGCAATAAAGACATTGCAATAAAGTAATTTTTTTGTCTTCATGCTATGAAGGAGTGGGCTGGGGGCAGAGTGGGGGTCAACAGAGAAGAGTACTCAGGTGTTGAACAGCCCTTGAAACTTCCAAACCTGCTCTCCAGTAAGCACCAAAAGACTAGTACTGGGGCTGAACTGGGGCAGCCAGAGGCTCTTTTCTTCCTAGGGGAGGACATTGACTCCAACTAGGCATGATGCCAGAGTCCTGTCCACCGAACACAGACACAGGAAGTCTCAGATACTGACTCTGAGAAAATTAAAACTGAATGCCATTTCCTCCACACCTCACTGCCCACTCCAGACTAATAAGCTGTTTATTGGTTCTCATATTTCTGCCGAGAATGAAAAGTGTTTCCACATTCTACTCTGGGGGAGGGGGAAATGGGCCCAGCTTTATAATCTATCCTCTTATTGCCCCAGGCCCTTGTCATCTCCTGCCAAGGCACACTGTTGAGCTTCCTGTATTCTGGGAACGTAATGAGCCAACATGTGATAACCTCTTGTTGCACAGGATATTGCAGCGCTCATCCATGTCTCAGGCCCCACCATGTGTACTCAATTACAAATAAGTCAGATTGGGCAGGGAACAGCCTGTTGTTCTAAGTGACCTTGCCTATGTCTTTTCTCCCCACTACACTTTAGCTACACAGCATCCCAAGACCACTGCCAGGAACTATGGATTTCTCCTAATCCCAGAGTTGTTCGCACTTCTGTGTTTAGGATGCTCAAATTCCTATCTCCTTCCCAGTTCTTTCTTCTGAACTCTACCTGCTGGCTGGATGTTTCCACTGGGCTCCTGGGTGTCTCACTGACACTTCAAACTTGTTTACTTGGGGCTGGGCGTGGTGGCTCACGCCTGTAATCCCAGCACTTTGGGAGGCCGAGGCGGGCGGATCACCTGAGGTCAGGAGTTCGAGAACAGCCTGGCCAACATGGTGAAACCCCATCTCTACTAAAAGTACAAAAATTAGCTGGGCATGGTAGCATGCACCTGTAATCTCAGCTACTCAGGAGGCTGAGGCATGAGAATTGCTTGAACCTGGGATGCAGGGGTTGCAGTGAGCCAAGGCCGCGCCACTGCACTCCAGCCTGGGCAATGGAGTGAGACTCCGTCTCAAAAAAACAAACTTGTTTACTTGGCAGAAAAAGTATGATTGGCTATGAATTCCCTCACCTTCCTACCACCAAACCTACAATCTTAGCTATATCTGCATAACTATTCTCCCTCCCATCTATTAAATTACAATAGTTCCCTCCAACTAAAGCCAGTCCTTCCACATGTATTTTGGAATCTATTTTCTTCCACCTCAGGAATCTCCCAAGATTAAGATCAGTTCTTTCTCTTACTTCAACTGGATCATTTCCATTGACATTTAAACATGGTTGGTTGTTTCTCATTCTACTCCCCTAATCCCTACTCTATCATCCCATATACCTTTATCTCTTTTCTCCTCTTCAAAGCCAAGCCTTTGGAAAGAGCTGTCTTAAATCTCCTTATTTCCCCATCTCAAATATTTCAGTACTGGTTCCACCACTGTTTGAAACTGCTTTTCTTGATGCCTTCAATAACCATCACTGTTAACTATCCTCTCCATGGAAAGCTCCTTCATGGACTCTATCACAACTCACTAATCTAATATTATTCTGATATCTGACTGTTCTTTTACATCTCCTGGGTTCCTTCAGTTCTCACTTAATGCCATTTTACCTGGCAGTTTTATCCACAGCCACGAATCCACCTACCATCTCTAGGCTGATTACATCGGTTTATTTCACTTGCCCAGACCTCTACTGGAAGCTACTTCATATTTAGCGTATGGAATGCAGCACTGAACTACTTAGCCCTGGTTCTCTTCCTTGTTTCTTATTTCAGTGAATGGAAATACAATTCATCTGGTTATATAAGTCAAAAATGTAGTCATCATCCTTGATAGCCCTCTGCTTCATACCCAAAGTCCTTCACCAAGTATCAATCAAAACACCCCTTCTAACTTCACTGCTTCACTACCATCTGCACCCTTCATCCTGGAAGGTCCCCCTTCTTCCATTCTTGTCCCCCTCAGATCCATTCTCATTATAGCAACCAGTCATCTTTTCAAAATACAAATCTGAACCTATGTAAAACATTAAATAAGTCTCCATTGATCTTAGGGTGAATTACAAAATTAGATGGTCTGGCTTCTCCCTGATTAAGGATCTCATTCCCCATCTTCAGTTTTTCACTGGCTCTATCCCCTCAGCTAGTGCCAGTATCTCGGGACTTCTTCATCATTCTGTGTTATGTTCCCTGGACAGTTCTCATCTCCTGTGGCTTTCATTACCCTCTACTTCCTGATAGCTCCCAAATCTAGATGTCCAGCTTCCCACCCTTTCCTTCCTTACCTCCTCACTGTTGCTGTTGTAGTTCAGACCACCAAGATGGGTCACTACATCATCCTCTGTGGTACACTCACTCCACTCCAGCCTCTCTATACTGCAGCCAGAGTGGTCTTCCTAAAACAAATGATAATACCACTTCCCCGAAGTTATCTTTTAGAAACTCTTCACTACCCTCAGGATAATCCCACCAGTTTCTCAAGGGGAACACCACTGACACTGGGGCAGTTGCCCAATGTGGTATAGGATGTTTAGCATCTCTGTGCTTCCTCCTCCCATCCCCATTTCCAACCCTCCAGGAGGGCAGTTCCCAACATCCTTTTCACCTGTGGTGCGGTACTTCTGACCAGATCCCTACATGCACGGGGCACTTGCTCCCTCACCCATGCCCCTGCCATTCTCCAGCTCACAACCTGTGATCTGTCTGCCCAGGTCCCGGTACATTAGCCCAGGGTTCGCTGTGAATGAATGAACAAGCGGAGAGGACTAGAAGGCCGAGGGGCCAAATATCTGCACAAATGGGCTCTGCCACTGTGGATACAGTGCGCCATCTGGTGGCCACAGCCTTCCCAGGCAATGGCCCAGAGGCATTTTCGTCTCCAGGCCTCCTAACACGTCTTCTTCAGACCTAGGCACTGGATTGTGGGACGATCAGTGCAACCAGTGCAAGACAGTTTCTCAAGTCCTCCATCACTATGGAGACAAAGCCTTGGTACTCTACCAAGCCCCACTGCCTGCCCTGTGATGCCACCTCCTGACTCCCCTGGCACTGGTCCCACTTTTATGTCCTCCCCCTTCCTCCCACACTACCATCAAATGAAGTTTCTACTCAATGCGGGCTGCACACACAATGTCCATCCACCTCCAGTGCTGAGGCCTCTACCTGCAACAGCCCAGGAAGAGCTCACTGGCTACAATCATGAAGGGCTTCTTACTAAATATGACTGGCAGCTTTCTGTTTTAATCTCACCCTCACCTTGGCATTTATCAAGTTAACTTCTCCATCCATTTTAAAACTCCTCCCACAGACTTTATGACTCTTCTGGTTGCTGCTTCTGTCTTCTCTTTTATCTCAAACACACCCAAAGTTAAACTCTGCCTCACTTCTTCCCCTCCTCATTTCCTGGCTGAGGCAATCCAAGTTAGGAGAGACATGTGAGTTCTGGAGTCCAAGGGAGACCTACGTTCTAACCCCAGTTCTACCCAAGCTACTGTATTACCATGGGCATCAAAGTCTGAGTGCCCTTATCTATGAAGGAATTTTAGTTGCTACATGTATTTTCTGGTTACCCATCACCTTCACAAAGTCAAATCTCCTGGAAGACCATTAGACATGGCCCTTGCCTCACTTGCCAGACCCATTTCTACTTTGAATTATCTTTGGTTCCTTGAATATGCCAGGTATACTGTATGTGCTAAACGTTGCCTGGACAGCCTTTCTTAAGCCAACCTCCACTCTTCCACACCCAGCAAACTACTACCTATCATCTATTCTTCATGTTTGAGCTCAAATGTCAAAGCCTTTGGGAAGTCAAGCTGGGTTAGGTGGCCCTCCCCTGATGGTGGAAACTGTTTTATTCACCACTATGTTCCCAGCAGCAACACAGGACCTAGTTACATGTGGGTTGACTGAAGGAAAACAAGCAAGCAAAAGACATAAAGATGGTTTCCAGGAGCATATATTACACAGGTCTGAGTGCAAGAAATGGCAAACAACTGCTATGTTTGCTTTAAAAGCTCATCTGGAACCAATGCCAAATCCCGATGCTTTTGATGGCCCCCTGGTTCTTGGCCCCTCCAGAGACTGGGCTCAGACTTTTGGGTGAGGGGGTAGCCTCGGCATGGAACGTCCTGCCTTCTGTCACCTGAGGCATCAGGCACTTGGGTGATGCTCAGGGCTGGATCCTCTTTCACTGCTTGTGCACACTCAGACTCCCATAGCCAGCCCTGGCTGGGATCCTCATAAGGTGGATGGGCCAGTCTGGGGGCACTAGGTGGCTGTGTCTTCCCCTGCTCCCTGGGAGACAGGTTCTTAGGGTGGGCTGGAGTTGTGGTTTCCAAATCCTGGAGGTTGGCTAGCCCACCTGCCATGGTTGCCTTTCTGCTTGGGGATGCCCTGTCTGGGCCCTCAATAAGGGATTTCCAGGATGACATGCCCAGCTTCCCAGAGGTGGAGCTGGGAGGAGAGCAACTGCTGGTGGGGGTGAGTCCCAAAGTGCTGGGAGAAAGTGCTGTTAGTGCCTGGGTGTGGAGGTGCTGTGTCTTCCAGCAACCTTCAGGAGGGATGGGGTCTGTGGCTCCAGACCTACCCAGGTTGGGGCCTGGTGAGGAGGAGCTGGCAGCCTCCTCAACGGCTTGTGGGCTCCCGAGCCTCCTGTGGGGACCACTGGGACTTTCCATTCTGGGAGGCCCCAGTTTGATCCCTGTCAATAGGCTTGGGACCACTGGGCCCGGGCTCCTAGGGTCTCTGGACGGGAAAGGATCCTCTTCCCCACTCTCTCCTGCTCCTTTGGGGGCCGCACTCTGGCTCACTTCTGGGTGAGGTGCCAAGCTCAGCTCCTGTGCACCCTGGCTGTTCTCAGGCCCCTCCTCGGTGTCGTCCTCTGAGGAGTCCACCTCACGAATGGCTTCTTGCTTCTGCAGCGACTCCCGTCGTTCAGCTCGGTCCTGCCGGAGGGTGCCTAGGGCCCGTGAGGGAGCAGGCTGCAGCACCCCCTTCCCTGGCAGGGCCCCCTTGCCAGATAGCACACCCCTGGCTCCAACTACCTCCAGAGGGCTCACTTCCCTGGGCGGCAGTTCCTTCTTTAGTTCAGAGTGGGGCAGGTCAAGGCTGTGCTTGCGAGAAGTGGCTAGCTTCTTCTCGGAAGCGGCAAGTGCTGCTGCCAGTTTCTCAGCCGACTGCACCCTCTTGAGTAGTGGTGAACGGGGTGGCTCCGCACTCTTGGGCCGCGAGAGTTGCCTACCCAGGGGAGGTGACAAGTGAAGCTTTGTGGGAAAGGCCTGGGCTACATGGCCAGACAGGGGCGATGGGGACCGCTGAGGTGAAGCTGCTGGGGGTGGGGGAGAAGGGGTGTGGGCCAGTGGTGACAGTGGGATGCTGCCTGCTGACTTGCGCCGTGGAGAGCGGTACTGGCGTTGGAGCTTGGGTGCCAGACCGTGGAGGGAGCTGGGCCGTGTGTGCCCAGAGCCGGCTGGGGAACTGGGCACGCTGGAGCTGGGGGAGCTGCTCTGTGATGAATTCCCTCCCACTTTGTACAGAGACAGACAGACAGACAGACAGACAAAAGCAGAGCAGTGTTAGCTGTTAGAAGTGATTCAAGGGCAAGACAGGGCTTAGCCCTGTTATGTCCCAGAAACCAAGCTACCCCCTTCCCCATCAATTAATTCCTCCCTAAGACTACAGGATCTTTCAGGGGGTGGGCTAAATGAGAGATTCAGAGTGGGATCTGTGAGAAGCACACAGGGCCTAGGAACTTTCCTATTTCCCAGGGGTTGTCACTGATCTGCAGGGAGCCCTTCGTACCTGAATGCACAGCATCGGGGGTCACCCGGTAGCCTTGAGTGGGAGACCGGGGGGAAAGGCTGTGGCTGTGTGTGGGAGAGCCTGGTCCACTCTCCCCTGATGACAAGGAGCGGTTAAGGGAAGAAAGGCTGCGGCTGGTATGGAGCAGGGATGCTTGCTTGGTGATCTTGCGGAACAGGGAGCTCCTTTTTCTGCTGCGGGGATAAGGGTCAAAGGCTGAGTTGGTGCAGTGAGCACAGCACACACTGGACCCCCCAGGGCCAAGGCACCTACCACGTACCAGCACTCATGTGGCTCAGAGAAAACCCTCTGGACTGCGCCTGGCTCACCTTTCTTGCCCATCTTTGCCGCGGCTCCTCTTGCTCCTTCGGGCCATCTTGGCCTTGTAGCTGCCCTTCCGAGCTGGCCCCACTTTAATGGATGTGTTCTCCAGGGGAGTTGTTGAAATGGCCACCTTGTTTCCACTCTGGGGAGCAGAGCATGAGGCCTAGGCTAAGCTGGAGCCATATTCTTGCCCCTTCCCTCCCCCAATCCTTCCCTCCTGGCATGGCTGTACCATAGCTCCAGCTCTTGCCCCTGCAGCAACACATCTGAACCATAGGCCTATATTATTGTCTTCACAGATGAGGAAATGGCTCCCATTGGAGCCCCAGAGTGGTTTGGGGTAAGAAGGTAGAAAACGGGCTAACCCGTCCCATTCTGCAGCCCTACCCACAGCTCAGAAGGATCCCTGGGCCTTAGTCAGGGAAGGTACTGCCTTGTGGAGAAAACTCTCTGTTGTGCCACATTCAAGTTCTGTGTGTACCTACATCTTTTTTTTTTTTAAGACAGAGTCTCACTCTGTCACCCAGGCTGGAGTGCAGTGGTGCGATCTCAGCTCACTGCAACCTCTGCCTCCTGGGTTCAAGCACTTCTCCTGCCTCAGCCTCCCAAGTAGCTGGGATTACAGGCATGTGCTACCACACTCGGCTAATTTTTTTTTTTTTTTTTTTTTTGGAAACAGAGTCTCGCTGTGCCTCCCAAGCTGGAGTGCAGTGGTATGATCTCAGCTCACTGCAAACTGCCTTTCGGGTTCAAGCGATTCTCCTTCCTCAGCCTCCCGAGTAGCTGGGATTACAAGTGCCTACCACCACGCTTGGCTAATTTTTGTATTTTTAGTAGAGACAGAGTTTTGCCATGTTGGGCAGGCTGATCTCAAACTCCTGACCACAGGTGATCCACCCGCCTTGGCCTCCCAAAGTGCTGGGATTACAGGCGTGAGCCACCACACCCAGGCATTTTTTTTTTTGTATTTTTAGTAGAGGCAGGGTTTCACCATGTTGGCTAGGCTGGTCTCGAACTTCTGGTCTCAAGTGATCCACCTGCTGCAGCCTCCCAAAGTGTTGGGATTACAGGCATGAGCCACTGCGCCCGGCTTGTGTGTACCTACATCCATACTCGGTGTAGATGTGTGTGCACCCAACTCACCCACTCCCCTAACGGCCATCACAGACTCACAGGCTGAGGTCATTCAGGGACCATGCAGGCAGCATGCCCAGCACTAACCTTCAGGATCAGCTCCACCACCTCCGTGTGCACCAGGCCATGCACAGGCTCCCCATTGACATGGGTGATGAGGTCACCTTGACGAAGCCCTGCCTCGCTGGCCGGACCTCCATCCTCCACGTGCTGCCCCAGGAAGAGAACAGTACTCAGACTGGAGCCTGAACACGAAGTATGGGGCCTCGTTCTGGACATTAAGCTGTGAGCCCCTTCACCACCACCCTTTGACCCCCGAGCAGGGACAGATGGGCTCCACAAAGGGGAAGCTGGAAGGATGATGAAGCAGGGAGACAGCAGGTCTGGATGGTCAGACATACCCACACCATATGGTGCACGGTGTAGACATCGGAGTCACCCATGTAGACGCGAATGGCCCGCAGGGTGAAGCCATACTTCTTGCCAGCTCGGTGGATAATGATGGGAGGCCTCATGCTGCCAAGGGCTGGCAAGAAGTCCCTGCTTGGAGAAGAGTCCCGGGATGATGGGTTGGACGACTGAGAATGTGGGGACATAGGGCTGGCCAACGGGGAGCAGGTGTGGTGTTCTGGAGAAGGAGAAGCCAGGACTTAGTGGGTCAGAGGGCCTTGGCCTGGCCCCCGGTCCAGTCTGTTGATGTCAGCACAACTCTAGTCACAGACAGAGCCTGAGCCCAGGTCCATTTTCCCCACAGCCCCTGACCTGTGAAGCTCTCTCACGTGTCCAGACCCCAAGAGACGGTGGTGGTGATGAGAAATGGCAGCTAGCATTTATGTGTGTATCAGGGACTGTATAAGCTTGTCATACATATTTAAATGTCACAATTAACCTATGAGCTGGCCACTATTATATCCACATTTTTGGAAGAGAAACTTGAGGCTTAGAGGAGTTAAGCAACTTGCTCAAGGTCAAGAGCCTGTTAGTGATGGAGCCAGGATTTGAGTGTGAGCTCTCTGCCCCAAAGCCTGCACTTGTGACATGGTGCTCTCCTGCCTTCTGGCACATGTATACACAACCCCAGACACCAATACACACCTTCAGAGACCACAGTCTCTCAGATCCCTGCTTAACACACACACACACACCCCTTCAGAGACCACAGTCTCTCAGATCCCTGCTTAACACAGACACACACACCCCTGCCACGTGCAGAACCCTGCCAAGGCCTAGAGATTCCAAGGCCCTTTCTGTGAGTTTTATCCTAGCTCCCCAGGGGCCTCACCCGATGGAATGAGGAGTGAGAGGGCTGTGGCTGAGGCGGACTTGATCACTTTGTTGACAGGGCGAGCGGTGCGCTTCTCTGTTGAGTCCCCAGAGAGCAGCCGGTGGCGGGCCCTACGCACAGCCAGGTCACTGATGGCCTTGGCTGTGGCTCCCTCAGCCAGCTGTGGGGTCCCACGGCCTCGGGTCTCCATAGCTGTAGGCCCAAGTGAGCAGTGAGACCCGTGATGCTGCTGAGCCTCCCCCCTGCGGTATCCTCCAGCTTAGGTCCTTTGGCCACCCACTGGGCCATACCTGGACTGGAACCACTGCTCCGACCCACAGCTTCCTCATCCAGCTTCGGCCGCTGCTCCCCCGAGGGTTCAGTGACAGGCCCAGATACCCCCTCTCCAGAGGGGGGTGTCAGGACCCATATACCCTCCTGTGGTTGCCTCCTGAGGGTGCTGCTGGCCTCCTCAGGGCCCTCTGGGAACTGAGGCGCATCCAGGAGGCCCGAGCAGCGGCGTCGCACTGTCATTGGAGGGCTTGAGTCACTCTCTGTGTGGGACGACTCAGACACTGACAGCCGCTTCCGTAATCTATGAGACACAAGGCCTGGGGTGAGATGACCCAGGTGGTCCCCCTCCTCCTGCCAGGTCTCCTTAGGGGTTATAGTAACACAAGGGTTACAGTAACAGAACTTTCCTCCGCAGACGTTTCTCCAGGAGCCACCCTTGTGAATGCCCCCTCCCTGCCACCTGCACTCCTTGGCATCGGAATCTCTCCCATGATCTGTGACAATGCAGGGATAGCTGTGTCGCCCACCCTGGGTGAACTCTGGGTACTCACATCTCAGGGGAGCCAATCACCCAGCTCCGGTCTCGGCCTTTGAGCCCTGCCAGGCCATCTGAGCGGTCCTCCTTCTCCTCACTCAGGCTGCGCTTGGTCGGCGGTGGTGTCCGGCGCTCCTCGAGCAGTGAGAGCCGCTCCATGCTGCTGTACACCTGTGGGCACAGGGGATGCGCTGGGGATGGGCTCTGGCAGCCGTACCTCCCAAGTGGCATAAAGCATCCTTGGCATCGGAAACCTAGGAATTTGAACCAGTTGGCTCCTTCCCTCTTCCACACACCCCTGCTGAATATTTGGGGAAGCGGTTATTCCATTGATCTGACCTGGCATCTCATGTCAGGGACTGCAGTGGTTCTAGAAGCACCTATATATAGCTATATGTAGCCCCAGCCCTTGGCTCCTCTTTTTCTAGAGGTGGCCCCAACCCCAACTCCCTGAGCCTGCCCCAGGAGTGCCCTTTGACAGGCCCTCTTCTTCTAATCCTCCAGCCTGTTCTGCCCATTCTGGGCCTCCTCAGTCACACCTTGCTGAACCTTGGAGAGCAGGAAGAGAACTGGCGGATCTCAAGGCAGCCATCCTCACTCACTTCTTCCTCATCCTCCGAGTCCATGTGGTGGTATCGCTCTGAGCGGGCTGGGCCAGACATAAAGGACACTTTCCTTCAGAGCCCTGCTGGTGGCCTCCTTGTGACCCCATTAGATTTCAGCAGAGCCCTGAGAAGTTGCTCCCAATGCAAGTTAAGTGCGCACAGGTGTTTCTAGGCAAACAGGTAGGACCCATCCTCCACCCCACCCATCGGTGGCCTTACTGTCAAAATAGCTAGTATCGTCCTCTGACTCCAACTGAGGAATAAATTCAGCCTTCTGGCGGAGAAGTCCTGTCCAGTCCAGACCAGTAAAGAATGGGTGCTGCTTCACCTCATAGGCACTGCCTGTGGACAGGGAGGGCATGGGCCACATGGAGTCCAGGTCAGCAAATCTAGTAAGAAGCCAGACCTTCAGAAGCTATACCTAGGGGATCAGCTCAAGCATCTTCCCTTTTCTGCCTACAGAGAGCAGGGGCAGAGTTTCAGGATCCAGAGGGGCTGCCCGTAACTGAAGCCTGAACCTCCAGGGTACGTGACCCAGCCTCCCTTACCCCTCTTCCAAGTAGTGAGAAGTTAGCGGGGTCTGCCCTACCTGTGCCCAGTCTCTCCAGAGGGTTCTGGTGGAGCAGTTTGGAGGTGAGGTCCTGGGCGTCTGGGGGCAGTGCATCATCACCCTCAGGCCACACAATCTCATCTGAAGTCATCAGGGGTGAGAGGGAAAGGAGAAATTGTGCGTAGAGTGGAGAGATGCAGAAGAGGGTCCCAGAACAGTGAAAGGAAAGGAGGCAAAAAGGACCCAGCCCGGAGCCCCTGAAAGCCTTGCCTGGGACCCCAGTCCTTAAATTCTATAGGTTCCTAGACCATAGCTTGATCTCTGATCCACAGCAGGCACTGCAAAGCTCTAGCTCACCCTGCTTTTATACTCCACAAAACATACAGACATACCCCTCACACTTATGGGATGTGCACATACACAGACAGGAACACACAGGTGTATATGGGAGACATGGGAAGCCCCAGGAGACACAGTGTGCACATGTATGTACATGCAGAAACACAGAGACACCCACCCCCAAAGCAGCAGACATCACAAACACACATGGTGAGTTCAGAACAAGAGCTCATAGGCCTCACAAGCTGCCTGCATACATCATATTTGTGGATCCAGACTCTGTTTCCCCACTGGGCCAGGGGGATAGTACCTACCACTGATCACCTGCCCAAAGAGCTCCTCCGGAGTATCTCCAAAAAAAGGGACGCAGCCCACCAGGAACTCATACAGGATAATGCCCATGGCCCACCAGTCCACTGGCTTCCCATAGCCCTGGCGCAGGATCACCTCAGGCGCAATGTATTCTGGGGTCCCGCATACCTGGGCACAGAAAAGCCAGACTGGCTCAGCCTCCTGAGGCTGCTGACTGGCATGACAGCCGGAGATGGGGGATGCTCCCACCTCGAGCAGAAGAGTCTCTGAATGAAGACTCAGCCCACCTTAGTTAATGAACAAGATCAACAGAAGCCCCAGGGAACAAGAGTCGGAACTGTCAGTAGGTATTTCCTAATAAACAAAAATGTCTCATTCTAGCCCGGAACTACCATCCCTTAAGCCCTCAACACCCACCTCTGGCATCTGATCCCACAATTGGCCTCTGCACTCCAGCCTCTAACAAAACAGACCCTATCGGTCACGTAACTACTACAGGGACTGGTGAACAGTCACAGCCTGAAATGTCAAACCAGGGAACATCCAGAGGCTGCCTCTCAGGACGCTGGGCCACAGCCCAGTGGAAATTCAGAGCTGTGTTCCAAGAACCTCAGGCTCCAGGAGAGCCTTGTCCTTGATTCAGGCTGGGAGATTCAGGACTGATCTCATATGAAATTCTGTGCTAACAGTTACATGACCTATTTTCCCCAAACCCTGAGGAGGAAGATGACTTTGGATTTTATATCCATATGATTCTCATGGCTCATCCTGTTTTCCAAAGTGCTACCTATCTCAATGCCTCTCTAGAACTCAAAGGTAGAAAAGATAGGGGTTCCCAATCTTAACATCTAGCTACAAGGTAGGCATATGGCCCCAAGGCCTTATTCTAGGGCCTGGAATCTATGTATGTGTACACAAATGTAAAGATGGGGTCTCACTATGTTGCCCAGGCTGGCCTCAAGCGATCCTCCTGCCTCAGCCTCCCAAAGGGTTGGGATTATGGGCGTAAGACACTGCGCCAGGACAAGGGCCTAGAATTTAACCCCCAATGTATCAACTACTCTTCCTTACCTGCTTGTCCAGGAATTCCCGGGCATCCTTTTCAATATGACCCTCATACAAGTTAGTTGTCAGACTCATGAGGCCAATTTTGGACAGTCCAAAGTCCGTGAGCTTGATGTGCCCCATGGATGTAATTAGGAGGCTGGGAGAACGGAGAAATAAAATTAAGAAGTTATTCCTGGTTTTCTGAGAGTACTGATTTTAGTATATGCCCAGTTTCCCCACTCAGGCTTCCACGGGGGTACTGTGAGACACAAGCTGGGTAGCTTCAGCAGGGGGGACAGGCAGGTGTGGAAACGTAAATCGCTCTGGCTGTGAGTGCTACATTCTGCACAAGCAACGAACCTACCTTTTGCCCATTCCCACAACTCCATTTCTGTTTATTGCCCTAACTGTATTCTATATTGGGGGCAGGAGTCATTCAGTTGAGGAACAGAGTTTCTTCTACAGAGCTGAGATCAGCCTCATCCTAAGGCAGCTGCTGGAGCCATTCCTAGTCCCCTCTCCCAATCTGACTGGCCCATAATACTCCTGTTTCAGGGAGAGGGGCAGGGGGCACACATAATTTTGTTCTATGTCCATGGCTGGTCTTGGGAGGAGGGTTAGTTGGGAGAAACTAGAACTAAGATCCCTTTATATACTCTGCCTGAGCCACTCATTTTGTGCTGAAGGCTTTACCCTGCCACCCTTTTATTCTAATCATTCCCCAAATACTACCTCTGGCTCCGACTTCCTTTTTGAGCTCCAGGCCTACCCAACTGCCCATGTGTCTTACAGGCTTCAGAAACTCAACCTGTCCAAAACAAAGTCACGCCTCCCAACTGGTTCCCCTCCTCAGTGAAAAACAATAATTTCGGTTATCTGTTGAGCTCTGTGCTAAGTGCTTTAAAAATATTCTGGCCCCTGAAATGTTTTCTAGAGTAACACATCAAAGGTAGGTATAATTATTCCCTATATTAGAAAGGAGGAACGTGAGGGTCAGGGAAATTTTAATTAATAGACTCAAACTCAGACTTAATAAGCAGAAGAGTGGCCATCTGAATTCAGGTCTGTCTTATGTCAAAGCCACTTTCTCCTACAGAGGCTTATCACCCTGCACCAGTCCCAAGCTGGAAATCTGGAACACATCCCAGCCTCTTCTGTTCCCTCACTTCCCTTCCTACCCCCACCCCAGCCTGATCCTCTTTCCTTTCTACTTCCCCACGCTACCTCTCTTCTTTCTATCCTGACTCCCTGTTCTGCTGCAGGCAGTGCTGTCTTTGCCCTGGTCTCAGTATCTCTTTGGCAGTGGTCTCAGTGTCTCTTTTCATCGGCAGAGTGAGCTTTCTAAACCTAAACCATAATCTGGGCATGCCATTCTATCATATCTTTGGTTAGCAGACCCTTCCAAGACCCTCTAGGCCCCTTTAAAATAAAACCCAAATATAACAAAAGAGCCCTTGATGAACTAGTTGCTGCCTCTCTCTCTAGCCTTTTCTCTTACTACTCTCTCACCATCTAAGCTGTTGCCGTATTGTACTATTTGTAGTTCCTGAACAAGTGCTGTTCTCTCGCACCTGTGTGCCTCTGCACATTCTGCTCTCCTGCTTTAGAACGCAGGTCTTCCTTTTTCCACTTGACTAATACCCTCTGAGAAGAAGCCTATATACATATATTTCTGTCTCCCACTGTAGACTTAAGTTCTACATGCCAGGGACTACATTTAAAAACCCAAAATATAGTGCTGGCACAGAGTAGATGTCAGTAAATGTCAGGACACTTGTTTAGCCATCTACTAGATGTGCTTATTCTTTTGTTCTTGCTTGGTTTCTTCAGTGGGGCTCCTCAATGACTCTTTCATGTCACCAAAGACTTATAGTGTTCCAGCCAGACCTTGAGGCAATGATCTGCATCTGGGGCGGTCGGGGGGCTAGAGAACTAGGCCCAGATGGACACACACAGGAACATGTTTTCCCAGCAGCCATCTGGATAGATTTAGAGCTACTGTGCTTGCCAACATTTTGTCTAGAGACCCAAGAGGGAGACCCTGGACAAGGGACACAGATTGTGGACATACTTGTCAGGCTTGAGGTCACGGTGTACGATGCCATAGTTGTGTAAGTACTCCAGGGCCAGCACAGTTTCCGCAAAGTATAGACGCACCATGTCCACAGGCAGGGCCCCAATATTCTTCAGCAGAGTGGCACAATCTCCCCCTGCAACAAGCCCAGGCTACCATGAGGAAAGGATTCAGTTCCCTGCTCTAGCTAGCCAGCTCCCATCTGGCAGTTTCTGAGGTCCCAGGGAGACAGCTTCATGGAATATCCTGGTGCTGGAGCCTCTGATTCTAGCCCCTTTGCTGCTGGCATGGGTGGGAGACAGGGTGATATGGTTTGGCTGTGTCCCCACCCATACCTCATCTTGAATTGTAGCTCCCATAATTCCCATGTGTTGTGGGAAGGGACCTGGAGGGAGATAACTGAATCATGGGAGTGGATCTTTCCCATGCTATTCTTGTGATAGTGAATAAGTCTCATGAGATCTGATGGTTATTTTTATTTATTTATTTTTTTGAGGCAAAGTCTTGCTCTGTCACCCAGGCTAGAGTGCAGTGGTGTGATCTCAGCTCACCGCAACCTCTGCCTCCCAGGTTCAAGCGATTCTCCTGCCTCGGCCTCCCGAGTAGCTGGGATCACAGGCGTGCACCACCACACCCAGCTAATTTTTGCATTTTTTGTAGAGACGGGGTTTGCCATGTTGGTCAGGCTGGTCTCGAATTCCTGACCTCAGGTGATCCACCTGGCTCAGCCTCCCAAAGTGCTGGGATTATAGGCATGAGCCACCACGTCCAGCCCATCTGATGGTTTTTATAAAGGGGAGTTTCCCTGCACAAGCTCTCTCTCGTCTGCCACCATGTGAGACATGCCTTTCACCTTCTGCCATGATTGTGAGGCCTCCGCAGCCACATGGAACTGTAAGTCCATTAAACCTCTTTGTTTTGTAAATTGCCCAGTCTCTGGTATGCCTTTATTAGCAGCATGAAAATACACAGGGTATGGAGGGGGGTGGAAAGTAAAGTGAATCTGCTGATAGCTGTCATGGACATTTTTCAGGCCAGAGAGGGAAGGAACCCAGGCCTTTATTAAAAGTAATGGCAAAAATGCAATTACTTTTGTACCAGCCTAATATTTTAGGACAGGAATACTGCATACTGTAAACATATCTGGCTGAGATATTAACATTTGTTCATGTTACTTCCTTCTTACTGGCTTTTAGTTTCTGAGTAAAGTAACACTATGAACCCCCAGCATGTACCCACTAAACACTAAAGGACATTTTTGTTCAGCTTCAGCTTCAAGACTAGGCACAATATCTTTGGAGGCTGTATACACAGTGAGAAGGTGAGAGGGAAGGCCACTGGCAAAGCTGCTGCCTCTCTCCAGAACTATGCCCCATGTTGCTCTTCTGTTCTACTCCCAGAGCATTTTGCTTGGTTTTAGGGGGTGTCCCCTTTGCAAGCCATTCAGGATAATTAATGGCTTTCCTTTCTTCTGAGGGTCCGGATGCAATCCTCCTAGCACCCAATCCTGGGCTTTTGCAGCTCTGCTGCCTCCTCTGTTGCTGTCTGATACCAGCAGTAGAAAGCATGCAGACTTTGGGGTGCAAGATTCTATAGCTGCTGGCCTGCTACATCCTATCCCAGAATGCCTCTCATGGTAGAGGCAGGGAGCTTTGTGCCCACTGTGGCCAAATGGTCTCTGTGATCCTGAGGCAGAAACCAATGCCAAAGGTGGACTGGAAAGCTGGGCCCTGAAACTTCACCTCTGTACAAAGCTGCTGGTCCCTGTTTAAGGCTAAGTCTCAGATTGTGCCTTGGCCTCCATGCCAGGCCACCTTTGCCTCAGTACCTTCAACGTACTCCATCACCATGCACAAGTGGCGCTTGGTCTCAAAGGAGCAGAACATGCTGACCACAAAGGGGTTCTCAGCGAAAGTCAGTATGTCACGCTCCACGAAGGCCTGCTGGATCTGGTTCCGTAGGATCAGGTTCTGCTTGTTGATCTTCTTCATGGCAAAGCGCTGCCGGGTGGACTTGTGCCGCACCAGGAATACAGCCCTGGGAAACACAGTCCGGCCCATCCCCCATGGACCCTCAGCACCTGAGCTGTGCTCTCTGCCACCCAAACTGCCTTCTCTCACACCTTAGTAATAATGCACAGAACAAGGGGGCAAGGGCATGCATGTCAATGAGAAGGGTCTGGGACCCCCTGGTCCATAGAACTCTTAAACTTCTTGATAGACCATGTCCTGATGACACGGCTCAATGCTTCCCCAGACCTCAGGGAATAGAGGATGCGTGGTAGTAAAAGGCATGGGAATCTTGTCTGGGAAAGGAACAATGATCGGATATAGGAGGAATCTGAACTCCTGCCCACCCAGGAGGCTTCTGGGAGTGAGAAGGTCCACCCCGAGGCATCTGCCCAGAGGACTGGACAGCATACACTCTCACATGGAAGAGATCAAAGGCTGACCTGGCTTCAGTCCTGGCCACACCCTGACCCCTGCCTTTACCCATAGGCGCCATTGCTGATGAGCTTAATGGTCTCGAAGTCCTCTTCAGAGGGTGTCTTTTTAGATGGCAGAGATGTCCCACGGCCCTGGAAGACAAGGGAAAAGGCAGGAGACAGGCATGCTTCTCAGAGCCCATATCCTTGCAGAAGCTGTGGCTCTAGCATCTTCTCAGCTCTCAGCTCTAGTGCAGTCTCCTGCCCATTCTTCTGGGAGTAGAATGACTTCTCAGTGTTTGCTGTCACCAACTCCCCCATCCCTTCCTCAGATATTCTCTTAAAGAGAATTCATAGCTCTTTGCTTCATAGGGCCCAGGCTCCAGGAATGGGGTAGGAGCTCAGGGTTTTTACCTCAATAGAATCATCTGTCTCTGGAGTGTCAGGACTGTCACAGCTGCTCAACTGGGCCATTTCTGGAAACAAAGACACAAGAGAAGAGTGTGCGTGGCAATGTCAGGTATCTCAGCAGTATCCTCAGATCACACAACAGGTGCATGTAGGGTAGGCATTAATGCTTTTTGCATCAGCCTAGGATGTGAATTCAGTCACACGGCACTATACCCAATGTAGTCCCAGCTTTTGGATCAGGAAACAAGCCAAATCCTACTGCTACTCCCATTTCCAGAAGTCCATTGCCATTCACAGGGCCTGGCAAATTTATAAACTTGGGACATTTCCTGGAAAACAGGGCCTGAAACTGGGTTACTAGTTCCCATCCTGCTGGCCAAGACTGCTTCACTGGATGGGGCTGGGAAGCACAGAAGGCAGGAGCAGGATACCTACAGACCAGGGACTTGGAAGCCCATGGTTGCTGTAGGCGTTCAGCAGGAAGCCCAGAAGAATGGCGGTATCCTCTGAAGCCCTGTGTTGGACCACCCCAAAGACACAGGAAGACCTGTAAGGTGGCCAAGAGGAGAGGCAAGTTGCAGAGGAGGTGACCATTTTTGCAAATGTGATTGTGGCCCTTTGTTGTTGACCTCTTTGGAACTGAGGTTCTAAATGCAACTCAGCCGGCCGATGCAATCCAGGTTGGGATCTATCAGGCAGATGTGAACAGCAGTTCCAAAGTAAAGACTGTTTTGTCACAGAGATCACAGTGTATCTCCTAAAATCCTGAGGCCCCCGGGGCCATGTTGTGTCCATGGCCAAGCTAAGTCTCTTTTCCAAGCAGCTTCCCTGCTGTTAGAGCTTGCCAGCAGCGGTGGGGCCTCTTTGCAGCCACTAGGCAGCATGCTCACCCTCTAGGGGATCCCGTGTGAGGCCCAGCTGGCTAACGATGTAGCGGGGAATGTCACATTTAATCCCTTGTCCCTCTTTGGCGTGGCCCTCAGCTGCTTCTAAAAGGTGGTAGAACTCTTCAGGGTCAAACTCCTGTACCAAGGGAGAGAGGTAGTCAGTGGTGACAGATATAACCGAAAGCTGCTGGCCTCTTTGGTTTTAGAGCATATAGTAGACTGAGATGAACAAGACTTTCTCTGTGATAGGACACTCCCACCCCTGAATATTCAGAAACAACATGATTCAGGGATCACAGGAATGGGGACAAAGATGTCTTACAGGTCACCTCCAGATTGGACATGCTAAGCATATGCTGTCTTCCTGGCAATAAGAACTAGAGGTTTTACTCTAAAGAGAGCTCAGCCTATTGAGCTAGTCCCATACTTTCCATCAGCCAGGTGGCACTGTCTAGTGTATTCAGATGCCCAGTCCACAGCAGTCCTGGCACACACTCAATTATGGTTCACAGGAGCTTTGGCACAGCCCTACTGGTGCATGTATACCTTCAAATATTTACTGGGCATCTCCTATGTGCTAGAGGCTGGAGATCCATTGAAAAGCACAATCCTTGTCTGCATATAACAGAGCGCCTACTAAGTGCCACACACTGGGTTAAACCCTCTAGCAACTCTTTGACCTCACTGAGGAAATCAAGGCTCGCAGGGATGCACTGATTTGTCCATAATCACAGAAGTACGAAGGAATAGAAAACCAGCATTCAGCCCAGGTCTGACTCCAAGCCCCTGCTTAGCCAAGGACTTCATGTTCCTGAGGGAGAGGCTCTCTGCTCTATCACAGCACTAGCCTCTGCTCTGAACTCTGTTCTCATTCCCTGTGGCCCCAGTGTTTTGGAGAACTGTACCTGTCTGGATATAACCTACGCCAGACCTGGAAGTCCTTTTAACTTCTTATCCTTCCTTAGCTCCTATTTGGTCAGAATGTCTCTCTCATAAATACCCCTCTAATCCACCTCTTTCTCTCTGTTATCCTACCATTCATTGTCTGAGTTCTGGCCACCCCATCTCACATGAATTGCTTTGAGTACCTCTGCCCTGATGTCCCTGGCTCATCTTGCCCTCTCTTCCAATTCACTATCCATATTGCAGCCAAAGTAATCTTTCTTAGGACTAAATCTGATGTAATATTTACACAGAAATAAATAGGAACCAATTACTGATACATGCAACAACATGTATGAATTTCTACAAACATGCTGAGTGAAAGAATTCAGAACATACTACAGAAACCACACAGAAACATGGTTTCATTTCTAGGAAACTGTACAAAAAGCAAATCCATCCCTAGTGAAACAAAGCAGGTAAGTTATTGTCTGGGAGCAGGAGGAAGAGAGGACTGACTTCAAAGGGGCACAAGGGAAATTATATGATAGAAATATTCTCTATGTCACCTGTGGCCATGGTTCTACAAGTGTGTATTTGTTAAATCTCAACGAACTGTACCATCAAAGGGATATATTTTATTGTATGAAAATTATACCTTAATAATATTATTTAAGAAAAAAGTAAATGTGGCCATGTCACATTCCTACCAAAACTTTCTGGTGCCTTCAAGTGGCCGTAAGGGTAATGAAAAACTCCAGAGCCGAGAACCCGACACCCTCTGTGACCCTGTCATAGCCTACCTTCCAGGCTTACCCCTCAGCACTTCTTCAAACCCACCCTGTGCTCCACTGAATGCTCCTTCCTATGCTCCCAATCTGGGAAACTTAGACTCATCCTTCAGTTTGCTGAATAAGCCTCACGTCCCCCAGGGAGCATTCACTGAATGTTCCTTCCAGGGAAGACTAAAGCACTTCCTTTTCCAGGTTCCCGTTACGCTGTGTACTGACCTCAACTGCAACACTTCTCGCAGTATTGTAATTACTATTTACATGTCCTCATGCCTCATGCTTCCCAACTCCACTGTAGAGGAAACATCCCAAGATCAGAGACTGTGCTTTATTCATGTCTGTATCTCCAGTGTCTAGCACGAAGTAGGTACTCAGTCAAGTATTGCTGAAGATAAAATGAAGGACTCAACTTGTGCAAACTAAACTGGGCTATGCTCCTGACACTTCTCACCCCCAAGACTCCAACTGACATGAGCCCTGCTCATGTTGGGGTGGGCTAGACTAATAATTCTCCCTGCCACATCCCCTCAGGACCATACATTTGTGCTCACAAAAATCTGTTTAGTCCCCCAGTGGTGGCAAATCATATTTAAATAAGGACCTAAGCAACAGAAATGGCAGTGGTTACCACCACAATTTTGCTGTCATCAGGATACTTCCTCTATAGTCCTCCTCTAAATCTGCCCACCCGACTTTCCTAGAGTCCACTCACCAGGCATTCCAGGAGACGTGCTGGGCGGGCAATGACAATCATCAGCTTTTTCACCAGCTGCATCACAAAAGCCACTTCTGAGCTCTCTGAGCGCTCATGAGCCTATAGAGAAAAGAAGCGTTGCTTAATCTATTGGCCCAGTGTGGCTGGGCTAAGCAGGACCAGACAGGGCAGAGCTGACTCCAGGGAAAAACAATTCGGTAGCATAGAGAGCTCCGCAAAGCAAGGAACTCAGAGAAGGCTGGCTGGCTGTAAGAGGGAGCGAGTTGCTCATAGGGAACCATTTGAGCTTTAGAACCCTACATGACACCAAGAAATGCCACACAGACATACAGCTGTACCAGCTCCTCCATCCAACAAGCCTCACTTACCCTCCAGACCCCAGCTCAAGGGGCAGCTCTCAATGGCGCCTTCACTGATGTTCACTTTCCACCCTAGACTGTAAGGAGTAGAAAGACCTCAAAGCTGAGGAGTGATATGACCAGAAAGGTACTTCAGAAGGATCACTCTGGCTGCAGTGTAGAGAGTACACTAAAGAGGGCAAGGCTAAATGCAGGAAAACCCATTAGCAGGCAACTCTAATAATTCAGATGAAAAAGGCATAGGTCAAGGCAGAAGAATGCAGACAAGGGGACAGACGTGGGTTACTACAGAAGCAGATAAGGGGTGAAAGAAGCATGAACAGAAGGCAACTACAACTTCAATTTTAGGAAAATTTCAATGAATAAGTGAAATAGTAACTATAAGAAGCCATTTAGGTGATAGGTAAAGAATGTACTGCATTTGGTTTTAGAGAACAGCTAGGCAGAAAAGATAAGCTCAGTTTCGGGCGGGTAGAGTTTCAGGCACCTACATGAGAGTCTCTTGGGTATCTGCTTGGCCCATGGGCCTTTCTCTTTTTTTCCTGAGAACCGCTCTGGTTTCTAGGAGCCACATTTGTACTGTGTGTCTGCACCTTCCCTCCCACCTCTAATAGCTGACCAGAGAGGATCACTTTCCTAGGAATTTAAAAAAGGATAGAAAGACAATTGTTAACGTCAGTGTGGCCGAACTGTTTAAGAACTGTGGAAAGGGATGGCCATACCTACCATGGAAATAGAGGAAAAGATGCATACAGAAAAAGGAAGAATGAAGACTTCCTGAGCTTCCTGGAGCTTCTGGTTTCTAGTTTTGGTTCCTTCTTAAGGCCTGGTTATATCCCTCGCTTCAATTCTCTAAGACCTACCCCTTTTACTGTTATAATGTTTCCCTTTACTGTTTAAACTATTCTGAGTCAGTTTCTATTACATGCAACCAAAGAATAAGAACCAATATGGGGAAGTCAAAGTGAAGGAGTCCAGCAGGCAGCTGGGTGCACTGATCTGAAGCTCAGGTGAACAGTAAGAGTGGCAGCCACATGTGGGAGTCCTCAGCGTAGAGATGACAACTGAAGACATGGGAGCAGGTGGCAAGACATCAGAGACAGAGTGGAGGAAGGAGAAAGGGGAGACCAGGCATGCAGGATGGTGCCCTGTGACACACCAGTAGGAAGAGGTGGGCAGCAAAGGAACTTGTGAAGAGGCAGCAAGACTGGTGAGAACAGTGAATTGACAACTGGGGAAGGAAGTTTAGGAAGTAGTCACTGTGCTCCACAGAGAGGTGGCAGAAGATGGGAACTGAAAGTGGCCACAGGATTTGGCAACTGGCCAATGAGTTCCTTGGTGAATTTTGCCTGAACAGTTTTGGTAGACTGGTGGGAAGGGAAACTGGAAGGCAGAACATTGAGTAGTAAATAGGATACAAGGAAAGAAAAACAGTAAATGAGGACTTTTCTTCTTTTAAAGTATTGGTTATGAAATGAAGAGAAAGGTTGAGCAGTTGGTGAAATCCCATTTATTCTTTTAAAACCTGTCTCCTGTTCCCAACACACATATACACACACACACGAGAAGAAAAAGAATTGCTGTCTTTAACATGTTCTCTTGGCTGTTCATGCATACCACATGGTACTGTCATGCTGTTTCATAATGAGCTGTCTGTCTCTACAGCTACACTGCTGGGCCTAGTGAGTAAAGAGGCTCTGTGTCTTTTTCTTTTCTTTTCTTTTCTTTTTTTTTTTTTGAGACAGAGTTTCACTTTTATTGCCCAGGCTGGAGTGCAATGGCATGATCTTGGCTCACCGCAACCTCCGCCTCCTGAGTTCAAGCGACTCTCCTGCCTCAGCCTCCCGAGCAGCTGGGATTATAGGCATGCATCACCATGCTCAGCTAATTTTGTATTTTTAGTAGAGATAGATTTTCTTCATGTTGATCAGGCTGGTCTGGAACTCCTGACCTCAGGTGATCTGCCTGCCTCAGCCTCCCAAAGTGCTGGGATTACAGGAGTGAGCCACCACACCTGGCCCTTTTTCTTTCCTCAAATGCTAAGCCTAGCAGAATGCCTCCTATACAGCAGATGTCAGTCAATGTTTGTTGACTGTTTGAAAATATATGATCTTAGGCTCTGGAATAAGCCAAACCTGGGTTGGGTCCTGGTTTTGCTACTTAAAAAAATCAGTTATCTTGAGCTAACTTAGTTTCCTTATCTGTAAATTTAGGAAATAATATTAAGTACCTTCCTTACAGGGTTGTGAAGATTTAATCAGATAAATTAAATGAGGTAATGTGTCTAGCATGTATTAAATGCTCCATAAATGTTACTGACTTTTATTATTCTAAAATCTGATCAAGTCATTTTTCAATTTGTCACATTGGATGGTACCCACTGCCTTCATGATACAATCTAAGCTCCTCACAAGGCCGTTCAGCATCTGGCCCCCAGTTCAACTCTTCAAATTCATCTGCCAGCTGGTCGGGTGTAGCGGCTCACACCTGTAATCCCAGCACTTTGAGAGGCCGAGGCAGGGCAATCACTTGAGGTCAGGAGTTTGAGACCAGCCTGGCCAACATGGTGAAACACCTGGCTAGTGTACAGAGGGGGTCTCACTTTGTTGCTCAGGCTGGTCTGAAGCTCCTGGGCTCAAGTGATCCTCCCATCCTGGCCTCCCAAAGTGCTGGAATTACAGGCATGAGCCACTGTGCCCAAGCAAGAGGTTGTTTATGCTGTTTCCTAGCTTCAGTGAACTCCTACCTGTTTGTTAAGATCTAGCCTTCCCTGAACTTTCCACAAAGAGTCAGCATATCCTCCTCTGTGCTCAGAACCTACTTATCTCTAGTGCTCATCAATCACATTGTATTGTAGTCAGTGGAAGTGAGAGAATTCACATCTCTCACTTCAGTGTAGTCATAACTGTTATTCAGTGTAGTAATAACTGTTATTTTTATTAAGTACATGTTGATGGGTCTGTAACCCCATTGATGGCAAATTCCCTAAGATAGAGCCTGCACTGAATTCTTTTCTGCATTCCAAGGGCTTCACAAATTAGGGAACAGATGAACAAACTGGCTCCAAATTCAGTGCTCTTCCTATTGTATCAAACAACCTAACCGTACAAGCAGTCAGTCTGGGAAAATGCCTAAAGGTTTTGGGCAAGGCTCTGACTTTAGCATTTTAGAAGATAAATCTTAAACGTACCAGGAAACTTGGAAGTTACTCTACATTAATCCTTTACCTGATGCAGTAATCCCTGATTCCTATATGTCTCTGGGGTACCCCTTTCCATTGCTGGAAAACTGTCGGAAAGTTTTTCTTGAACAGAAACAAACAGCTACCAGTGATTTTCATGGGACTCTGGCTTTCTAAAGTTATACTTCTACAATGTTTGATTTTAAGTATTTCTTTTGAAATCACAAAAAGATATTTTTGTAGAAGGAACTACTTTTTCACCTATTAAATCAAAACCTTTCTCGCTGTAACTTCTGCCCACTGGACTAATTATGTCTTTCAGGGATACTAAGAACAATCTGCTCTCTTCTATATATGAGAAACTTTCCACTACTTGACAACAATAATCACGATCATCTTTAGTCACCCTTTCTCTAGATTCAACTGTTCTCTGAAAATTTGTTTAAACTCCCTGCTCCTTCTTATTTCTAGACAAACACACTGATGTCCTTTTGATCATTAGCCCTGGACCCTCAGTTCAGTTGGTACTACTCCAGAGAGAGAGGTCTTGGTCTGGAGGTAATAAGGGGTTCTGGACTGGGAAATTTTCTAGTGACGTGATGAGCTCTGGGAGGACAGGCACATCCTCTCTCTCCCAAACTATATTAATGGATAACATGGAGCCGCTGTGGTCTGAGTGAGATGGCATCTGGCCACCTTAATCAAGAGGCTGATAGCAAAGGAAGCGCTCGTGCAGGAAGCAGTGCTTAAGAACTCTCATGTGCTTTGGTCTTGGCCATCTCTGGATTACTTTACCTTTAGCCTCCCAGAGATTTTTTCACACCAGGGAGGATCAGGTCTCAAAACATGGAAGTCACAACTAGAGAACTTCTCACCATGCAAATGGCTAAACCCATCGTGCAAGCCTCATACCTGTTTTCCCTTGGCTGAGGATAAACAGTCTGAAGGCTCTGCTTAAACCAGTATTTCCAGTAGAAGAAAGCCCGTCACAGCCACTGGAGCCACTTTTTGGCTTTGGGTAGCAAACCTTGTAGTCAAATACTTACGACTACTACCCATGGTGGAGCTTCGTGTAATACAACAAAGTAATACAATTTTGGATTTAGAAAAGGAACAGAAGTGACTTCGTTTGATATCAAGCACGCTTCTCTCAGTATTGCAGGGGACTGAGGAGGAATCTAAGTCCCTCAGCTCTACCTTTGAGGGTGAGTAACAAGCAGTCTGTGAAGACTGAGAATACCACTAATGCCCTGATCTTAGCTTGGGATTATGAATCCAATACCAGGTGGAGGTTTTTTCAGAACCCCAGCAGAAGGACACTCACATCTTGTAAAAGTTTTTCCAAATTCTCTTGAAGTTCGTAGAAGTATTGTGATGTAATGAGGCCACTCCGAGATTTATCCAGGCAGTCTCGGGCCATCTCAATCACTTGATGATGAATAAAGCTCAGGGCTCCATCTGCCAAGGGCAGCACGCAGTCTGGAGTGTTGGAGGAAATAAACTCTGCTAGTCGCTCTTCCATTTGTGCGGTGGCCTGGGAAGAAAAGCAAGAAAGAAACACTTCCCTTCTAGTTCCAGCTCAGTTGGAGCTAAGCCTGAAGGACCTGGAAACAGCAAAATAATGGGCTCCCTCTGATCCTGGTTTCCTTACACTGCATTTGGGAAACCTGATAACTGAAGACATTAATAGATCACCTTCAAGTCAAGTCAACTCAAGATGCCTTAGCTTTATATTCAAGGCCCTCTTTCACCTGGTCTTGCCCATCTCGCCCAACTCCCTCCAGGGCAAGCTCTTTTGCTGTACGGACACACAAGTGTTTGCTATCTTCCTTCTTTACTATGCTGTTTCATGCCTGTCTGTTTATGCTGTTCCCTGTATGTGGCTTTTTGACCCTGCCAAGCCTGCCTGGCAAACTCCTAATTCTCCTTCTAATCTCAGTTCAAATATTGTGTCTCCTCTGGGAAGTCTTTCATTTCCCCAGGCAAATGGGTTTCCATTCCTCTGTTCTTCCACTGGACCTCCCAACTGTGTAAACTTAGTGTATGGGCACTGCTGGTTTCTAAACTGGGAAGTTCGTTAAGTGAGAGAGAGTTTCATTTATCTCAGGATCCTCTTACTTAACCTTAGGACCCAAGGGAGTTAGGCATGTGCTTGGAGAGCTGCTTAGTGAACCTGTCTGGTCACAGATGGTGAGTTGGAATGAGGGGACTGTGGATAGGAACATGACCCTGGCCTGGATCCCCAGCAGAGGAGAATGGAGGTCTGGCTCCAAACCTCTTAGGGACCTAACTACACAGTCATGTCAAAATGACAGATACACATCTGTGAATGAGTTCTTAGCTGCCTATCTAAAACTCTGCCTTATTTCTTTTGCTACCAGGTGGTGATTTCTGATTTCCAGTGTGTGTTTAGGCAAATGTATACCTACATACATATATATGTGGTGTGTCTACATGGAGAATGAAAGAGGAAGAGGGTGAAAAAGTGGGAGTAGAGCAGAAAGAAGTAAAGGAATCTTAACACATTTTCTCCAACAATAGTTCATCCTATAGGAAGGAACTGGAAACATGCCTATAAACACAAACATCCAATGCTACAAAAACACCTAACACACAAGGAGGAGGAGGACAAGCATGAGATACATTTCTCAACATTATATACTCCCAAACTTCGTAAACACCATATACGTCAAAATGAATTCCTAGGTGTTTGTTCTGCCTCCTTCTTCATGCTTATTGTCTAGTGCCCACTCCAAAGCTGGAAAGCACAGACCACAGGGCACAGGTTCTGCAGTCCAGTATCCCCTCTCAGTCAGGAACAGGGCCTATCTTCAGGAGGCCAGGTCAGAGCATACAGGCATGTGGTGTTGAAAAATACAGGCAAATGTGGCCACGTACAGTGGCTCATGCCTGTAATCCCAGCACGTTGGGAGGCTGAGGCAGGTGGATCACCTGAGGTCAGGAGTTCGAGACCAGCCTGGCCAACATGGCAAAACTCGTCTCTACTAAAAATACAAAAATTAGCCGGGCATGGTGGTGCATGCCTGTAGTCCCAGCGTCTCAGGAGGCTGAGGCAGGAGAATTGTTTGAACCCCGGAGGCAGAGGTTGCAGTGAGCCGAGATGGTGCCATTGCATTCCAGCCTGGGTGACAAAGCAAGACTCCATCTCTTAACAAAAAGAGACATGCAAACGGGAAACAAGATCCTAGTTCCATATACAAGGAGGTTCACCGCCAAGCAGCAGAGTTATGAATGCTACTTCTCAGCTATCTCAGGATAACAACCTACTTTCCTCCCTCAGCATTTTCCTGCTTGAAAATGAAAATTCAGATGTTAGCAAGCAACTCTGAGATCTGTCTCCCACTCCTACTGCTCTCTCTGGCCTTCTTGCCAGTGCAGCCTACTTCTGTCTGTGTACTCTCTGACACCTGGTAATGAGGTGCTGCTTAAGAAATCTCTATCAAATGAATATGCCACCAGAGGGCAAATCCTGTAATGAGTGAACCCTGACTCATGGATCCTCATGTGCACAGTGAGAAGTAAAGCCTTCAGTTCTTTCTTTCCTCTTTAATATATGGTGGGATACCTTTCTGACATTCCCCTCTGGATAACTCTACTTCTGGGTAGTAAAGAAATAAAGGCTCTGCAAATACAGTTCCCAAACTCATAGCTTCCTGCTGTCTCCTTCTCCAGCAGTCTGGAAGCCCTTGTTGCTGTGTCCACAGCCTCCTGGCTGACTTTCTGTTCTTCTTCTTGGTTATCTCTGGAGGTAGCACTTCATTCCTTCACTCCAGAGTCTTCCCATTGGGGCTGGCTGTAGGCAGCCACCCTGAGGGGTATTGCCACTCTCCTTTTAAATGGATCCTTACCTTTGGGAATCTTTCTTTGTACACATGATTCATCATTATTATTTCACTATCAAAGGAAACTGGGGATCGTCCGGGACTAAAAAAGAAAGAAATGATTGTGTTACTTTAGTGCTATGGAACTATCAAGAAGAAAGATGGCCATCTCCAGAGACCCTGCCCCTCCCACCGTCTTCAGCAGCTACATACTCCCACTTTAATGGGTACTGAGTTCCAGAGCCTTTCTTATTCCTGGAGTTTCCAGTATACCTTGTTCAGTTCAAAATGGTACTATATGGAGTTAGGCTTGGTTTTCACAAAGATCTCTTCCAGGCTAGAAAGACCTAGAAAAGGACTTACTCCTAAGCGTACTGGTGGCTTTCCCAGGATAACCTCCCCCGGAGTAGGATTCTCTGTGTCCTCTTAGTTTTGGTCAATAGGGTTGGGTGTGCCCCAGCATATTCTTGGGAACAAAACAAATAAAAAAACTACCAAAGCAACCAAAGGGAGATGGTGCACACGTACATTTTTTTCCAAACTAGCTGCAGGCATGGACCTAACTTGGGGATGAATGAGGCCAGTCCAGACTGTTGTGAGTTATACATCTGGGTCATTTACTGAAGGCAGCCGGTATGTTTTCTGCCTTAATTTATTATCTTCCCTGATAACCTAAATCTCCCCCTCTGGCTCATGTGTTGTTATATCTCCTTAAAAAATTTCAAAGTTGGAGCCACACAGTTGAATGGATATGTGGGTCTTGCCCAGTTTACTGCCCCTGACACATGATCCCAGATGTGCTAGGTTCACAACTGTCCCACTCTGTCTTTCTTCCCTGGAATGTGCCATGTTTTGCCTGCTATACTGCTGCACATTACCAACGATTTAAGAGTAATATAGCAGGGATTTCTCTGAGCATCACTGTGGGCCTCTCAATCTCAACTGGCCTAAAAGGTACCCTTCTCTGTGTATGGGTTGTTGAGAACACCAAGACTCAGGTGTTCCTCTGTGAGACAGAGAAAGGCACTGGAGATTCACACCTGCTCGTTTGTATGCTTGATCCTTTGCACTGAAGCCTCAGGTGCCATCTTCATCAGTCTCTGAACCTGAACCAGTCATTGTGGTCTGGCCCAGCTTACTCCCTGACACTCCTGGTGCAGTGCCAGCACTACCCGAGGGGATTCTTTCTGGGAGGAACTGTTGCTCCTCTGGGATCCTACCCTGCACATCTTAGCCAATTCATTACTTCTTAGGGACCCTGCAAAACTGAGCTCGGTCATTAAAGTCATGTTCATTTTAATCTCCATCACCTTCCTTAACCTAAAATTCTGGCACTGATTTACCAGCTAATGCCAAAGAGAATCGAAAATTAATCAGCAGCTGTTAAGGTTAGTTTGGTTTGATGAAGATGTGCCCAGGTGATTCACAGAATAAAGACATATTCAAATGGACATTTAATTCTGCTTTTGAAATGGGCTTCTTCCCCACGCCAGCAACCTGTCTTCAGCAGCAACTTTTTTAGCTGGCCTAGATCATACACCCAGGGCCAATGGGTTCTGGAGCCAGATAACCATCAGAATTGACGATACCATTGTTCTCCTTTTACCAGATATAATCTAAAGTATATTTCTGCTGCTAACTACCTTTAAACAGAAAAAGAGAGGGACCACTTGACAGTATTGTAAAATACCTCCTGGGGTGATGGGTTGAGCTGTACCTGAAGCCAAAAATAGCTTGGGCTTTGTTGAACTTGACTCACTCAAGTTGGCCAGTATATTATGCCAGGGGTTAACAAACTACAGCCTGCAGACTAACTATGGCCTGCTACCTTTTTTTTTGTTTGTTTGGTAAATAAAGTTTATATATTATTTGTGGATACTTTCATACTACAACAGCAGAGTTGAGGAATGTGACAGAGATATATGGCCTATAAAGCCTAAAAATATTTACTGTCTTGGCCCTTTATAGCATAAGTGTGCCCACCTCTGTGCTACGCAAACAGGCTGAAATCCACATGCACTGGAACAGTGGGCAGAGAGCACCCTCACCTGAGGCTCCGGGAGCGAGGCCGCATGGCTGGGGACTGCCGCCCTTCCTCATCTGGTACGCTCTCTGTGCTGAAATGCTTCGTCAAAAAGTGCAGCTCATCCGCTGTAGGCTGGAAAGGCAACTGATGCAGCTTTTCCTGTGAGGAACATGATGACTAGAGGGGAAAACATTAAGAAGTGGCATTAAAGACATGTCCCAGAGCAGTCCAAGAATGGGGAAGGACTGAAAATGGTCAGGGAACTTCCCAGTCACTATAAACCCAAAGCAGGTCTTCTTTCCCCTACTCCCTTAGCCTTGCCTGTGCTTGATCCTATTTTTCTCCAGCCCTTCAGAGCCCTCAGCCCTGACGAATTCAATATACTGGAGTCCTTCAAGAGTTGTGCAGGGAGTTGGGCCCAGACCTTCATGGAATTTTAGAACTGCAAAAGTAGTTAATAAATCATGCTTTCTCACTTGGGACATGTTTTAGGTGTACCCAGCTGCAAATAACATCCTCTTAAGTTCTCCCTTCCACAATCTTGAGAGTGCCACCCTGGGGGCAGCTCAGCAATGTTTCCTTTTGGCTGTCATCTGGAGGAGAAGTGCCTTTGCTGGTGCTGTGAAGGCTGCACCCAGACTCACTCAAGCTGGCCAATGTATTATGCCAGGGGTTAGCAAACTACAGCCTGCAGACCAACTATGGCCTGATGTCCAGCAGGCAAGAAAATCCAGCAGGAAAGAAAATTACTTTTACATCTGGACCTGAAGATTAGGCTTGGCCTGAAAACACTCATGAATTCTAAACATGGCTCAGTGACTGAGGATTCCTCACAACAACACTGCCAATCTCAACAGGCCATCTGAGGGAGGGTGCTCGGCTATCACAGGACTTCTACAGGCGCAGCTAATGCTGAAGCACCCATTCAGCCCCAGGATCAGGGAACTCCCCCCCATTACCTGACAAGACTGACAAAGAGAACAGGCAAGTTAAACACTGTCAGCCCAAGTTCTATTTACCAAACTGATCAATGATCGGGGGTTTGTTTTTTGTTTTTTTTTTTTTTTGAGACAGAGTTTCGTTCTTGTTGCCCAGGCTGGAGTGCAATGGCACGATCTTGGCTCACTGCAACCTCCGCCTCCCGGGTTCAAGTGACTCTCCTGCCTCAGCCTCCTGAGTAGTTGAGATTACAGGCATGTGCCACCATGCCCGGGTAATTTTGTATTTTTAATAAAGATGGGGTTTCTCCACGTTGGTCAGGCTGGTCTGGAACTCCCGACCTCAGGTGATCCGCCCGCCTTGGCCTCCCAAAGTGCTGGGATTACAGGCGTGAGCCACCGTGCCCAGCCTGTTTGTTTTTTTAGAGACAGGATTCTGTTCTGTTGTCCTGACTGGAGTGCAGTGGCATTATCATAGCTCACTGCTGCCTCAAACTTCTGGGCTCAAGTGATCCTCATGCCTCAGCCTCCCAAGCAGCTGAAACTGCAGGTGCATGCCACCATGTCCAGCTTTTTTTTTTTTTTTTAAAGTGACAGGGTCTTGCTGTGTTGTTCAGGCTGGTCTTTTGGAACGCCTGCTTTGACCTCTCAAAGTGCTGAGATTATAGGCCTGAGCTACTGCTCCCAGAGCCAAGGTTTAAATATCTAAATCCATTTAAGAATCAAAGCTAAAGCACCACACTGCGATAACTCTGTTGTCACAGGCTCAATAAACAAGTGAGAAATCAGCATTTCTTTTTGGCTAACAGTGCACATTTTCTCTCATAGAATGCTATAATACATGAAGTTATAAACAGCTAGTGAGATGTCTCCACAGGGTTATTTCTTGGCCACATTTTAATAAATGAGTTGGATCACAGTTGCAAAAAGTATTCTTACCAGCTATAGCTAACATGAAACTAGTGAGGCAATGTAAACTACAGTGGGCAAAACTGGTATTTTAAAGAATCCTAATAAGCTGGAGCAATGAGTTAAGTCTATTAAAATTTGCAGAAAAGGAATATTTACACATAGATGGTTCTAAAAAAATCACTTGTTTGAGTAAAGAGTTATGGGAAAGGGGATTTCTTTTTTTTGAGACAGTCTTGCTCTGTCACCCAGGCTGGAGTGCAGTGGCGTGATCTCGGCTCACGGCAATCTCCACCTCCTGGGTTCAAGCGATTCTCCTGCCTCAGCCTCCTGAGACACTGGGACTACAGGCGCGTGCCACCACACCCAGCTAATTTTTTGTATTTTTAGTAGAGACGGGGTTTCACCATGTTAGCCACGATGGTCTCGATCTCCTGACCTTGTGATCAGCCTGCCTCAGCCTCCCAAAGTGCTAGGATTACAGGTGTGAGCCACTGCGCCTGGCCCGGGAAAGGGAATGTTTATTAGAGAAAGATCTTAAACTTAACAGTTGCCAAAGACCAGTGACATCTTTGGATTAATGTGATAGTAATATCTAGGTTGGAAGAGGAAATGTACTCCTTTTCCCAGCTCGAGATTGAGGAATAAAGGCGCACTGAGCAGGGAAGACCTGAAGAATGCTGCAAGTAATGGGGATGGGGTCAGCAGGTCTACGGCCTGCTTCTGTATGGCCTTCAAAGACTAAAACATTTACTCCCCGTTGAGCTCTTTATAGAAAAAGTTGGCCAACCTTGTCATTGTGGTTTTAATAAAAAGTTGCTCGGCTGGGTGTGGTAGTTCACACCTGTAATCCTAGCACTTTGGGAAGCCAAGGCAGATGGATCACTTGAGCCCAGAAATTTGGGACCAGCCTGGGAAGCGTGATGAAACCCCCTCTCTACAAAAAATTAGCCTGCTACAGGGTGGGGGCATGCCCCTGCAGTCCCAGTCTACTTAGGAGGCTGAGGTGGGAGGATCATCTGAGCCTGGGGAGGTTGAAGCTGCAGTGAGCCGTGATTGTGCCACTGCACTCCAGCCTGGGTGACAGTGACACTCTTTCAAAAAAAAAAAAGTTGCTCAATGAGGGCTTACTTAAGGGTCAATTGTGCATAGCAGCAATTAGTACAGCTTTTGTGTTTTAGGCTAAAACATTCTCCAAAAGAAATAAACGTTTTAGAGACAGGTCCAGCTTTTTGCTTCATATGCATCAAACTTGGGTATCAAATAACAATCACTCTTCCCTTCTTTTTTGAAAGAAAAAGGTGAAAAAGAGGGGAGAGTCTACCAAGTGCTTCAGATATGAGAAAGGTGATCTGCTCTTGGTTCCAGTTCTAGAAATAAGGATGGAGGAGTAGGGGAAGTATGCTTAAGAATCCCCATATCTGGTGGTCTCATTGTCAAAGCAAAAGTTCATCCTCAAGCTCTCCTCTGCCTCCACTAGAAGTAACTGATTCCCAGAAAGGGCACTGGTCATCCTTTCCAAAGGCACTTATGGAGGTGGCTATGGTTGGGAAGGTGCCCCAGCCCTCTGTTGCACCCAACATCATCTCTCAGCAACCTCTCTGAGTTTGACTTTGGAGAAAAAGTTGAGAACCATTTTGTAACACTAGATAACCCAAAGGGAAGTACTTCCTCAGGGTGAAGGAAGTATGGCCACAGATTTGGCTACTTACTGAGACAGTGGAGCTAGGAGTGTTAGTTCCATATCCTGAAGAGGGCAAAGAGGCCAAAGACCAGCGCCGCCCATCAGTCCTGTATGCAAGAAAAAGTATTAGGCAGTTTCTGCAGGACTACACCCTGACCCACGACCTGCCTGTCTGTTCATCAGCATTTTGGGGCCAGTTGATTCACTGTAGGGCTCCTCCTTAAGACATTACTGCTCAGTCTAGTACATGCTTTTATATCTCTCCCCTACAGAGGGCTTATTGTTGTTTTCCCTGCAAAGACAGACATCTCTGACTATAAAATAGTCCATAACTTTGTATAACAGAAGAACATCTGTCATATAATACTGTGGTTTTGGAATATATATTTTCATACTCTCAACTTACTTTCATAGAAACAATGACAGAGGATTCCAGCTATAGGCAACATTACAAGATAGAACTGCCACTGAAATGCAGCTATTTCCATTTGTGAAGGCTCCATGTTAAGGGCTCTTTGGTCTTCCCCAGGCCACTGGCTGACAACAGGAGGAAGTGGGCCACCATCTGGGTCTGAACTGAGCTAATCAATGGGAAATAGTTATAGGCTGCCTAGGAGCCGTTAGGACTCATAAAACCAATATTTGGGAATGTGTGTTGAAGAGTGACAGTAACTTTATGAAAGAAGAGGGAGGTGACATACCCTTAGCTGTATATGAGACTTTGGGGGAGGCTTCCTGCTGCTCTCAAAAGGATGCTCCCCACAGCTCTCATCAAAATAAACAAACAAAACACGCCCCCACCCCCCCCCCCCCCCACCCCGCCACAGTTATTTGCTTTACTGTAGAGGGGAAAGATCAAGCAGAGATCTAGCTTGAAACTTTTATAATATGAACGTGTGATTCTTTGCCTGGACTGTGGGATGTGGTGTATTCTTTTTTGTAGAGCTTAAGGGTACAGCTTGCTCTGGTTGAAGTTAGATACAAAGTTTTTTTGCTGTTACTCACAGAACCTTAGACTATCAGCAATGGAGGATCTTTATAAGTTCATATTACAATTTACAGAGAAAACACTAAGATCCTGAGATTTGGGTGGTTTGTTCAAGGATTCATGGTTACGGCAGGGACAGGGAGAGGAACAAGCAAAAAGAAATAAATCTTGCTGGGGCTTCTCCCTTCGAAGCACTCCTCCCCACCCTCACCAATACCTAGCAGCTTTTCTACTCTGTTCTGTAAGGGGTGAGCCGCAGGTTCCATGCCACATGCACATGACTCAAACTTCATGCCACCCTGGCAGCAGCACATATAGGCTATAACTCTGCTGGAACCTAGTCTCTGAGGTTCAGACATGTCCAGGAAGGTGCTCAGACATGATGTTCTCTCTGACCTCTTTGCTGGGTCCTGGGAGCACCATACAATAAAGCAAGTCAGTTCCAGGAAACAGCTCAGCAAAGATGAGACAGGTATAACTCAGGGATGGATTTCCCAAACCCTTGTCAAATACACTTTTGTACACGTGAGTTTTCCTCCCCTTAGATAGAAACGAAAACCAGTTGCATGGCAGCTATTTCTCTGTATAATGAACAGCAGGGGCCACCAGAGTCAGGAAGAAATGCCACCACATGATGCCTCTATTTCCTCTAACTGGTCACCGCAGTCACCTGACTGTGCAAAGCTGTGGGAATAAGGGTGACTTGTCCCTAAGCTCAGAAGTTTGGAACTATTCAGCAATTCCTGCCTCCAAGCATATGAGCTCTGAGCCTTGGTTCCAGCAGGTAGAGGGAGATCCCTTTGGGCCTCTTTGCAAGACATGAAAGGCCCAATGTTCATACCCACAGTCAGAGAAGAATTATCACAACCAGTTTTCACCAACCACAACATCACAAACCATATTGTCTGGCCATGCATAGCAGTTTCCCAGCCCCTCTCCCCATTATACCCGCTATTACCTGTCAGCTCTGTGGCTATGGCTGTAGTAAAAAAATACACATTATAGTGAGAACCATGGGAACCAGAGAGAGTGATCTTTCTGAATCTTGGTATTTGGTCTAGCTTGGCACATTCCTTCTGTTTAGGAATATGTGATAGTTTGAAGTGAAATTGTAGGACCAATGGGTCTATCCTTAGTGTTCAATTCAATCTGTCTTTTGTTTGACATTGCAAACCAATGTGATCCTCCAAAGCGCCAGCCAGTAACACAGAAACAAACAATTCCTGATACTCTGTTTGGCAGGGTTGAAACACTTCTCCCCATCCCACCAATAACCAGCAGCAGCTTTTCTTACTATGTTCTATAAGAGGACAGCCCAGAGATCCATGTTCCATGCACATGACTCAAATGTCATGCCACTTAGCATAGACCTGTTTGGGTCTCAGTGGTAAAAACCGGGCCCTGAAGCCTCCTAGGTGGTCCTACTCCTAAACCCAGGCAATGAAACAGACCCATGGTATCAATCGAACTGGCTGTTCCCTCTGCCTGGAATGGTCTACACACACCTGGGTCCTCACACCTAACATGGCAGCTGCTTCTCATCCTTCAGAGAGGCTTTACATGGCCACCCAGTGGAGGTTCTCTGGCTTTAGTCTCTTCCTGTTCTTGTTTTGTTTTGTTTTGTTTTGTTTGAGATGGAGTCTCGCTCTGTCGCCCAGGTTGGAGTGCAGTGGCACGATCTTGGCTCACTGCAACCTCTGCCTCCCGGATTCAAGTGATTCTCCTGTCTCAGCCTCCCGAGCAGCTAGGATTACAGACCTGTGTCACCATGCCCAGCTAATTTTTGTATTTTTAGTACAGATGGTGTTTCACCATGTTGGCCAGGCTGGTCTCAAACTCCTAACTTCAAGTGATCCGCCTGCTTCGGCCTCCCAAAGTGCTGGAATTACAGGCGTGAGCCACTGTGCCCGGCCCTCTTCCTGTTCTTTCATGCAGCATCATGCTCTTTCCCACTATGGTGCTTGTCATAATTTATAACCACATATTTGTTTGTCTTTCTCTCCCACTACTCATTTGTCTTCCCGCCAGGACACAGCTTTCAACAAATGAAGGTATCTCTATTAAAGGTGACTTGATTGTGGTTGAATTGAGACAGAAAATATGCAAATAAGATAATATCAGGAATTGAAAAGTACTAGTTTGAAAATAAAACTGGATGATTTGATGGAGAAAGACAAGAAGGCCCCCTTAGATTGAATGTTTAGGGAAGGCCTCTCTGAGGAGGTGACATTTAAGATGAGATATGAATCATAAGAATGAGTTAGCTAAATGAAGATCTGAGGGAACAGCATTCCTTACAGAGGAAACAACCAGTACACAGACTCTCCTACATCCTGAGTTTCAGGGAAGTAGGGACTATGTCTGTTTTGTTACCACTACATAACTAAGCACCCAGCCGAGTGCGCCTGGCTCTAGTTGGTGGTGCCCCATAAATATTTATCAAATGAATGAGAAATAACTCAATGCCACCTATGGGGATCTGGCCACAGGTCTTGGTGTCCCAGCTCGTACCTACTCTGAGAGTACAGTTTATATACAGTCCAGGCAAGAAGTCTGGGATAAGTCTTTCCAGCTGGGTTGGACAAACAAATGCATCAAACCAGCATATTCTTATACTGTAAGTGATCTTATCTGGATCCTTGCTTAACAAATTGGAAGTTCCATAGGGTAGGAGAGATGAGCCCGTGGAACAAACCTGGATAAAATTTGTTTTGAATAAAGTAAGTGGGTTGAAGGAGGAAACCCAAGTCAGCTATCAAACTTATCCCAACCTGTTCATGTTCTTTTCAGCTGCAAAGAATCCTGGAAAGAGGATGGATTTATTTTGGGTTGTCACTGGAATAGTGAGTTAACACCATTTCCAGGAGCCTCCCCTTTTCCTAATATGTCTTTTTTTAAAAAGTAGTCTAAGTAGGCCGGGTGCGGTGGCTCATGCCTGTAATCCCAGCACTTTGGGAGGCCGAGGCGGGCGGATCACGAGGTCAGGAGATCGAGACCATCCTGGCTAACATGGTGGTACCCCGTCTCTACCAAAAATACAAAAAAAGAAATTAGCTGGGAGTGATGGTGGGCGCCTGTAGTCCCAGCTACTCGGGAGGCTGAGGCAGGAGAATGGCGTGAACCCGGGAGGCGGAGTTTGCAGTGAGCCGGGATGGTGCCACAGCACTCCAGCCTGGGTGACACAGTGAAACTCCGTCTCAAAAAAAAAAAATTACAAATCTGGAACCATAATTTTCCTGGAGGTCTTATACCAGGGGCTAACTCTAACCAAGAACAATTTTAAAAATTAAAAAATAAAATAAAATAAATAAAAACTCTGGCAAAGAATCTTAGAAGAGTTCTGACAAGAAATCATGTGTGTATAGAGCCTAGGTATGTGATTTGGATGGATTAATCTAATTCAGCTTTCTCTAAAGGCCTAATGATATTCCAGCCACAGGCAGAGCTGTCAGCGTTGCTGCCATGGGCCAGAGCCACGTTTGTTATCACTCTCAAGAGGGAAGAAACATGGGAGGAGGACTGTAAGCATGGCTCTGTATGCACCAAATCTTTCTAAATTCATAGAAGGAAAAGTGAAGTCCCTGTAGTCTCTTTATCCCCCAAATGAACTCCAGCTCAAAGTCAAGGAGAGAGGCACAAAGGGCCCTTCCAGCTGCTTTAAACTAGCTGAGTTAGAGAGGACAAAGAATATAACTTTGGGTCCTCCTGGAGGAGAGCTTATTTTCTCATTCATCACTCTAGGACAGTTCTAAATTGAGAGTATAATGCTTTGGAACATACCCGTAGGACATCAGGGACTTAAAAAAAAAAGTGAATTATACAAATAAATCTACTTTTACTTAATATCTACTCTCCTGTTCAAACATTCAAACACAAATACATGGGGCACCTACAAAGCAAAACCAGAACACGATCATTACAACCTGGGAGAGGAAAGCAAAGACAGAGTTTTGATGGATGGGAGCTTCAGGTAATACACTTGAAAGAGTAGTGACACTTAAAGGAGGAATCTGACATTCAACTAACCCTCATGCAAGTGCCACATGTGCTGGTCCCAGAGGAGGTTTCCTATCAACTTACCTACGGGCAGGAACAAAAGAAAAGTGAGCAGGTGCATTTGGAGAGAAATTCCGGGGGCTGTCCAAAGGACTGTTACCTGTGGATGGGAAAAGAAATGAAACTCTGTGAGGTTTGCCTGTGAGGAGGGTGGACATGACTTTTGGGCAAGAAATATTCCCCTAGCACTGGCAATTATATGGTTATTTTCTCAGGGCCACTATCAGTTTAATGAGTCTCTTTCTGTAAAAGTTTCATAGCCCAGAGGTTTTCTCCCTTGTTCCCAAGTTTCCTGTAACAACCCATGTCTCTCAGATAGCCATTCTAGATCTAGCAGCAACTTGACTATTTCCTGCCCTCCTAGGAACACACCTGAGACTTCAATCTATCTCGTCAAGTGAACCAACATTCAGAAGGCTTAAAGAGCTCATTCAGTCAGAGGGTATAGCCAAATGTTCATGCTTTCTCAAAGGGCAATAGGACCCCTAATCCAAAAGTTTCTTGCATATATATCTCTGCGCACTGTATCCAAGGGCTAAACCAGGAACAGGTGTGTTTTAAGGGGAAAGAGAAGTTCTCAGGTAGGGACTCAGGATAGTAGGAAACCTTAAGATAGTTCATAATCAAGGCCCCCAAGTCTACAAAGCATACCGCCATTTCTTATTAGTATTCACGTGTTCCCTGTAACTTGCTAACTTAAAGCGCAGAAGCTTTGAACAAAACTGTAAGTTTACCTTTGCATTAATCCCAATGGTTCTTAAACCTAAGCCTGCCATACTAATCTGGGCTATCTTCTAGCTGGGGGCTGGTACGTAGGAGCCCCTAGTTGGCAGTTGTTACTATGACTCTACTCAAAAGGCCATGTTGAAGTAAGCACCATACTCCATGCTGTGCTGGCTCCCCTCTAACCCCTGTCCAGCTCCTCTCTTCTGTGCTTACCTCCCAGGGGCCTGGTACTTCAACATGCGCTGGCTTTCTCTTGGATAGTATGTTTCCTGCACAGGGTATGGATGTTCCAAGTTGCCAAAAACCTACCCCTTTGTTTCCCACTTTCTCTATCCAATAGGGCTTATATAGCACTTAATGTCTTTTTATACTGATCTAGTAGAAACCAGCCTCTCAATCAGTGCTCCTACTAACCTATGCAGCAGCACCTCTGTATCAATTATATAATGGCATTGTTTTTGGTTGAAATAATAAGAGGCATTTTCAGTTCTTCTCACCCCCAGGTGCATAAAATATACAACTTCATCCAGTGGATCTGCTCTCAACATTGCATGAACTCTGGGTTTTCCATGCTCTGTGTCAGGGCTATCTGTTATGACCTCTCCCCATCTTCTGGCTAGCAGGCACCAGGATATAAGGGAAGTGATCCTGAGTAGCTGTTTCCTTAGCCAGAACTTAATAAGGGTCAGGCCTCCTCAGAAGTATCAAGGCTTATTTTTTTAAAAAAATTCTATTGTTTTTTGATAGTGTCATCTCATGTCAAAGATTAACAAATACCCACAGTTTGATTCTTGACATGCAAAGTCAGATGCCCTTTGTTGGTTCCCGAAACTACCCAGCTAAAGCCTCAAGGAGATGCCTGGACATGAGCATCCTACAATGACTAGCCTTCCAAGGATCGGTCTGGTTACAGAGTTACAAAGAATCTTCCAGGTGCACATAGTACAGCTAGGGTTACATAACACACACGTATGTCAGAAATAACTAACACCGAGAGGGGAAAAAAAAGCAGCAAAAAAACTAAATAAACAGCACCACTGAGCTGTAGGACAACTTCAAGCAGGGGGAGGGGAGAGCAGGGGATACAGAAAAAAGATAGGAAGAAATAATAGCGGACAATTTTGCAAATTTGATAAAAACCATATACCCACATGTTGTGTGACGGGTCCTTTACCAGATTATTTAAAGGTACACATGTTCACTGCCTGAAACCTGAAGGCTAGGCCCATGGCAATGGTACCCAGCTGAGAAGCAGGTATCCCTGAGAACCAACCAAACATCCCAGAGAGTATCTGAGAATCTCTCAAGAAAAACAGTATCATTGTTCAAACACAGTAGGCAAAGATCCAGAAAGTTAGCTTAAAAGCAGTTTAGAGGGAGCCGGGTACAGTGGCTCACGCCTGTCATCCCAGTTTGGGAGGCTGAGGAGGGCGATCACTTGAGTTCAGGAGTCTGAGACCAGCCTAAGCAACATGGCAAAACATCCCATGTCTAAAAACAAACAAACAAAAAATGCGGTTTAGAGACAGCAGGCAGCGTGGATCTCTAGAGCTGTCCTGCTGCCGTCCAGGAGTGCCTTGTATGTAAGTTGAATAAACTCGTCTACTCATCAAGTTAAATTTGTCTGAGTCATTCTTTGGTCTCATGGCTCCTTCCCAGTTTATATGGGACGTTGCAGTCCCAAGTTTTTCTTGTAACATCACAAATCTAAGAATCTCTAAGAATCCCAAACATGAGAAAGAAGAAGAGAAGTACATCAAAGAATACCCAGTCAAATCGCTCAAAACTCAAGATACAGAGAAAAATCTTAAGAGTGGCTAGAGCTTGGTGGAGCTCGGTAAAGTGAGAAGAAGATATGTTATACAGAGGAACAAAGACAAGGATTATAGCAGATTTCTCGTTGGAAACAATGCAAGAAGACAGAAGAGCAATATCTTTAAATTATGGAAGATATGGGCCGGGTGTGGTGGCTCACGCCTGTAATCCCAGCACTTTGGGAGGCCAAGGTGGGCAGATCACGAGGTCAGGAGATCGAGACCATCCTGGCTAACACAATGAAACCCTGTCTCTACTAAAAAACACAAAAAAATTAGCCAGGCATGGTGGCAGGTGCCTGTAGTCCCAGATATTCGGAAGGCTGAGGCAGGAGAATGGCGTGAACCCAGGAGGTGGAGCTTGCAGTGAGCCAAGATAGCACCACTGTACTCCAGCCTGGGCAACAAAGCAAGACTCTGTCTCAAAAAAAAAAAAAAAAAATTATGGAAGATATGGCTATTCTCCTGCCAACCTAGAATTCTAGACCTAGCTGTTGTGTAGTAAAGAATTTGACTGGCCTTAGTCCCCAGTTCCTGGGAAGGAGCCTCTAAATCCTTGGAATTTCCCAAGTGATAGGAGTGCTTTTGTTATTTATGATAGGGCCTGATACTTTATGCTAATGATGTAACTCAGGATGGGGGCTGGCCACACCTGAAAGACCAACCGTGTAATTGGAGGGTTGGGGCTTTGAGGCTCACCTAGCACCAGGGAGTGCTAGCACTCACCTAGCACTTTGGGAGGCCAAGGCAGGCAGATCACCTGAGGTCAGGGGTTCAAGGCCAGCCTGGCCAACATGGCAAAACCCCATCTCTACTAAAAATACAAAAATTAACCGGGTGTGCTGGCACATGCCTGTAATCCCAGCTACTTGGGAGGCTGAGGCAGGAGAATCACTTAGAACCTAGGAGACGGAGGTTGCAGTGAGCCGAGATCATGCCACTGCACTCCAGCCTGGCTGGGCAACACAGTGAGACTCCGTCTCAAAAAAAAAAAAAAAAAAAAGAGAGGGTTAGGGCTTTGAGCCACTTGCTATCAGTCTGACATAAACCTGACTTCCCAGAAGTGGAGAGGGGCTAGAGATTAAGTTCAGTCATATGGCCAATGGGTCAATCAATCATGCTTGTAAAATAAAACCTCATTCTGGACAAAAAGCTCCTGTGAGCTTCCCTGCTTAATAATAATTTGTATGTATTGTTATACATCCATGTGCTAGGAGGGTGATGCATCCTGACTTCACAGGGAGAAGGCACTGGAAGCTTTGTGTTGGGACCCTCCCAGACCTTGTCCTACACATGTCTTCCTTGCCCGGACCTGATTTTTATCTTTTTTGCCACAATAAAATTGTAAACCTAAGTATAGGGGTTTCCTGAGCTCTGTGAATCATTCTAGTGAATTACTGAACTCAGGGGGTAGTAAGAAACCTCAAATTTGTATCCATTTTGTCAGAAGTATGGGTGACTTGGGAACCCCCAAACTTCTGCTTGGTGTCTAAAGTGAGGGCAGTTTTGTAGCAGACTGGGCCCTTGTAAAGTTTGGCCTAATTTGGGATAGTTAGTGTCAGAAGTCATTGTACCAGCAAAAAAAATTTTTTTTTGAGATGCAGTCTCATTTTGTTGCTCAGGCAGGAGTGCAATGGCATGACCTTGGCTCACTGCAAGCTCTGCCTCCTGGGTTCAAAAGATTCTCCTGCCTTAGCCTCCCAAGTAACTGGGATTACAGGCACGTGCCACCATGCCTGGCTGATTTTTCTATTTTTAATGGAGATGGTATTTTACCATGTTGGCCAGGCTGGTCTCGAACTCCTGACCTCAAGTAATCCTACTGCCTCAGCCTCCCAAAGTGCTGGGATTATAGGCATAAGCCACTGCTCCTGGCCTCAGCAAAAATATTTTTAAAAGATAGAGGTAAAAAATAAATACTTTTTCAAACAAAAAAACTAAATAAAATTTTCAACAGCAAACCACACTACAAAAAAAAGTTTTAAAAATGTCCTTTAGGCAGAAGCAAAGGATACCAGGTGGAAATATGGATCTGCACAAAAGAATAAAGAGCAGTGGGAAACTTAACTACATGGAAAAAGATGCATGACATTTTCTTATTATTTAAATCTCTTTAAAAAGCAGTAAATGTTTAAATAATAATAATATTATTACTATTAAATAATAATAGTGTGGGATTTACAACACATGAGGATCAAAAGTTTGAAAACAACTATATAAAGGCTGGAAGGGGAGAAATGGAAGATTCTTATCCTGTATGTGAAGTGGTATAATATTATTTGAAGATTGATAGGAGGGATGTGTTAAAGATATATACTATAAATGCTAAGGCAAACACTAAACAATAAAGGGTTATAGCCTATAAGCCAATAAAGGACATAAATAGAATAAAAATACACACTTAACCCCAAATAAAGCAGCAAAAGATCACGGAAGGAGAAAAAAACAGGTGGAATAATTAGGAAACAAATAGGGAGGTGGTAGACATAAACAAACCACATCAACAGCCATATTAAATGCCCCAATTAAAAGGTAGAGCTTGTTAGATTGGATTTTAAAAAAAGAAAGACTCCATTAAAGAAACTGAGTCAATAACTAATAATCTCCAAAAAAAGCACCTGTTTCAGATGTTTCACTGATTAATTCTAACAAACACTTATAGAAGAAATGATACCAATTCTCTACAATCTCTTCCAACCAAAGATGATTGTAACATGATTCCTAACTCATTCCATGGGGCCAGTATTACTCTATTACCCAAAGCAAATAAAGATATTGTAAGAAAAGAACACTATAGACCAATACCTCTTATGAAAACAGATGCAAAAATTCTCAATATTAGAAATATCAAATCCAACAATGTATAAAAAAGTTATATACCGTCACCAAATGGAATTTATTCCAAGTATGCAAGGATGGCTCAACATTTGAAAATCAATTATCTACCATATCAACATACTAAAGAAGGAAAATCATATGGTCACATCAACTGATACAGAAAAAGCACTTGACTAAATCTAAAACCCATTTAAAACTTTTTTGATAAAAACTCAGCAAACTAGGAATACAGGTGAACTTCCTCACTTGACCAAGAACATCTACAGAAGACATACTTGTTGTTAAATTAACATCATACTTCATGGGGAGAAACTGGGTATTTTTTCTCCAAGAATAGGAACAAGGCAAGGATGGCCTCTCATTACTCCTATTCAGTATCATACTGGAAGTCTTAGCCAGTGCAGTAAGGCAAGAAAAGACGACTGGGTGCAGTGGCTCATACTTGTAATCCTGGCACTTTCGGAGGCTGAGTTGGGGGGATTACTTGAGCCCAGGAGTTCAAGACCAGCCTGGGCAACATAGTGAGACTCCATCTCTAAAAAAAATAAATAAATAAAAAAGCAAAACAAAACCAAAAAGGCAAGAAAAGGAAATAAAAGGTAAATACATTGGGAAGGAGGAAATAAAGGTGTTTATGTTTAGAGATGACATGATTGTCTATGTAGAATATTCTAAAGAATCAACAAACAACACTCCTGTAACTAATAAGCAATTACAACAAGGTGGCAGGATACAATGCTAATATTAAAAAGTCAATTGTGTCCCTTTATACCAGAAATGAATAATCAGAATTTGAAATTAAAAACACAATGCGATTAACAGAAAAACTGAAATGCCTACATATATATTTAACAAATACACTGAAAATCTATACACTGTAAATTACAAAACTCTTATGAAAGAAATCAAAGATCTAAATAAATGAGACATTGCATGATCATAATGGAAGAGTCAATATGACTAAAATGTTAATTATAAGCAATTTGATCTATGGATTAAATGCAATCCCAATCAAAATCCAAGTAAGTTAGTTTGTGAATATTGACAAATTGATTCTAAACTTTACATGGAAAGGCAAAATAACCCAAACAACCAATACAATACTGAAGAAGAATAAGGTTAGAGGACTGATATTACCTGACCTCAAGACTCACTATAAAGCTATAGTGATCAAGACAACATGGTACTGGTGGAAGAACAGATACGTAAATCAGCAGAACAAAGCAGAGACTCCAGAAACAGACCCATATAAATACAGTCAACTGATATATGACAAAGGAGCACTGGCAATTCAATGAAGAAAATATATATTCTCATTGACGAATGGTGCTGGAACAACTGAATGTTCATATGCAAAAAAATGAATCTAGATACAACCTTTTACAAAAATTAACTCAAAATGGGTCATGAAAATGATCCGAATGTAAGATTTACCTAAATGTAAAACACAAAACGATAAAAGTTGTATATGATAACATAAGACAAAATCTAAGTGACCTTGAGTTTGGCGATGAATTTTTAGGATATGAAACCAAAAGCAAAACCATGAAAAAAAAACATTAATAAGCTAGACTGCATTAAAATTAAGAACTTCTGCAAAAGATACTGTTAAGAGAATGAAAAAGACAGACCACAGACTAGGAGAAAATATCTGTAAAAAAACACATACTTGGCTGGGCATGGTGGCTCATGCCTGTAATCCCTGCACTTTGGGAGGCTGAAGATGGAGGACTGTTTGAGCCCAGGAGTTCAAGATCAGTCTGGACAATACAGGGAGATCTTGTCTCTACAAAAAATTTAAAAATTAGTTGTGTGTAGCAGCCTAACGCACCTGGTCTCAGCTACTTAGGAGGCTGAGGTGGGAGGATCATTTGAGCTTGGGCTGTAGTGGGCTGTGACTGCACCACTGAACACCAGCCTGGGTGACAGAGCAAGACTTTGTCTCAAAAACAAACAAGAAAAGTCAAGTCCCAACCCCCAACCCCCAAAACAAAACAAAACAAAAAACCCACATACTTGATAAAAGACAAATGTGTAAAGAACTCTTAAATCTCAACAAGAAAACAAACAACCCAATTTTAAAAATGAGCAAAAGATCTGAACAGCCACCTCACCGAAGAAGATATACAGATAGCAAACAAGTATATAAAAAGATTCTCAACATCATTTGGCATAGGACATTGCAAATTAAAACTACAATTAGATACTCATACATACCTATTAGAATGGCTAAAAAGGATGGGGAACAACAGGAACTCTTGTTATTGTTAGTAGGAATGCAAAATGGTACAGCCACTTTGGAAGACAGTTTGGCAGTTTCTAAAACGCTAAACGCAGTCTTCCCACACAATCCAGCAATTGCTCTAAATAATTACTTACTTGGGTTGAAAACTTGTCTACACAAAAATCTGAACATGAATGTGTATAGCAAGTTTATTTGTGATCGCCCAAAACTGGAAACAACCAAGATGTCCTTCAATAGATGATGGATAAACATACTGTGGCACATCCATACAACGGAATATTATTTAGTGATAAAAATAAACAAGCTATCAACCTACGAAAAGACAGGAACCTTGAAGGCATATTGCTAAGTGAAAGAAACTAATTTGAAAGGCTATATGTCGTAAGATTCTGACCATGTGACATTTTGGAAAAGGTAGGTATAACTATGGAGACAGTAAAACAATCAAGAGTGCCAGCGGGGAGCAGATGAGGGACAAATAGGTGAAGTACTGTGCACTATTTTAGGGAAATAAATCTGCTCTGTATGATACTGTAGTGGCAGATACATGACATTACGCATTTGTCAAAACATACAGAACTTTATAACCTAGAGAGTAATGTAAGGGAAAAAAAAATTTAAGCCTTGGTTTGTCACCTCTAAAGGCAAATTAAAAAAAAATAACTTATGAGATCAGAGGATCCCAGAGAAGAATGCAAACTATGACAACAGAATCTAACTGTATTACAAATGTATGAAACAACATCACTGAAGAGGGTGAAGGGAAAAGTGCTGACCTAAGAAACTTTAGAAATGAATGAAATCAGTTAGACTAAAGATCAAAGGAACTACAGGTAAGTACTGAACTCAACTTGATAAAGTTGTTTCTCAAGGAGTATGGGTTAATAATTTTGATACTGCTATGCATGTATACTGGAACTGAGTAGTTTATGTGTATGGATGGTGGATGATGGGACCCAGGTTTCTCATTGTTGGAGTGGAAATTTACAGATCAGCAAAGGGAAGAAGAAGCTGGAATGATCCATGTGATATTGAATTGGAGCCAGAGACATCAAGAAGAATTCATGTTTAATATAAATACAGACAATTACATATAAAAATATTGATAGATATGTGTACATTCACAGGTTAGTATACATACTAATACTATATGTCTTTGATCAATCAGCTAAGAGGGACTAGAAAAAGGACACCCCAGTAGAAACAAGCATTCCTAGAACCCAGATCTTGATTTGTAATACTGTCCTCCAATTTAAAAATCCAGACCTCTTGGAGAAATGGCTGATTCTAGGACTGGGGTCAGAAATATACAACATGAGCCTGGAATATCTTATAGTCGCAGATAGGAAGGGATAAAACAACAACAAACCAAAACCAAAACCAACCAAAAACCACCAAATTGATGTACGTCAAGGGGGAAAAGGAGCCAACTGAAAGGACCTTGATGGCCAAAACGGAACAACTTAAGCAAAAAACCTAAAGTATTAATGGATTATAGTCTGATCTAGATAATAAATATCTATTAGTTCATACTGATATAAATGATTGAATAAATAAATGGGAAGAACATCAGTGAGGATGTAGAACACTTGAACAACACTACCAACAAACTTGACATAATTGACACTTACAGACCACTACCAAACAGTAGTAATATACATTCTTTTCAGATGAACACTGAACATTTGCTAAGAAAGATCACATTCTGAGTCATAAAACAAAACTCAATAAATTTTAAAAGGATTCAAGTCATATAAATTATGTTTTCTGACTACAATGAAATAGAATTAGAAATCAGTACAGAAAGATCTCTGGAAAATCCCCAAATATTCATAAACTAAACAATATACTTCTGAATAATTTGTGGGTCAAAGAAGAAATCAAAAGGGAAATTAGAGGCTGGGTGTGCTGGCTCATGCCTGTAATCCTAGCACTTTGGGAAGCCAAGGTGTGGGAATCCCTTGAGGCTAGGAGTTCAAGACCATCCTGGGCAACATAGCCAGACCATGTCTCTACAAAAAATAAAATAAAATAAATTAGCTGGGTGTGGTGGCAGGCAACTGTGGTCCCAGCTACTTAGGAGGATGAGGCAGGAGGATCGCTTAAACCCAGGAAGTCGAGGCTGCAGTAAGCTATGATCAGGCGACTGCACTACAGCCTGGGCAACAGAGCAAGACTCTGTCTCTTTAAATAAAAATGAAAACACATGTCATACCACCAAAGCAGTTCTTACGGGGAGAATTATATCACTACATTATATTAGAAAGGAAATTATATCACTACACTATATTAGAAAGGAAAGACTAACTCCCAGCACTGTGGGAGACCAAGGTGGGAGGACCACCTGAACCCAAAAGTTCAACATCAGTTGGGGCAACATAGTCAGACTTGGTCTCTACCAAAAAACACCAAACCAAAAAAAAAAAAACAAGAAATGACCTCACTTTCTATCTTAAGAAATTTAAAAAAGAGGAGCAAATGAAACCCAGAAGAAAGGTAAAGACCAAAGTAGAAATCAATTAATAAAAAAACCACTGGAAAACAAGAGAGAAAATGTATAAAACCATACACAACGCCAGGCATAATGGCTAACGTTTGTAATTCCAGCACTTTGGGAAGCCAAGGCAAGAGGATTGCTTGAATCCAGAGGTTCAAGACCAGCCTGGGCAACACGATGAGACCCCATCTCTACAAAAAATTTAAAAATTAGCTGGGTATGGCGGTGTGCCTGTGGTGCTGGCTACTTGAGAGGCTGAAGTGGGAATACTGCTTGAGCCCAGGAGGTTGAAGCTTCAGTGAGTCATGTTTGTGCCACCCTACTCCAGCCTGGGTGACAGACCCTGTCTCAAAAAAACAAACCAAAAAACCCAACAAAAAACATACACAGGTTTTTGAGATCAATAAAATTAAAACAGTAGACAGACTAATCAGGAAAAAAAAGACAAAACAGAAATTACCAACATCAAGAATGAGAAAGGTCACATTTCTATGGATTCTACAGTTATCAGAACAACTTTATGTCAATTATTATAAACAACTTTATGTTAATTAATTTGACAACTCAGAAGAGACTGAAAATTCTTTGAAAGATATACACTACCAAAGCTCACTCAGTAACAGATAACCTAAATAGTCCTGTATCTATTAACAAAATTAAGTTTATAATTTAAAACCTTCCCACAAATTCTAGGTTCAGAGGCTTCACTGGAGAATTCTGCCAAACATTTAAGACAGAAGTAGTAACAATTCTACACACTTCCAGAAAATTGAAGAGGAGGGAATACTTCCCAACTCATAACTATGAGGTCAGCATTACCCTGACACCAAAACCAGACAAAGATATTATAACTACAGACTAATATTCCTCATGAATATAGATGCATACATATTAAAATTTCAGCAAATCAAATACAACTACATATAAAAAGACTAATACAAACGAATATTCTCTTTTCTCTCTTTTTTTTTTTTTTGAGACAGAGTCTCTCTGTGTCGCCCAGGCTGGAGTGCAATGGCGCAATCTCGGCTCACTGCAAGCTCCGCCTCCCGGGTTCACGCCATTCTCCTGCCTCAGCCTGCCGAGTAGCTGGAACTACAGGCGCCCGCCACCACACCTGGCTATTTTTTTGTATTTTTAGTACAGACAGGGTTTCACTGTGTTAGCTAGGATGGTCTCGATCTCCTGACCTCGTGATCCGCCCGCCTCGGCCTCCCAAAGTGCTGGGATTACAGGCATGAGCCACCGCGCCCGGCACAAACGAATATTCTCTAAATAATGGGAGGTGGGAGCAAATACATCATGACCAAGTAACGTTTATCTCAGGAATTCTAGTTGGTTTAAAATCTGAAAATCAATCAATACAAGTCACTACATTAGTAGGCTAATCAAGAAAAAAACATATAATCATCTCATTAGACATAGAAAATGCATTTGACAAAAGTTCAATAATAATTTTTGATAAAAACTTTTAGCAAACTAGGAATAGGACACATTCTTCAGTTGATAAAGGGTATCTATGACAAACTTAGAGCTAACACCACAGTTAACAGTAAAGACAAAATGCTCTAAGATCAAGAACAAGGCAAGAATATCTACGATTACCATTTCTATTCAAAATTATACTGGGAGTTCCAGCCCAGTGGAATAGGCAAGTTGTCTTTATTCATGGACAACATGAGCATCTCCAGAAAATACAACAGAATCTACAATAAAGCTACTGGAATAAGAGAGTTAGCAAGGCTGCAGGATAAAAGATCAATATACAAAATCAACTACATTTATACATACTGTAAATAATCAGAAATGAAAAACAACAATACCACTTATAATTGCATAAAAATATGGAACACCTAGTGATAAATTTGACAAAAGAGGCATAAGAACTTCAGGAAACATGTTGAGAGAAATTAAAGATGATCTAAATAGGTGGAGAAACAAAGCATGTGCATGGGTTAAAAGATTTGATATTGTTAAGAAGTCAATTCACTCCTAATTGATCTACAGATTCAGCACAATCCCAATAAAAATACCAGCTGCCTGTCTGATAATCTGATTTTTAAATTCATATGGAAATACAAAGGACAAGACACCAGACAAAAAAAACAGTACATACTATATAACTCCATTTATATAAAATTCTACAAAATCCAAAGTAATCTACAAGTGACAAAAAGCACATCAGTGGTTGCCTGCAAGTAATTACAAAAGGACCTAGGGAAACTTTAGGAGATGACAGATGTATTCACAATTTTGATCGCGGTGATGGCTGCACAGATGTATATACTAGGTTGAAAGCTGGCTGGGCGTGGTGGCTCACGCCTGTAATCCCAGCACTTTGGGAAGCCAAGGCGGATGGATCACCTGAGGTCAGGAGTTCAAGACTAGCCTGCCCAACATGGTAAAACCTGGTCTCTACTAAAAAAAAAAAAAAAAAATTAGCAGGATGTAGTGGCAGGAGCCTGTAATCCCAGCTTCTCAGGAGGTTGAGGCAGGAAAATCATTTGAACCCGGGAGGTGGAGGTTGCAATGAGCTGAGATCACGCCACTGCACTTCAGCCTGGGCAACAAGAGTGAAACTCTGTCTCAAAAAAAGAGAAAGTTATCTAATTTTATACTTTGAATACTGTATATCAATTTTATCTCAGTAACATTTGTTTAAAAATAAATATAAATAAGTAAAACAAATATATTAAATACCTTACATATTCATGGTACAAAATTTTTTACCTTTTTATTGAGAATGCAATGTGATTGAAGATAGCTCATATTTATGTACTCATTTACTCATTTTTATTGATTTTTTTTCTGAGACAGGGTCTTTCTCTGTCACCCAGGCTGGAGTACAGTGGCTCAATCACAGCTCATTGCAGTCTTGAACTCCTGGGCTCAAGCAATCCTCCCACGTTGGCCTCTCAAAGTGTTGGGATTATAGGTGGGAGCCACTGTGCCTGATCAGATGGCTCTTATTTTTAAAAATCTTAAGTCTAAACCCTTCTGTGGTTTGGTTTTTTAATTTAGATTTTGACTTGCTTTTATTATAGATAAAAAATAGGCCAGGGGTGGTGGTTCTTGCCTGTAATCTCAGTACTTTGGGAGGATGAGGCAGGAGGATCACTTGAGGCTAAGAGTTCAAGACCAGCCTGGGCAACAACACAGTGGGACTCTGTCTCTACAAAAATTTAAAAAATTATTAGCTGGGTGTGGTGGTGTGCATCTGTGGTCGTACTTAGTTGGGAGGCTGAGGTGGAAGATCACTTGAAATAGATTAAAAATTGAACCTTTCTTTTAGAAGATTAGAAACATTCTATTTCCAACGTTTTCAAATGATAGACTTACCAGCTTTTAGAGGAGGCATAACATTTTTCAACCAAAATCACATATAGATGGTAACATTTCTAAACGTCCATCTTCAAATTGCTTTTTTCATGGCACAAATTTCTTTTAAAGTGTAGCTACATTTGCACTTAATGATAAAATATCACTTTCGCCCTAAAGAGAGTGTTTGTGCCCCTTACCCCAAATCTCCTAGGGAGTATACTACTAAAAATCACTTGTTAGCACAGAAAAAGTTGGCATATTTGGAACACACTTTGTAAAAGAAAATTGGGCCTGTAATCTTAACACTGTGGGAGGACTTCTGGAGCTCAGGAGATTAAGACCAGCCTAAGCAAAATAGTGAGACTCCATCTCTACAAAAACTAAAAAAAATTAGCTGAGTGTGGTGGTGCACACCTGTAGTCCCAGCTACTTGGGAGGCTCAGGTGGGAGGACTGCTTGAGCCCTGGAAGGTAGAGGCTGCAGTGAGCTGCGATCATGTCACTGCACTCCAGCCTGTGTAACAGAGTAAGATCTTGTCTCAGGAAAAAAAAAAAAAAAAAAAGTGTCTTACTCTTAAATTTAGAATGGACAGAATAGAGAGGGAAAAGGAGTTAGGGGGTATCTTCGATATAGGGGGTATCTTCGATAAGCCAAATGAAAAGTGATGAGGGCTTCCATAAGGTCATGATAATGAAATCAGAATGTGCTTAGTTTACAACACCTTCTAAGTCAAAGACTTTTTCCGAGTCTTACATTGAATTCTTGGTGACACCTACCAGAATGAAAGGCATCATATGATAAGTCTTTGCTCTTATATAAATAAGGTAAATACTGTACTTATTAAGTAATCAATTTTTAAGGTTCATTTATTTATTAGGATTTTTTAGACCTGATTCACAATTCAACATTCTACATTACCAAATATGGCCAATGTTGCAGAAAAGAAATGGTTTCCAAGTTATGGAGTTGTTGCCAGGATAACAGCAAAAAACAGACTACTATGTATGTGATGGAAATCTTTGGCAAAAGGCATCTGTAATGCAAGGGGAAGTAATGATGAATTCCCACCAACTGCAGGCAACAATATAATAAACAAGCATTCTTTCCAACTGGCCAGGCTCTGCAGACTTTTCAGAAGATGCTATTCTGACACTACCTCAAGCTGGGTATACTGCAATTAAACTCTGATGCCATCCATATAGAGTTAGCATAGACCCCACAGTTTAAGAGCAAAGTCCTCGACAAGACTGCCTCACTTCCAACACCAGTCATAAGTCTTTGTGGGGATGGCAGGGGGAGGGGCCAAGACCACCAGCATACCTGGCTGACTAGCTGCAAGTTCAGGGAGTACTCACAGCCCTCCCACATTCAATAATTTACTAGAACAACTAATAGAATTCAGAAAAGCACTATACTTATTATTACAGTTTTATTATAAAGGATACACAAAGGCAGGGTGAGGTGTGGGAGGGGAAGTAGAGATCCTGTGACCTCTCCTTGTGGAATCCGGGAGTGTCACCCTCCTGTGTTCACCAGCCAGGAAGCTCTACTGAGCTTAAGGTTTTCCAGAGTTTTAATTTTTATTACATAGTCATGATTGATTAAATGATTGGCTAAATGACTGAACTCAATCTCCCGGTCTCTATCTCAACCTTCTAATAATGCGGTTTGTCTTTCTGGTGATCAGTCCCCATCCTGAAACTATCCAGGGGCCTACTATGAGTCACCTCACTGGTATAACAAGACAATCCTATGTTTCAGGAAATTCCAAGGTTTTCAGAGGCTCTGTGCCTACATCTGGAACAAAGATCACAGAAATTCTTTATTCTACTACAGATGCTAAGGCCTAAAAATGTGTGCTACTTTTATTGGGTTTTCTCTATTTCTCCAATATACATTTTACCTTAAAAGGCCAAAATTACAACCGGGCGCGGTGGCTCACGCCTCTAATCCCAGCAGTTTGGGAGGCGAGGCCGAGGCAGGCAGATTGCCTGAGGTCAGGAGTTTGGGACCAGTCTGGCAAACATGGTGAAACTCCATCTCTACTAAAAATACAAAAAAATTAGCTGGGCGTGGTGGTGTGCACCTGTAATCCCAGGTACTCGGGAGGCTGAGGCTGAGGCAGGGGAATTGCTTGAACCAGGGAGGTAGAGGTTGCGGTGAGCTGAGATCATACCACTGCACTCCAGCCTGGGCAACAGAACGAGACTCTTTTAAAAAAAAAATTACTACCATTACTACCATTTTCAAGTTTGTTGACAGAATAAAATCAATAATTTTGAAACTGCCTTTGCCAAAATTATGACAGTGAGAAAAATCTGACATAGGAATATTATGACAATGAAAGAAATCTGACCTAACCAACTCCATCTTGCTTCTAACCTCCAAGCTGCCCTTGTACATTTCTAAGCTTAGGCCAAAACTAACTTTGGTAGGAATTTAGTTTACTTTGAAACAAAGATGGTAACAGCTCCTCCTGGGAAAAACCCTCTGAAGGACTGGGGACCAGACCACTTTGGTAAAACTGACAAATTGGCCACAGGGTTAAAAATTATGGCTCAGGAGTTATTCAGCCAGAGGCCACAAGATTCCTAACCTCACAGATTCTCCTATAGACAACATCATCCCTGACTCAACCACTCAACATTCCCCCATTCCCTAGCCCCCTGCCCACCAAACTATTCTTAAAAAACCCTAGCCTCGGCCAGGTACAGTGGCTCACGCCTGTAATCCCAGCACTTTGAGAGGCCAAGGCAGGTGGATCACCTGAGGTCAGGAGTTTGAGACCAGCCTGGCCAACATGGTGAAATCCCATCTCTACTAAAACTACAAATATTAGCCGGGTATGGAGATGCACACCTGTAATCCCAGCTACTCAGGAGGCTGAGGTGGGAGAATCATTTGAACATGGGAGGCAGAGGTTGTAGTGAGCCGAGATCACGTCATTGCACTCCAGCCTGGGCACTGGAGTGCAATTTTTGAGACTCCATCTCAAAACAAAACAAAACAAAACCATACCCTCCGAAATGTGGGGGAGGCTGATTTCAGTAATAAAACTCCAGTCTCCTGTTTGGCCAGCTCTGCGTATATTAAACCCTTTCTCTATTGCAATTCCCTTGTTTTGATAAATTGGCTCTATCTGGGCAGTGGGCAAGGAGGACCCATTGGATGGTTACAATTTGAATTGGTCTTATTTTGGGGGAAGGAAGATTAAGATGTTATAATAACATTCTGGACCAGCATGGTAGCTCACACTTGTAATCCTAGCACTTTGGGAGGCCAAGGCGGGAGGATCACTTCAGCTCAGGAGTTTGAGGCCAGCCTGGGGAACACAGTGAGACTTTGTCTCCACAAAAAAATTAAAAAATTAGTTGGGCACAGTGGTGCACACATGTAGTCTCAATAATCGGGAGGCTGAGGTGGGAGGATTGCTTGAGACCAGCAGGTTGAGGCTGCAATGAGCCGTGATCATGCCACTACACTACAGCCTATGCGACAAAGCAGGACCTTGTCTCCAAAGACAAAAGCAAAAACAACAAAACATTCTGAAGAAAATATTTAAACTGATTCTTTAAAAATTCACATAAAAAATAATTTCAACTTTTATTTTAGATTCAGCGGGTACACTTTCAGGTTTATTACCTGGGTATATTGCGTGATGCTGAGGTTTGGGGTACGATTGATCTCATCACCCATGTAGTGAGCACAGAACGCAATAGCTATTTTCAACTCTTGCCCCCTCCTTCTCTGCCCCCTCTAAGTAGTCTCCAATCTTTTGTTGCCATTTTTTGTTTGGTTTTTTTTTTTTTGGAGACACAGTCTCACTCTGTTGCCCAGGCTGGAGTGCAGTGGGGCGATTTCAACCTCCATCTCCTGGGTTCAAGCGATTCTCCTGCCTCAGCCTCCTGAGTAGCTGGAATTACAGGCGTGTGCCATGACACCAGGCTAATTTTTGTATTTTCAGTAGAGATGAGGTTTCTCCAGGTTGGCAAGGCTGGCCTTGAACTCCTGACCTCAAGTGATTCACCTGCCTCGGCCTCCCAAAGTGCTGGATTACAGGTGTGAGCCATTGCACCTGGCCTGTTGCCATCTTTATGGCCATGAGTAACCCGCTGTTTAGCTCCTACATGTAAGGGAGAACATGCAGTATTTTATTTTCTGTTCCTGCCTTAATTAACTTAGGACAATACCCTCCAGCTGCATCAGTGATTTCATTCTTTTTTATAGCTACATTTTTTTGTTTGTTTTGGTTTCAGGTAGGGTCTTATTCTGTCACCCAGGAGTGCAGTGGTGCAGGCATAGCTCATTGCAGCCTCAAAACTCCTGGGCTTAAATGACCCTCCCACCTCAGCCTCCTGAGGAGCAGGATCTACAGGTGTGAGCCATCATAAAGTGGAAAAGCCAGATAATTTTTTAATTTTTGGAAGAGATGGGGGTCTCACTATGTTGTCCAGGCTGGTCTCAAGCAATTCCCCTACCTTGGCTTCCCCAGGTGTTGATATTACAGGTGTGAGTCACTGTGCCCAGCTAAGCTGATTGTTATTAATGACTGACATTCACGGTTCTAGCTCCAGAAAAAATGACATTATTGAGAAGAATCCTTCCTTAAGGACAGCAATAAATGGCTCAATGGGACCAAAAAAAAAAAAAACTGACAGAAAATCTAGCAGCCTAGCAAGCAGGCTTTTTCCAGTTTATGAATCGATTTTAGCAGCTGGAGGAGACAGTTCAAAGGTAAGTGATGATTCATCCCAGAGAAACAAGTTATAAACAAAACTGGGGAGCAGTCAGTTGACCTTGAATCAGCTGCTTCATTTATACAGTTTAACTAGTTATAAAGGAATATAATTATATAGCAAGCACCTGTGTAAACACCATCTAGGTTTAACAATGCCATCTTCCAAAATCCCTCCACATAATCCCTCCTGATCAAAACCCCTCCCTTTACCCCATCTAAAGTCAATATTATGATAATCATTTCCTTATAGCTTTACCAACTAAATATGCAACTCTAAACACTTTAGTTTTTCTCTCATACAATTTTAAAAGTGAGATATAACTTTCATGTAACATTTACCCTTAAGCATGCAGTTTAGAGGTTTTTAGTATATTCACAAAGCTATGCAATCATAACCATTATATAATTCCAGAACATTTTTATCGCCCGAAAAAGAATCTATACCTGTTAGCAGTCACTCTTCATTTCCCTCTACTCGAGCCCCTGGCTACTACTAATCTACTTTCTGCCTCTATGAAATTGTGTATCCTGGACATTTCATAGAAATGAGATTATATAATATGTGTCCGTTTGTGTTCCAGTTTGCCTGTTTCTGTATTTTACGTAAGAAAACACCAAGCTGTTTTGCAAAATAGTTGTATTAATTTATACACTCACCAGCAGTGCTTATGGATTCCTACTGTTTCACATACTCATCTATACTTGGTTTTGTCACTCTTTAAGCCATTATTGGTCATATAATATATTTTTGTGATTTTATTTTGCATTTTCTTTCTTTCTTTCTTTTTTGAGACAGAGTCTTGCTCTGTTGCCCAGGCTGGAGTGCAGTGGCGTGATCTTTGCTCACTGCAACCTCTGCCTCCCAGGTCGAAGTAATTCTTGTGCCTCGGCCTCCTGAGTAGCTGCGATTACAGGTGTGCGCCACCATGCCTGGCTAATTTTTTTGTATTTTTAGTACAGACAAGGTTTTGCCCTGTTGGCCAGGCTGGTCTTGAACTTCTGGCCTCAAGTGATCTGCCCACATCAGTCTCCCAAAGGGTTGGCATTACAGGCATGAGCCACCGCACCTGGCTTCTTTTGCATTTCCATAATTACCAATGAGAGTAAATTATCTTTTCATGCATTTATTGACTACTTGGATCTCTTTTTTGTGAACTGTCCAAGTCCCTTGGCCATTTTTCAATCATACTATCTTTTTATTTTATTGATTTACAGGTTTTTTTGTGTGGTTTTTGTTTTTTAAATATAAGAGATAGGGTTTCACTATGTTGCCCAGGCTGGTCTCAAACTCCTCAGCTCAAGTGATCCGCCCACCTAAGGCTCCCGCAGTGCTGGGATTATAGGAGCCACCTGTGCTGGCCCCAGGAGTTCTTTATATATTCTGAACCCAAGTCCTTTGTTACTTTTATGTGTCACATTATCTTCTCGCACCTTGTGGCTTGTTGTTTCACTCTTTTCATAGTATCTTTTGATAACTAGAATTTTTTTTTTTTTTTTTTGAGACAAGAGTCTTGCTCTGTCACTCAGGCTAGAGTGTAGTGGCGCGATCTTGACTCACTGCAACCTCTGCCTCCTGGGTTCAAGCGATTCTCCTGCCTCAGCCTCTCGAGTAGCTGGGATTACAGACACATGCCACCATGCTTGGCTAATTTTTTTGTACTTGTAGTAGAGACAGGGTTGCACCGTCTTAGCCAGGATGGTCTCGATCTCTTGACCTTGTGATCCACCCGCCTCAGCCTCCCAAAGTGCTGGGATTACAGGCGTGAGCCACTGCACCCGGCCTTTTTTTTTTTTTTTTTTTTTGAGACAGTTTCCCTCTTGTCACCCAAGCTGGAATGCAATGGCGCCACCTCGGCTCTTTGCAACCTCCACCTCCCGGGTTCAACCTGCCTCAGCCTCCTGAGCAGCTGGGATTATAGGTGCCCACCAGCACGCCTGGCTAATTTTTGTATTTTTAGTAGAGACGGGGTTTCACCATGTCAGCCAGGCTGGTCTTGAACTCCTGACCTCAGGTGATCCACCCGCCTTGGCCTCCCAAAGTGCTGGGAATACAGGCACGAGCCACGTGCCTGGCAAAATTCTTCATTTTAAATGTAGTCAAATTTAGGAATCTTATCCTTTATATCCTGTTTTTAAAAAATTTCCCTATTTTAAGGCCATGCAGATTTTCTTCTGTACACCTTCTAAAAGTTTTACTGTATTACCTTTCACATTTAAAATTATAATTCACCTGGAATTGATTTTTTTGTGAAGAGCCACGTTTTCCAATTTCTCTATACAAACATCCAATGGATTTTGCTTACAGCTCTATAGTGCCACTTTTGCCATAAATTAAGTGTCTGAATACATGTAAATTTGATCCTGGGTTCGTCTTCCTCCCCCTAACTCTTCTCTTCCTATTAGTATTCCTTATCTAAGTTAAAGGTATCAACACATGGCATTAATCACTCAGGGAATGTGAAGACAATCAATCCACATGCCACTGATTTACTCTCTTACATTTTTCTCATATTCATATATTTTCTTTATTTCAAACATTCTCCTAACATCTTGATAATGGCAATGGCCTCTTAACTGGTCTTCCAACTGACAGCACTGCCCTCTGTTAATAACTTTTATTTTAACATTTTTATCATACAATTCACAAATTCTTATGGCCAAAAACAGTAGCAAATTGAATAAAAAGTGAAAGCTGCTTTTTTACTTTTTTCCACAGGTAATCACCATTAGAAGAATGTGATTTTAATTTTTCCAGAGTTTTCCTTGCATTCTTCTCACATGTTGTGGCCCCGAGTAGCTGGGATTACAGGCATGTGCCACTATGCCTGGATAATTTTTGTATTTTTAATAGAGATGGGGTTTTATCATGTCGACCAGGCTGGTCTCCAACTTCTGACCTCAAGTGATCTGCCCACCTTGGCCTCCCAAAGTGTTGGGATTACAGGCGTGACTCACTGTGCCCGGACCACTTGGCCTCTTCAAGCCTTAAAGAGTATTTAGTTTTGCCTGGGTGTGGTGGCTCACACCTGTAATCCCAGCAATTTGGGAGGCTGAGGTGGGCGGATCACCTGAGGTCAGGAGTTCAAAAGCAGCCTGGCCAACATGGTGAAACCCCGTCTCTACTAAAAATAAAAAAAAAATTGCTGGGTGTGGTGGTGAGCACCTGCAGTCCCAGCTACTTGGGAGGCTAAGGCACAAGAATCACTTGAATCCAGGAGGTGGAGGTTGCAGTGAGCCGAAATTGCACCACTGCACTCCAGCCTGGGCAACAGAGAGAGATTCTGTTTCAAAAAAAAAAAAAAGTATTCAGTTTTTAGATTAAAAAACCACCTTTGGCAAATCTTGCCTCCAGAAGAAAATGAACATATATACAAAATTGGGAATAAAATTTTAGGAGATTTATGGCACTTCTAAAACCACTCAGGGTCCATGGATCTTAGGTAAAAAAGAGTCCATGTCATGGACTCTTCATACCTCATCCCTTTAGCACTGCATATAGCCCTCCATGACTTTCTGCCTACCCATCCATATTTGATTAGCAGTTTATAATCTAGTAACATATGAGCTGTACTTTTTTATGGTCTGTGCTTTTTTTTTATTTTTTTTTGAGACAGAGTCTTGCTCTGTTTCACAGGCTGGAGAGCAGTGCAGTGGCGTGACCGTGGCTTACTGCAGCCGTGACCACCTGTACTCAAGCGATCCTCCCTCCCACCTCAGCCTACTGAGCAGCTGGGACTACAAGTGTGTATTACCACACCTGGCTTTTTTTTTTTTTTTGGTAGAGACAGGGACTCACTATATTGCCTAGGCTAGTCTCGAACTCCTGACCTCAAGTGATCCTCCCACCTTGGCCTCCCAAAGTGTTGGAATTACAGGAGTGAGCCATCGTGTCCAGGCAACTATAATGCTCTGGACTGTTAATTTCCTAATCATATAATTCTATTTCATATAGATCTTAGAATGAGCTTTCTACCTCATTCAATGAGCTACCTCCAAAAAGAACACCTTGCTTAATGACTAGCTTGGGTTACAAATCTTTACTTTTGTACTCCCAAGCACCCTGGACATACATTTAGTACAGCCCTTAACATACCCTGAACAAGTTGAAAATTGACTGTCCCCTGTGGATGCAGCTTCCTTGGCAGCTCTCTCAAATGATGGCTGTTGGATTTCACACGCCCTTTGTACCACTACACCTAGAGGTGGGGTAGACATCCTGCTGGCTCATTTCATCTTCAGGCATTCTCCCTCTGTTCTCCGTAAAAACACCCAGGTTTGAAATGATGTCATCAGACTACAACAGCCATTACCCCTCCTTGCTAAAAGTCACATACAAACCTTTGGGAAATCCCCTTCACTCTTTAAAGATTTTTATTCCTGTATCACTGACATTCTTTTTATCACGCTTTCTGTCAGGAGTAATTTCAGTATCTTCACACAATCTTTCCAAAATCCTAGCCTGAGAAGTTTCAGAAAGTCATATAGAAAAGCTGACTGGTCTCACTTTATGTGTATGATTACTAACTTTGGCTCTTCATACTACTGGAAATCAGACCATACTTCTTAGTGTATTCTTTCTCCCATCCTTTTAAAAGACTGTATCATACTTTATCCTCTCTCTTCAGGCTCTCAGCTAATCACCTCACTTTCCATTTCAGTGAGAAAAAAAATTTTTTTCGAGACAGGATCTTGCTCTGTCTCAAAATCACAATCACAGTTCCGTGCAATCACAGCTCACTGCAGCCTCGAACTCCTCAGACTCAGATGATACTCCTACCTCAGCCTCCCAAGTAGCTGGAACTACAGGTATGCAACACCATGCCCAGCTAATTTTTGTATCATTTGTAGAGATGGGGTTTCACCATGTTGCCTAGGCTGGTCTCAAACTACTGGGCTGACATGATCCTCCCGCCTTGGCCTCCCAAAGTGTGGGGATTACAGGCGTGAGCCACTGCACCTGGCCTCAACTAATCAGAGAAGAACTTCAATAAGCTATCTTTACCACATCTACCCAGCCATAATCTGCACTGTATTCCCCACATCCTCCCCTATTCCTAGAGAAGGACTGTTTGTGTTCCTGGCTAGGCTAACCTACTGCTTATTTACTAGATCCCATCCCCTCTCAACTACAGAAGGACACTGTGCCAGCCATTCTCCTTTCTCTTGCATTATCAGATCTTCTCTTGCTGTTGAATCACTTCCATCAGTGTATGTACATAGACACTGTTACTTTTTTCAAATAAGAAAATTCTCTTGATCCCTCTACCCATCTTTGCATTTCATTTCTGCTCTAACAGCAAAACTCCTTGAACAAATTATTTAGTTATTATCTCCATTTTCTTTTTCCCCTTCTTTCTTGACTCACCAATTAGGTTTTGCCCCTACCATTCCATCAAAACAGCTAATCAATGTCAACACTGACATCACATTGCTACATCCCACTGGCAATACTCAGACTTCATGTCACTTGATCTGTCTATATCATTTGGCTCTGGTGATCACATGCTATTTCTGAAATACTCTTTTTATGTGGTTTCCAGGACACTATATATTCTGTTTTCCTCTTTCCTTTTGGGTCTCTCCTCATTCTCTTGATCTCTGAAAACTGGAATGTCCCAGGGTTCAGTCCTTATACCTTTAGTCCTTTCTGTCTATGTTCACTCCCTAGGTGATGACATCTAGCTTTAAGATCTTTTTATATGGTGAAAGTCCAACATTTGTATCTCTAGCCCTATTTTTTCCTTGACATCAAGACAAACATACTGAATTATTCACACAGATGTCTAGAAGACATCTCAATATAGTTATCGAAGGTTCCCAAGGATTAAAGGTCCTGGGATCAAATGACTGTTTTTCAGAGGTAGGGTTTCTAGATGACACAAGCTATAGAAAGATTAGAGGTGGTGCTCAGAGAGCAGGAAGAAGGAAACTGAAATTATGGAGACAAGGTCTAAAGTACAGATCTAGGGCATAAGTGATTGAGGTAGGGTAGTGGAGAAGTTCACTGGAAGACAGGAGTTCAAAGAACAGAAAGTCTTAAGAACTGGAGTTATCAACTACGGGTGTATCAAAACCACCAAGAATAACACATTACAGCTCACAAACAGACTGAAAAAAAGAATAATACAGGAGTAGAACTGAAGAGAGTAATTGGAGTCAAGAGCTAAAATTTTTACAATTGCAATGTATGAGAGTTTTACAGCTGCAATGATAGGTATTAAATGATACAAATTAATGATATATAAGATTCTAAGTATGGGGATATTAAGGAGAAGACAGTGAAAATAATTAAAAGACAGAGGACATCTACCCTTACTACTAGACCCAATGCTTTGAGATTATGAGAAAAGGGCTAACACTTGAGCAGCCTGCAGATAATCAGTGTTCTAAGCTCTCCCTCTTCCCCTATGATTCCACTAGAACAGGAAGAAGAAAGAATGTTTAGAGAACAGATTAGGAGACAGATTTTGCTGATAAAGAACTGGAATTCCAAAAGGTACACTGGAAGGGTTTCCAGAGTCAGGGAGGGATAAGACAGAGTAGGGAATGTTCAGAGGTTTAGATGAATTAAGCATGTAGATGATGGGGTGCGGGTAACCTGAGGGTTCCTGTGGCAATGGGAATAAACAGGAGTAAGGGATAATGAAATTAGCCCAAGTAGATTCAACGCAGATAGAGGTGAGGAGGCTGTAAGTGTCACGGAGTAAAGAGGGATGGATTACTGGCTGTAAGGGATGTAGCCGTCACATGACCTGCCACCCCTCTCCAAGACTGCCCAATTAGTGGCCTGGGTCTAAAACTTTCCCTCATAAGGAAGCTGTGTGGCAAGCTGTCACTTGGCCACAGATTCCTCTTCCTTATTAGCAGAAACTTTTCCCCTCTTCTGGGTATGGAGTAAACTTCTTTGTATTGCTTAAGTGTGTGTGGCATGTGGCACACGGCCAGCCCCACCAGTGTATCTGCCCACCACAAGATGGAATGGGATCTCTGCCAGTAGCATGAAAAAGATGTGTGCAGTCCATCACCCTCCGCAGGCCACTGGAGGGACCCAAGGGCCATGAGAGACTGGTGCACATCACAGACTCTGATCTTGTTGTATCTATCTTTTCTGTGAGTGAAATGCTGTTCCAACCAGTGTGTTGAATGTTGAGTCCTCCTCGACAGCTTCAAACCCACAGAAGATACAGTGGGCCGAGGTCTGTGGACTCCTACTGACGGCTGGCATTATTACGATCTTTATCATCTTCCACGCAGCAGGAGTCCTCACCTGGAATTGGCAGCTGGATCTTCCTGCTTAACACTAGGGCTTGAACTTGACCTTGAATGATAGGGACTGAATGCTTTTATGGAAGGCACACTCTTAGTTCCAGAATACTCATGTAAAATCAGTTAGATGATATGTAACAAACAACATTAAAATATGCATGCCTCCTGACCTATTGATCCTATTCCTAAAAATTTATACAGTTTATTCCAAGATTCACCAATTCCATGCCTCCATATATAGGCCAGAAAAAGTCTGTGTACATATATACAAAAAGAATATGAAGAAGGATGTTTCTGCAGCATTGATGACTATAACAGTGGAAAAGTATAAACAATCTAAATGTCTATGTTGGTTATCAATTTAATGCCACTGAGCTTCAAATTAATCCTTCAATACCTGCTCTGAGATAAAGAAGATAATTCCTTTAAGCATCATCTATCCTCTACAGTGAGCATGATGTTAAACTTTCTCAGTAGAGGGTATTGGAGGCACACTGCAGAAAGAACAGGCTCTTCGTGCTAATTCTAGCAACTGCATTATCAGTCAGTGGTGTGGGAACGTGGATATGTGGGTTGCTCTGCCCCAATCACACAGATACCTTTCCACAGCCTTACCTACAAAGATACTGTGTGCTCCAGGCCTGTCCGCACTGACTCTCTCTGTTTGCTTGCTCAACACCCTGACCCCCAGGATTTGTCTTTCACGTCCTTCCTGAGGACACAAAGTGCTCACAGCAGCACCTCTACTTTCTCTAGGCCTGACCACTGTCTGAGACTCACCTGTGCTCCAGAGGGCTATTCCCTGATTGCTGAGTAACTGTGGACTAGCTTTGGTCTGGGCAAACCAGAAAACATCTCTGCCACCCAGTGGGCTGCAACTATATCCAGTGGGCTGCAACTACAACAAGGCCTGAATGTAGCCTAGAGAATCCTCCTTCCAAGTTAGTTCTTCCTTGAGAACTCTCCTTCAGCTCTATGGTACCCTATGGAGTTTTCTCACATATTAAAGTTAGGCTCTTATTGTCATAGTTTGTATTACTTTTATTAAAACTTGTTTAAATCACTTGTCTGTTATCTGTCTCCTGATTGGGCCTAGACTGATAAAATATTCACCAATAAGAAAATGAATACATTGTGGTACAGTTATACAGTGAAATACTCTACAAGTTATAAAAATAAATAAACTGACTTCCAGTTCTGGCCTGGCATGTAAAGAGCTTAGGAGCTGCCACTCTGTTTTAACAAGTAAAAAGCTGAACTGGAAAAAAAAAAACAAAACAAAAAACACTTCTTAGTCTGTCAGCGAAGTGACATCACAGGATGAACCATTGCCCGCAAAACTGTACAGACAGACAGTAGACACAGTGAGGTACAACTTACTGGAGCAGAAATTCCTTCTTTTTTTTGAGACAGAGTCTTGCTCTGTCACCCAGGCTGGAATGCAGTGGCGCGATCTGGGCTCACTGCAAGCTCTGCCTCCCGAGTTCAAGCCATTCTCCTGCCTCAGCCTCCTGAGTAGCTGGGACTACAGGCACCCGCCACCACGCCCGGCTAATTTTTTTTTGTATTTTTAGTAGAGACAGGGTTTCACTGTATTAGCCAGGATGGTCTCGAACTCCTGACCTCGTAATCTGCCCGCCTCAGCCTCCCAAAGTGCTGGGATTACAGGTGTGAGCCACCGCGCCCGGCAGGAGCAGAAATTCTTAAGCAGAAACCTCCATGGCAACCAGTGCCAGGGCAGGAAGACCTGAACTGTAACTGAGGAATTGCTGGAAGCTCAGTGTGGATTATGCTGAGAGTTAAAAACTCCAGGGGGATCTAGTCATGAGGGGGCTCCCACATTTTTGTAAGTTTTATCCAAAGGAGCCTTACTGGATCCTTACAGTGATTACTGAAGAAAATCTCACGATTCCAGCAGGAGGAGGGAAAAGGAACTGTTTCGATACGCGCCAGAGCATTCTGTTCTTAACAAGCCTGTCCTTGGGAGAAACTATTTTGTTTGCATCTAACTTGCTGGGATTTTATCAATGCCAGCTCTACTTGGGGGAAGAAATACCCAATTCCAGCAGCCAAGAACCATCCTGTCCCAGCTACGGTGTGGGGGAAAAACTGAGAAGCAATGGAGAAGTTCACAGTCCAGGGACAAAGGCTCATCAAAAGACTGAGACCTAGTCACAAGACTATAGAACAGCATTCCCCAACCTTTTTGGCACCAGGGACTGGTTTCATGGCAGATAATTTTTCCATGGACCAGGGAGTGGGGAGGCAGGGGGTTTACAGGATAATTCAAGCACATTACATTTATTGTGTACTTTGTTTCTATTATTATTACACTGTGATGTATAATGAAATAATTATACGGCTCACCATAATATAGAATCAGTGGGAGCCCTGAACTTGTTTTCCTGCAACTAGATGGTCCTATCTGGGGGTCATGGGAGACAGTGACAGATCATCAGGCATTAGATTCTAATAACAAGTGTGCAACCTAGATCCCTTGTATGGACAGTTCACAATAGGGTTCATGATCCTATGAGAATCTAAATACCACAGCTGATCTGACAGGAGGCAGAGCTCAGGCAGTAATGTGAGTGATAAGGAGTGGCTGTAAATACAAACGTAGCTTCGCTTGATTGTCTGACGCTTACCTCCTACTGTGTGGCCTGGTTTCTAACAGGCCACGAGAAGTACTGGTCCATGGCCCAGGGGTTGCAGATCCCTGCTATAGAATACTTCTCCTCCCCTACACCTTACCAATACATTACTAAAGGCCTATTTATCATAGCTACTTCTACTCAGTTCATCTCGTCCACCTTTTAACAAAAAAATTACAAAGCTCACTAAAAAGCAAAAAACAGTTGGAGAAGACAGAACAAGCATCAGAACCAGAGTCAGATATGACAGGAATGTTGCAATGATCAGACTAGGAATTTTTCAAAACCATGATTAATTATGCCAAGCACTTTAATGGGAAAAGTATACAACATACAAGAACAGATGGATAATATAAATAGAAATTCTAAGGAAGAATCAAAAGAAAATGTTAAAGATCACTGTAACAGAACTGAAGAATGCCTTTGATGGGCTCATTAATAGACTGAACACTGCTGGGGAAATAATCTCTGATCTTGAGGATATGATAACAGAAACTTCCAAAACTAAAAAGCAAAGAAAAAAAGGACAGAAAAAAAAACCAACAACACCAGAACATCCGAGAACTGTGAGACAATTACAAAATGTGTGATACGTATGTAGCAGGAATACAAGAAGAAAAAGAGAAAGGAAGGGAATTATTTGAAGCAATAATGACGTAAAATTTCCCCAAATTATAGTCAGACACCAAGCCATAAATTCAGGAAGCTCAGAAAATACCAAGCAGGATAAATTCAGAAAAGAACTGCACTTAGACATATCATATTCAAACTATAGAAAACCAAAGGTACACGAAAATCTGAAAGAAGCCAGAGGGAAAAAACACCTTATCTTCAGAGGAGCGAAGACAAGAATTACATCCAACTTCTCACAAACCGCACAAGCAAGAAGATAGTGGAGTGAAATATTAAAAGTGTTGAGTGACAAAAAAACAAACAAACAAACAAAAAAAAACAAGCAAGCAACCTAAAATCCTGTACCCTGTGAAATTATACTTCAAAGGTGAAGAAGAAATAAAGATTTTCCCTGACAAAAAATGGGGGATTTTATAGCAGTAGATCTGCCTTGCAAGAAATGTTAAAAGAAGTTGTTCAGAGAGAAAATTATATAGGGGAGAAACTGAACTCTACATGAAACAAGCAAGCACACTGGAGAAGTGGTGAAGGTAAACTAAAAACTTGTTTTTCTTATTCTTAATTTGTCTAATAGATAAGTCTGTTCAACATAATACAGGATAAGTATCCCTTATCAGACCAGAAATGTTTTAAATTTCAATTTTTTTTTCTGATTTTGAAGTATTTGCATTATACTAACCAGCTGAACATCCCAAATCTGAAAGCCCAAAATCTAAAAGGCTCCAACAAGCATTTCCTGTGAGGTTCATGTTGGTGCTTAAAAAGTTTTGCATTTTGGATTTCAGATTTTTGGACTGGGAGTGCTTAATCTGTAACAGCAACAATGTATGTGATTAGGTATGCTTTTACATACATTATACACACACTAACACACATGTGCTTATATATAAGTGAAATGAATGACAGCAAAATTACAAGGTACTGAAGAGAGGATTTAGGTTTATTTTGCCATCATAAGGCAAAGTGGTATAGTGGTATTTGAAGGTTGATTTGGATTACAGTGGACCTTAGAACTACACAGGTTTGAAGTGTACGGATTCACTTATACACAAATTTTTTCAGTAAAAGTTATGTGCCTGCCACTCCTGCATCCCTTTGTACCTCCTCCACCTCTTCTGCCTCTGCCACTGCTGACATAGCAAGACTAGTCCTTCGTCTTCCTCAGCCTACTCAATGTGAAGATGATGAGGTGAAGAACTTTATGATGATATACTTCCAATTAATGAATAGTAAGTATATTTTCTCTTCCGGTGATTTTCTTAACAAATTTTCTTTTCTCTAACTTATTTTGTTATAAGAGTATCGTATACAATACATAAAACGTACAAATTGTGTTAATCAACTATGTTATCAGTAAGGCTTCTGGTCAACAGCAGGCTATTAGTAATTAAATTTCGGGGCAGTCAAAAGTTATATGCAAGGCCAGGTGCGGTGACTCACACCTGTAATCCTAGCACTTTGGGAGGCTGAGCCAGGCAGATCACTTGTGGTCAGGAGTTCAAGACCAGCCTGGCCAACATGAAATGTCATCTCTACTAAAAATACAGAATTAGCTGGGTGTGGTGGCACACGCCTGTAGTCTCAGCTACTCGGGAGGATGAGGCAGGAGAATCGCTTGAACCCGGGAGGTGGAGGTTGCAGTGACCCAAGATCGCACCACTGCACTCCAGCCTGGATGACAGAGTGAGACTCTCTCTCAAAAAAAAAAAAAAAAAAAAAAAAGCCCTACCTGGGCCTCCCCAAAGTGCTGGGATTACAAGTGTGAGCCATCGTGCTCCGCCAGGAATTGAAAATTAAATGAGATACCACTACGCATAGATTAGAATGGCCAAAATCTGGGAGCCTGAGAGCTCAAGGCTGTACTGAGCTATGACTGTGCCACCATACTCCAGCCTGAATGACGGCGTGAGACCCTGCCTTAAAAAAAAAAAAAAAAAAAAAAGAGACCCAGATCCACACACTGACACCACCAAATGCTGGCAAGGATATGATGCAACAGGAGCTATTCATTTACTGCTGGTGGGAATGTAAAATGGTACCACCCCTTTGGAAGGCAGCCTGGGAGTTTTTCTTTTTATGAGACAGAGTCTCACTCTTTTGCCCAGGCTGGAGTGCAGTGGCACAATCTTCGCTCACTACAACCTCCACCTCCCTGGTTCAAGCGATTCTCCTGCCTCAGCCTCCCAAGTACCTGGGATTACAGGTGCACACCACCATGTCTGGCTATTTTTAGTAGAGACGATGTTTCACCATGTTGGCCAGGCTTGTCTTGAACTCCTGACTTTAAGTGATCTGCCCACACTGGCCTCCCAAAGTGCGGGATTACAGGTGTGAGCCACCACGCCCAACTTGAAGAGTTTTTTTTTTTGTTTTTTACAAAATCAAATATACTCCTACCATTCAATATAGCAATTGTGCTCCTTATTTACCCAAATAAGTTAAAAATTAACATCTACCCAAAAACCTACACACAGATGTTTATAGTGGCTTTTTCACAATTGCCAAAACTTAGAAGCAACCAAGATGGCCCTTCAGTAGGTGAGTGGATAAAAATAAACTGTGGTATAAACAGACAACAGGATATTATTCAGAAAGAAATGAGCTATCAAGCCATGAAAAGATATGGAGGAAACTTTAGTACGTATTACTAAGTGAAAGAAGCCAATCTGAAAAGGCTATTGCATGATTCCAACTATATGACATTCTGGAAAAGGCAAAACTGTGGAGACAGTAAAAAGATTACTGGATGCCAGGAGTTAAGGGGAGAAAGAAAAAAATAGGCAGAGCACAGATAATTTTTAGGACAGTGAAAAGACTCTGTATGATACTATAATGGTAAATATGTATCATGATAATGTTGCCCAAATACACAAAATGTATACCACTAACAGTGAATCTTAATGTAAACTAGTGCCTGGGTGATGTGTCAGTGTAGGCTCATCAACTTTAACAAATGTAGCACTCTGGTAGGGAGCTGATAATGGGGAGCCTATACATAGGTGAGGGCAGGGGGTATATGGTTTATCTCAGTATCTTCCTCAATTTTGCTGTGAACCTAAAATTACTCTAAGAAATAGTTTATTAATTAAAAAAAAATAAGGTAGGGAGTTTCCATTTCTTGAATGGCTGGGTATGTACCTACCGAACTGACATTACTGACACTGTAACCTACTTATGTAGTAGATATTTAATACTGAATTGAACTGTATGGAATAAATGAACCTACTTTCAAATTAACAGGCCTCATACTATTCAACAGATTCAAAACTTAAAAGTGATAGTAAAGTGTCATGGCATATCCTGTGGATGTAAATTTCAGGATGTATAAGATTTGAGGGGTTCCAAGATGGCCGAATAGTAACAGCTCCAGTCTACAGCTCCCAGTGTGAGCGACACAGAAGACAGGTGATTTCTGCATTTCCAAGTGAGGTACTGGGTTCATCTCACTGGGGCTTGTCGGACAGTGGGTGTAGGACAGTGGGTGCAGTGCACCGAGCGTGAGCCGAAGCAGGGCAAGGCATCGCCTCACCCGGGAAGCACAAGGGGTCAGGGAATTCCCTGTCATAGCAAAGCAAAGCTGTGACAGACAGCATCTGGAAAATTGGGTCACTCTCACCCTAATACTGTGCTTTTCCAATGGTCTTAGCAAACGGCACACCAGAAGATTATATCCCGCGCCTGGCTTGGAGGGTCCCATGCCCATGCAGTCCCGCTTATTGCTAGCACAGCAGTCTGAGCACAGCAGTCTGAGATCAAACCGCAAGGCAGCAGCGAGGCTGGGGGAGGGGCACCCACCATTGCTGAGGCTTGAGTAGGTAAACAACACAGCCAGGAAGCTCGAACCGGGTGGAGTCCACCACAGCTCAAAGAGGCCTGCCTGCCTACCTCTGTAGACTCCACCTCTGGGGGCAGGGCATAGCTGAACAAAAGGCAGCAGAAACCTCTGCAGATTAAATGTCCCTGTCTCACAGCTTTGAAGAGAGTAGTGGTTCTCTCAGCACGGAGTTTGAGATCTGAGAACGAACAGACTGCCTCCTCAAGTGGGTCCCTGACCCCCGAGTAGCCTATCTGGGAGGCACCCCCAAGTAGGGGCAGACTGACACCTCACACGGCCGGGTACCTGAGATGAAACCTCCAGAGGAATGATCAGACAGCAACATTTGCTGTTCAGCAATATTTGCTGTTTTGCAGCCTCTGCTGCTGATACTCAGGCAAATAGGGTCTGGAGTGGACCTCCAGCAAACTCCAACAGACCTGCAGCTGAGGGTCCTGACTGTTAAAAGGAAAACTAACAAACAGAAAGGACATCCACACCAAAACCCCATCTGTACGTCACCATCATCAAAGACCAAAGGTAGATAAAACCACAAAGATGGGGAAAAAACAGAACAGAAAAACTGAAAATTCTAAAAATCAGAGCGCCTCTCCTCCTCCAAAGGAACGCAGCTCCTCACCAGCAACGGAACAAAGCTGGATGGAGAATGACTTTGACGAGTTGAGAGAAGAAGGCTTCAGACAATCAAATTTCTCTGAGATAAAGGAGGAAGTTCGAACCCATCGCAAAGAAGTTAAAAACCTTGAAAAAAGATTAGACGAATAGCTAACTAGAATAACCAATGCAGAGAAGTCCTTAAAAGACCTGATGGAGCTGAAAACCATGGCACGAGAACTACGTGACGAATGCACAAGCTTCAGTAGCCGATTCGATCAACTAGAAGAAAGGGTATCAGTGATTGAAGATCAAATGAATTAAATGAAGTGAGAAGAGAATTTTAGAGAAAAAAGAATAAAAAGAAATCAACAAAGCCTCCAAGAAATATGGGACTATGTGAAAAGACCAAATCTACATCTGATTGGTGTACCTGAAGTGATGGGGAGAATGGAACCAAGTTGGAAAACACTCTGCAGGATATTATCCAGGAGAACTTCCCCAACCCAGCAAGGCAGGCCAACATTCAAATTCAGGAAATACAGAGAACGCCACAAAGATACTCCTCCAGAAGAGGAACTCCAATTGTCAGATTCACCGAAGTTGAAATGTAGGAAAAAATGTTAAGGGCAGCCAGAGAGAAAGGTCAGGTTACACACAAAGGGAAGCCCATCAGACTAACAGCGGATCTCTCGACAGAAACTCTACAAGCCAGAAGAGAGTGGGGGCCAATATTCAACATTCTTAAAGAAAAGAATTTTCAACCCAGAATTTCATATCCAGCCAAACTAAGCTTCAAAAATGAAGGAGAAATAAAATACTTTACAGACAAGCAAATGCTGAGAGATTTTGTCACCACCAGGCCTGCCCTACAAGAGCTCCTGAAGGAAGCACTAAACATGGAAAGGAACTGGTACCAGCCACTGCAAAATCATGCCAAACTGTAAACACCATCAAGGCTAGGAAGAAACTGCATCAACTAACAAGCAAAATAACCAGCTAACATCATAATGACAGGATCAAATTCACACATAACAATATTAACCTTAAATGTAAATGGGCTAAATGCTCCAATTAAAAGACACAGACTGGCAAATTGGATAAAGAGTCAAGACCCATCAGTGTGCTGTATTCAGGAAACCCATCTCATGTGCAGAGACACACATAGGCTCAAAATAAAGGGATGGAGGAAGATCTACCAAGCAAATGGAAAACAAAAAAAGGCAGGGGTTGCAATCCTAGTCTCTGATAAAACAGACTTTAAACCAACAAAGATCAAGAGAGACAAAGAAGGCCATTACATAATGGTAAAGGGATCAATTCAACAAGAAGAGCTAACTATCCTAAATATATGTGCACCCAATACAGGAGCACCCAGATTCATAAAGCAAGGCCTTAACTTAGAGACTTACAAAGAGACATAGACTCCCACACAATAATAATGAGAGACTTTAACACCCCACTGTCAACATTAGACACATCCACGAGACAGAAAGTTAACAAGGATATCCAGGAAATGAATTCAGCTCTGCACCAAGTGGACCTAATAGACATCTACAGAACTCTCCACTCCAAATCAACAGAATACACATTCTTCCTGGCACCACACTGCACCTGTTCCAAAATTGACCACATAGTTGGAAGTAAAGCACTCCTCAGCAAATGTAAAAGAACAGAAATTGTAACAAACTGTCTCTCAGACCATAGTGCAATCAAACTAGAACTCAGGATTAAGAAACTCACTCAAAACCGCTCAACTACATGGAAACTGAACAACCTGCTCCTGAATGACTACTGGGTACATAATGAAATGAAGGCAGAAATAAAGATGTTCTTTGAAACCAACGAGAACAAAGACACAACATACCAGAATCTCTGGGACACATTTAAAGCAGTGTGTAGAGGGAAATTTATAGCACTAAATGCCCACAAGAGAAAGCAGGAAAGATCTAAAGTTGACACCCTAACGTCAAAATTAAAAGAACTAGAGAAGCAAGAGAAAACACATTCAAAAGCTAGCAAAAGGCAAGAAATAACTAAGATCAGAGCAGAACTGAAGGAGATAGAGACACAAAAAACCCTTCAAAAAAATCAGTGAATCCAGGAGCTGGTTTTTGAAAAGATCAATAAAATTGATAGACTGCTAGCAAGACTAATAAAAAAGAAAAGAGAGAAGAATCAAATAGACACAATAAAAAATGATAAAGGGGTTATCACCACCGATCCCACAGAAATACAAATTACCATCAGAGAATACTATAAACATCTCTACGCAAATGAACTAGAAAATCTAGAAGAAATGGATAAATTCCTCGACACATACACCCTCCCAAGACTAAACCAGGAGGAAGCTGAATCTCTTAATAGACCAATGACAGGCTCTGAAATTGAGGCACTAATTAATAGCTTACCAACCAAAAAAAGTCCAGGACGAGATGGATTCACAGCCAAATTCTACCAGAGGTACAAGAAGGAGCTGGTACTATTCCTTCTGAAACTATTCCAATCAATAGAAAAAGAGGGAATCCTCCCTAACTCATTTTATGAGGCTAGCATCATCCTGATACCAAAGACTGGCAGAGACACAACAAAAAAAGAGAATTTTAGACCAATATCCCTGATAAATATCGATGCAAAAATCCTCAATAAAATAGTGGCAAACCGAATGCAGCAGCACATCAAAAAGCTTATCCACCATGATCAAGTGGGCTTCAACCCTGGGATGCAAGGCTGGTTCAACATACGCAAATCAATAAACGTAATCCAGCATATAAACAGAACCAAAGACAAAAACCACATGATTATCTCAATAGATGCAGAAAAGGCCTTCGACAAAATTCAACAGCCCTTCATGCTAAAAACTCTCAATAAATTATGACAAACCCACAGCCAATATCATACTGAATGGGCAAAAACTGGAAGCATTCCCTTTGAAAACTGGCACAAGACAGGGATGCCCTCTCTCACTACTCCTATTCAACATAGTGTTGGAAGTTCTGGCCAGGGCAATGAGGCAGGAGAAAGAAATAAAGGGTATTCAATTAGGAAAACAGGAAGTCAAATTGTCCCTGTTTCCAGATGACACGATTGTATATCTAGAAAACCCCATCATCTCAGCCCAAAATCTCCTTAAGCTGATAAGCAACTTCAGCAAAGTCTCAGGATACAAAATCAATGTGCAAAAATCACAAGCATTCTTATACACCAATAACAGACAAACAGAGAGCCAAATCATGAGTGAACTCCCATTCACAATTGCTTCAAAGAGAATATAATACCAAGGAATCCAACTTACAAGGGATGTGAAGGACCTCTTCAAGGAGAACTACAAACCACTGCTCAAGGAAATAAAAGAGGACACAAACAAATGGAAGAACATTCCACGCTCATGGATAGGAAGAATCAATATCGTGAAAACGGCCATACTGCCCATGGTAATTTATAGATTCAATGCCACCCCCATCAAGCTACCAGTGACTTTCTTCACAGAATTGGAAAAAACTACTTTAAAGTTTATATGGAACCAAAAAAGAGCCCACATTGCCAAGTCAATCCTAAGCCAAAAGAACAAAGCTGGAGGCATCAGGCTACCTGACTTCAAACTATACTACAAGGCTACAGTAACCAAAACAGCATGGTACTGGTACCAAAACAGAGATATAGACCAATGGAACAGAACAGAGCCCTCAGAAGTAATACCACACATCTACAACTATCTGATCTTTGACAAACCTGACAAAAACAAGAAATGGGGAAAAGATTCCCTATTTAACAAATGGTGCTGGGAAACTGGCTAGCCATATGTAGAAAGTTGAAACTGATCCCTTCCTTACACCTCATACAAACATTAATTCAAGATGGATTAAAGACTTAAATGTTAGACCTAAAACCATAAAAACCCTAGAAGAAAACCTAGGCAATACCATTCAGGACATAGGCATGGGCAAGGACTTCATGTCTAAAACACTAAAAGCAATGGCAACAAAAGCCAAAATTGACAAATGGGATCTAATTAAACTAAAGAGCTTCTGCACAGCAAAAGAAACTACCATCAGAGTGAACAGGCAACCTACAGAATGGGAGAAAATTTTTGCAATCTACCCATCTGACAAAGGGCTAATATCCAGAATCTACAAAGAACTCAAACAAATTTACAAGAAAAAAACAACCCCATCACAAAATGGGCAAAGGATATGAACAGACACTTCTCAAAAGAAGACATTTATGCAGCCAATAGACACATGAAAAAATGCTCACCATCACTGGCCATCAGAGAAATGCAAATCAAAACCACAATGAGATATCATCTCACACCACTTAGAATGGCAATCATTAAAAACTCAGGAAACAACAGGTGCTGGAGAGGATGTGGAGAAATAGGAACACTTTTACACTGTTGGTGGGACTGTAAACTAGTTCAACCATTGTGGAAGACAGTGTGGCGATTCCTCAGGGATCCAGAACTAGAAATACCATTTGACCCAGCCATCCCATTACTGGGTATATACCCAAAGGAATATAAATCATGCTGCTATAAAGACACATGTACAGTATGTTTATTGCAGCACGACTCACAATAGCAAAGGCTTGGAACCAACCCAAATGTCCAACAATGATAGACTAGATTAAGAAAATGTGGCACATATACACCATGGAATACTATGCAGCCAAAAAAATGATGAGTTCATGTCCTTTGCAGGGACATGGATGAAGCTGGAAACCATCATTCTCAGCAAACTATCGCAAGGACAAAAAACCAAACACCGCATGTTCTAACTCATAGGTGGGAACTGAACAATGAGAACACTGGACACAGGAAGGGGAACATCACACACCGGGGCCTGTTGTGGGGTGGGGGGATGAGGGAGGGATAGCATTAGGAGATATACCAAATGTAAATGACGAGTTAATGGGTGCAGCACACCAACATGTCACATCTATACATATGTAACAAACCTGCACATGGTGCACATGTACCCTAGAACTTAAAGTATAATAAAAAATATCTATAAAAAAAGATTTGAGGATATAATCTAATGCCATGTGGGATCTGTGTGGAACAATCAGTGCTGCCTGTCTCAACAGCTGGATAAGTATAGTCTACAGTCACAAATTGGGCTTTTATGTCCATTCTTGCCCCCTAGATTTTCTGCAGTGATTTGCTAAGAGATAATACAGATGCTAACATTTGTAAAGTACTAACCATGTCACACACATTAACTCAAAGCTGGAGTCTACAGATCCAGGCAGGCTGAAAAGGCCAGGTGGTGTTCTCAATCAAAGCCACCTGAGTAGGAAGATTTAGTTCTAAATGCTAACTGTGGAGAATCTAAATAGAGAGATAATCATCTAGAGAAGAGCAGCCAGTAGTAACTACTGCTCAGTACTCACATTACAGTTGTGCAACTATATACAAGGTCTAGACATGTTAAATTTATTCCTATATGATAAAAAGGTCAGGTCAGATAGATGTATGCTGAGTTTCTCTAAAAATCTAGGATGTGCCGTTTGAGCTAATCCAGCGAATCTCAGTCAATTTTTTTAGAGGAAAGCACCTAAGCACAATGAGAGCTTTGCTTTAAAGGTCAAGTATGTCTCCAATTCCCTGGGATCCCTGTACTCTTGGTGGTATCTTCTAAAGTGACAGCTTGTGATTGAGAGATTTACTGATTCTTGGAAAGGGGCCATCATCACACTAAAAGGCTGGCTTCTAGGCTAAGAGAATCTGAGCCAAAGAAGGTGAGATCCTTCTCCCAAGGACAAAGTTCAGTTTCAGAATCACCAGACTCTCAGGACCCTCAAATACTCCACATGTACCCTCACTTTCTCCCTCCAAAGACAGTAAACTGTGAGCAAGGAAACAAATCCATGGAGAATATACCCATCTTACTCAGCCTGATGCTGACCCATTTCATTGCTTTGATATCCTGCTTTAACACCCAAAGACAGACAAGGTCCAGGCTTAGGACAACAGTGACCATGGCTTTCTATGCCCAGGCAGCAAGCTCTGACAGTTCTAAGTCTGTCAATTGCCACTAACTGTAGGTTTAGAACTTCCATTATAAAGAGTGTAGCAATGAACTGCATAGAAGTGCAGCAGTCCTTTCAGCAAAGCTGAGTCCCGTGGCCTGGTTCCCCTGGGATACAAGAATATACCTTCTACACAGAAGCACATGGCTGACTCCGATGAGATCTTTCTTCTGCCCCTCTCCTGGGAAGGACAATGTGCCAGAATCAATGCAAGCCTCATATTTTTTTTTCTTTTTTTTTCTTTTTGAGATGGGGTCTCATTCTGTTGCTTCCCAGGCTGGAGTGCAGTGGTATGATCTCAATCTCCATGGGCTCAGGTGATCAGGCGATCCTCCCACCTCAGCCTCCCAAGTAGCTGGAACTACATGCGCACACCACCATGTCCGGCTAAGTTGTGTATTTTTTGTAGAGACGGGGTTTTGCCATGTTGCCCAGGCTGGTCTCAAACTCCTAAGCTCAAGCAATTGGCCCATCTCGGCCTCCCAAAGTGCTGGGATTACAGGCGGGAGCCACTGTGCCCAGCTGCCTCATAATTTTTATCTATTCTTCAGAGCCATGTAAGTCAGTCCTTATACTGTTGGGAAGAGCCCATATTCCAGGGGTAGAGCAGCCTGAATCCATGAGGTCATTTGCTTTAATTCCAATATGTAATATCAGTATCGTTATGAAACAAATCCTCCAACCCGGGTGCAGTGGCTCACACCTATAATCCCAGTACTTTGGAGGACGAGGTGGGAGGATCACTCGAGCCTAGGATTTCAAGACCAGCCTGGGCAACACAGAGAGACCTCATTTCTATTTAAAAACAAACAAACAAACAAACAAACCAACACACACTCCTCTTGCTTTTGTTATCTCCTAATCTAAGTGCAGGAAGGTTAACAGGAGTCCCATTAGACAAAAAACCCTCTCTGTGAGCCCTAATCCTTGGGCACGGTAGTACAAAATATTAGTGGACTCCTCATCAAATGGCCCAAGACAAATGGAGCTGTAACACACTAGAACACACTAGAACAGAGGCCATAAACCCAGGACACATATCTGGCCCCAAGATATGTACAAGACTAAAAGGAATGTTGAGAGAACAAGGTAAGAAACAACTAAGAGTCAAAAGCAGGCTAACTCATTCTCGTACAGAAAGCAAGCCCCTGAGCTCTGTCTGCTTCAGTCAGCCAAGTAAAGTGACAATGTAATATACTGAACTGCACAACATGAGAAGTAGGAAAGAAATTGGGCATCTGTGGCCACTCTTTCATTCAACCTTTCTTAACCTTCAAGCACTCACCTGTGTGGCCATGGAGTGGTGAGTGTGGCCGTGGTAGTGTAGGTGATGTGCTAGAGGTCACAATCAAGCTCTTGCGGTTACTTGTCCGACAACTGCAATGAAAACAAAATATGAATTATAATAGGGCCACACCATGGGCCCAGAGACCTTGAGTAGTTTTTAAGGAACTAAAGAGGGACACCATTTCACGGGCTGCACAGTATACTTCTTTAAACTGAACTGGGTCAGCAATTACACTCGGCACCAGTTAGATTCTATAAAGCACTGTGTTCCACCTTGGAATAACTTTTTTCACTGCCTTGACTTTCATCTTGTATTGCCACTGTGCTTCTCCAATGTTTAGTTTTACTTCCTAAGCAAACACAAGGAGCTCCCTACGGGCAACAACCATGTTTTAAACAGTATCTAATGAAGAATGACCACTGCAAGTTGATTTACAAAATAAAAAGCACAAGTCAAAATATTCTCATATTCTCTAAGAACCCCCCAAAACTATTAACTTAATCTATGAAATTATTATTTTTAGAACTGCTTAGTCCGTGAATTAAGTAATATTCTCATTTCAGAATAAATGTCAGAACAGGCCTGGGTTTCTTCTATAAACGGGCTTTCCACTACATATTAATGCCTGAAGCTTTTTCTTCTGGTTGGAGAAAACCAGATGGTGATGAAAAGCCATTTCATGCAACATCTATTACTGAAAAGTCTCTATCAATTTATTTGAAAGTCAGCCTATCTTTTGAAGGCATTAGGGACGTTTGCCATTTATATTCATCCAAATATTTACTGAACACCTACTATACACTAGGCAGTGTTTTAGGAGGGAAGCAGTAGGGAACAAAAGAACAGTCTCTATCCTCATAACTGGAGTGAACAGTGCTGTGGGAAAAGGAAGAGGAAGAAAGAACAGAAAGAGGGAGAGAGAGGGAGAGGGGGATAGAGGGGGAGAGAGAGAGGGGGAGAGAGAGAGAGGGAGGGAGGGAGAGGGAGAAAAGGAGAAAGGAAATAAGAGACTGGTGTGGGAGTGCTAACTAGGGAAGTGAAATCTGATGAGAGAGCTGAATGATATGAAGAACTCAGACAAAAGTAGAGCTGAGAGGCAGAGAGAAAAGTAAAGGTAAAGGCACTGAGACAAGAACAAATTTGGGATGTTCAAGAAATAGCAAAGAAGTCAAGAGCGGATGACAGGAGGGGAGAATGACAGAAAAAGAAGTAGGTTATAGAAGCTATGGGGAAGGCCACAGCCAGACTCTGTAGGGCTGATGGAAGGAATGAGATCAATCTCAAGAAAGAGATTATCAGTAGAAATGATAACCATTTTCCCCTAAGAAACCATCAGAAGGAATCCAATCATTCCCACACCCCTAACTACCTCAGTCACCATGGAATGCCCAGCCTTCCACTCTCTAACTTGACAGTCTCCCACTACTCTGAACCTTTGAGAAAAGCTTATACTTTGCCTCCTTGAACTCAGTATGTCACCAGCAAACTGCCTATGTCCCCAATTTCTCTTCTGAGTGTCTGCTTTAAATTCTAGCTCCAAGTGAAACGTTGCTACCTCCCAAGGACACCAAAGTCCTGGCGAAATCCCAACCCTTTACAACCAAGCTTTCCATCTATTTTGCAACTGCACCTGGAAACTTAGAGTGACTGAAGAAAAACCCAGAATCATGCCGGCTGATGTGTCTTTATATTCACAGTAACAAACATCAAGTGGGGCCTCATTACTGCCTGACAATCTTAGCATATTTCCCAGAGTAATGTGCTTGCTCACTCTCCAAGACAACTAATTCACATTTTCTCCTTAAACCTCCAATACCCCTTTTCCTTCCTCAAATCTGTACAGAACATAAAAATTAAAAAAAAATTAGCTGGGCATGTTGGCACATGCCTATAGTCCTAGCTACTTGGGTGACTGAGGCAGGAGGACTGTTTGACTCCAGGGGTTTATGGCTACAGTGAGCCAATGATTGTGCCAGAAAAGAAGAACAGGTACAGTTGGGGCAATTAGAAAACAAATAACATATTTAAACCCAATCATACCAATAATCATATTAAATATAAATGTTCTAAGTACATAGCCAATTAAGGCAGAGATTGTCAGACTGGATAAAATAGCAGGATCCACTTATATGCTGTTATTTGTGAAAGCCCGAAACTACAAACCACCTAAAATATGCACCAACAGATGAGTGACAAATCACAGTATATCCATATAATGGAATTCTACTCAGCAATAACAAGGAATGAACAATTGATTCACACAATGGATGAATCTCACAAATAATTATGCTGAAAGCAAGATGCCAGACAAAAAAAGAGTACGTTGTATGGTTTCATGGATGAGTTGAACAATTTGCCTCTCAGGTGTATTCAATCAAAAAATTTGTCCCTGGATATTTATACTAAAATATACTAAAAACAAAAGTCAAACATAATGTTACTTAACAGGAGATTGTTCTGACACATGCACTAAAAGGGAATTGAAAACATTATTTCCAAGTCAATCATCCCACATAAATTCAACCAAATACGAGTCCAACACATTGTGACGAATTCCTCTCATGGTCTTGCACTTTGCTTTGCATTTATTTCAATAGCACTAGATGTTTTGGGTATGTATGCCAGGAGGTGATATGAACTGTGCTCAACTAGGCACTGCAAAATAGGTGGCAAGGTTTGGGCAGAACAGTCACCAACAATTTCCAAATAACCAATAGCTGGCTGATGGGTGTATCCACCATACCAAAAGCCCATTATTTCTCTCTCCAGAGCATGGCTATAGTGACACTTGATTTTGCGGCTAAAACAGGACTCACTGATTTGCAAGTAATGACCTAAACCACTAAGCTGTATCGGATGTAGTTCAAAGTAATGCTTGCACACTTTGTGACAGAAATTGTGGACACTGACCATAGTATGGACTGAAATTCCAGTAATAGCAGTAGTTGCTCTCTCTGTGACTTCCATAGACCATAACAAGGGAAGATGAAGCAACTTATTCAGGGAAATGCTGGATTTTGTGCAAAAATATTCCTTTCAAAGACAGACTCATGCTGATTGGCAATTGCAATGAACAAATTTTCATGAATAGCTGTCTTTATACTGGCATTGTACCACCCACAGTAAGGGTTGGTGATATGAGGAACATTTAGGAGCCATAGATAACAAACTACACTCCTTCAAGAAGTCAATGATTGGCAGGTTTGAAGTGTTGACAATAGGTTGCAATGTATCTTGAAATAAACATCTATCCATTGGGAGAGATGAAATAAAAATGTTCTCAAAAGTAGAACCACTAAAAAAATAAAATTTGAATTTGACCCACCACAATTAAGAAATTTCACTGGTGGGACTCACAAGGACAAATTGTTTAGTTGATCCAATTCCATTTATATAAAATTATAGAAAATGCTAACTAATCTATAGTGACAGACTGCAGATTAGTAGTTGCTCAATGAGAAGCAAGGAATGGATTATAGATAGTCATGAGGAAACTTCTGAGAGTTACAGGTCTGTTCATTATCTTCATGTTCATTATCACAGTCATACAATCTATTATATTCCAGTCATACCTCAATAAAACTATACAAAACTATACAAAAACTATACAAAAATTTTAAAATGTAAGCAACATCATGTCCCTCTTCCATTTAAAATTCTCCTTGTCTCACTGAGAGAAAAAGCCAGTTCTGACAATGGCCTACAAGGCATTATATGGTCTGGATTCTCCATGACCTCTCTCCCTCCTGCTCACTCTCCAGCCACACTGGCCTCCTCACCTTTCTTAGAAAATGCCAAGCGTGCCACCCATCTCAGGGCCTTTACAATTGGGATTTCCTTTGCCTATGTTTCTCCCAGATTGCCTCGAGGGTTGCTCCCCTCTTCCTTCAGGTCTTTGCTCAAGTACAACCTTCTGGGTGAATTTTCCCTGATCATTCTATTTAAAATTGCAACCCCTCCCAAACTCTCTATCCTCCTTTCTTGATACATTTTTCTCCTAGCACTTATCATCATCTAACACACTACAGTCAGCAGGTGGGTTCCACATCCATGGACTCAACCAACTATGCGTGGAAAATATTTTTTAAAACTTTTAAAATAATATAAATTTTAAAAATACAGTATAACAGCTATTTGCATAGATTTGCTTTGTATTAGATATTATAAATAATCTAGAGATGATTTGAAGTATACAGGAAGATGTGTATAGGTTATATGCAAATATTATGTATGCTCTTTTATATAACAGACTTGGGCATCTGCAGATTTTGGTATCTGTGTGGGTCCTGGAACTAATCCCCAATATATATATGATGGTATATATTTTGCACATTCATTTTGTTGTCTCTCTTCTCATCAGAAATTAAACTGTATGAGGGCAGGGGTTTTTGTATGCTTTGTGTACTGCTGCACTCCTCAATACCTAGAACGCTGCCTGGCACACAGTAGGCTCTCAATAAATATTTGTTAAATGAATGGATGAGTATGATTTGTTACAAGGATTAAAATAAAGAAGATACATGTATACCTGGCCTATGAAAGGTAAATCAAACTGTTATATCTAAATCCTTGTGTCTGAAAGTGAAAATTTCTTGAAACTTCAGGGACGGATAATTAATTCCAGCTTCATTTGCCTTAACCTTATTTAAAATTTAAAATAAAAGCCAAAACACTAAAGATCATATTTCCAGGCCACATGCCTTTTTATAAAGGTACACATAATCTCACTTGGCAAATCTTTAACAGCTGCCAGGGGAAAAAAAGGTCAGACACTCTGCTACAGATACCATGACTCAACTGAGATCCACAACAAGGAACTGGCTAATTTTTCCATTTCAACAGGCTCTGGCCATTTCCCCAGGATCCTAAGAAGATAAAGGGCAAGTCTTAATTCTTTCATTCCAGTAAGATGAAGTACTAGATATCTGCAGAGTCGGGTACACTAACTCTCAGCGGACGGGTGGTAGCCTGGAAGCCCCCTGAGCTACCTCATGCAAAGACTGGTGTTAAACCATCCCAGTTACTTGGATACTTGGAGTGAGACTTGGCATTTCAATTTCTTACATGCCTTGCCATGGTCATCTCAGTGAACAGCAAGAACAAGGGCTAAGGCATATCGTGCATTCTGTGTGACCATGTTGAATTGTAACCACATTTGGAGAGTAGTAGCTCATTTCTAGCCTTCAAAAACCCCTCCCTCCAGCAACTAGCAGGCACTCGGAAAATCTGACCCCTGCAAGAGCTGCTGTAAATTTACTTAGGAAGCCTGCTTCCCAGTGTGAAGCAACAAAGGGTGTGGAATAAGATGCCTGGCTGCAGATCCCTTAGGCCTCTCCAGTCTCCAAATCTCAGAGGTCTAGCTGCTCCTAGGAACTTGAGCACTCCGTGACTGGATAGTACTTGGCAGCCACATTTTAGAATTTAGAATGAGGAAAACATCACTTCTGTTTCAATAAGTGTAAACAATATAAAGAAGAATGTGGAGCTGGTTACAGTCAAGCACTTCCAGATGCTATAATATTTCAGAGTAACAACCAAGATGTCCTGGTTAAGACAGGGAAGTGAGAGTGGGAGAAAAATACATATTCCCTCCCCAATAAAGGGAGATATTGTTACGTATCCATCATATTATTATTGACATATTATTTATTGCTTACCTGGATTATTTCAATACCCTCCTAACTAGTCTCTCTGGTTTACTCTTGTCTTCTACCCTAATCTGTTCTTAACATGAGCAAGCCACAGTGATTCTTTTAAAGCACACATCTGATTATTTCATTCCTCTGCTCAAAACGTTCCACAGGCTGCTAATTTTGCACAGGCACTTCTAGCTACTAGGACCAGCGTTAACTGTTCCCTTTACTTGCAATGTCCTTCCTTCAACTACACAATGGCAAAAATCCCTCACTTCTTCAAGGCTTTATTCTAATGTCACCTTCCCAATTTTCTGTTTTCCTGAATCCCTTTTGCTCTACCTTTTTTCCCAATAGCATTTGTCATCTTCTAACATACTACATAAACTATGTTTACTGTCTGTTTCTTCTTTTCTAGAGTGAGCTCTAAGAGGTATCCCAATCACCTAGAAATAGTACGCAGGGCATAGGAGGTTTTCGACAAGTGTTTATTCAACAAATGAATGTATTTCCACAGAAGCAGGTAGTCAGAATTCCCCGCAAGGGCAGCAGGCATCAGAGGAACTAGGAAAAAAGTCTTTGCTCTAAGGTAAAGTTTTCCTCCAAGTCTGATGGCAACTCTCCTTGAATTAATCAAGTTTTTTTTTTTTTAACCTCTGCTCTATTGGTTTAGAAATTACATATTGTTTTGTTTTTTTCTGTCCTAAAGTAGTTGTTATTATTCAAGGTTTAATAGGTGTTCTTGTCTCAACAAAGTCTAAAGTTAACCAGCACCTCAACTCTCTTTCTGAACAAAATTAAAAGATCCTAGATGGCTTTTAACTCCAATCCTCCCACTCCCTTTCAACTTACCTATTATTGCAATCTATTATTTCAGGTCTATCTTACTTTTACATTGCCAAATTAGTAATTATTATTTTATACAATAATTGCTTGCTTAGATTTACTCATGTATTTTCTAATTTCACTGCTTAACATTCCCTCTTGGGATCTCATGTATTTCTTCTTTGTTTCTGAAATATATCCTGTAGTAATTATTTCAGAGAGGATCTGATAGTAATAAATCTTCTCTATAGATTTTGTTCTCTTGGTTTTTGATAGTCTGAAAATGTCTTTTTTTGGTCACTCACTTCCATTGCTAATATAGCAAGTATGGATAATTCTAGTGTCTTGTTCAGAGTAACTTTTTTCTCAATACTTTAAAAATATTATTCTGCAGTCTTATGGCTCCTGTTATTGCTGTTGAAAAGCTTACTCTTAGCATAAGTGCTGTTCCTTTGTACTTAATTTTTCTTTTTCTGTCTGGTTGCTTTATTTTAACCATTAACTTATTTTTTTTTTAGATATATTTCCAACAATATAAAATTCACCCTTTTAAAATGTACAACTCATTCATTTTTAGTATATTCACAAGGCTGTGCAAGCACTGCCACTATCTAATTCCAGAATATTTTCATTGCCAAAAAGAAACCTTGTACCCATTAGCAGTCATTCTCCATCCCATTCTCCCCACGACCAACCACCAACGTACTGTCTCTATGGATTCACTGTCTCTATGGACTCTACGTATTCTGGACATTTCACAGAAACTGAATCATACATTACGTAGTCTTTGGTGTCTGGCTTCTTTTACTCAGCATGTTTTCATGCATGTTGTGGCATGCATAAATTCTCCATGCCACAATTGTTAATCCTTTCATAAAATGACAAGGTATTTGGGTTGTTACTACTTTTTGGTTATCATAGATGCTGCTGCTGTGAATATTTGTTTACAAGTTTTTGCATGAACATATATTTTCAATTTTCTTGAGTGAACTTTCTTGCTGAGCTCTTTTAGTTTAGTGAATTCTTGAGGGTTCTTTTAAGATATTCTCTTTGTTTTCATGGCTCTGCAGTACTGCAATGTATCTAGATGGGGATTTATTTTTATTTATTATAGTGGGGACTCACCATGCTTCAAGATGTTACTTGTTTGTTTCTAATCAGTTTTGGAAGGTCTCAGTCATTATCTCTATGAATACTGCCTCTTCCCATTTCTCCATACTGTGTTGGACCATCTGATCATATCTTCTGTATTTCTTAGCTTTCATTCATAGTTTATATCTTCCCATTTCTGTCTTGCACTCTTGATAAAAATTTTACTTTGTCCACAGCTCTATTATTTAACAAGACTGTTGCATTTTCAATTTCAACAACACAATACACATATTTTATTCCTCGAATTCTAATTAGCTTTTTGTCCAAATATATTTGGTCTTTTTTTCTCTTGTTTCTGTTTCCTTCTTTTATATTCTTTTTTGTTTGTTTTGAGACAGGGGATCACTCTGTCACCCAGGCTGGAGTGCAGTGGCTCAATCTCCACTCACTGTTGCCTCTATTTCCTGGGCTCAGGTGATCCTCCCACCTCAGCCTCCAGGGTAGCTGGGGCCACAGGCCCACGCTACCATGCCTGACAAAGTTTTGTATTTTTTGTAGAGACATGGTTTTACCATATTGTCTGGGATGGTCTTGAACTCCTGGGTTCAAGTGATCCACCCGTCTCGTCCTCCCAAACTGCTGGAATTACAGGCATAAGCCATCACGTCCAGCCTCTTTCTTTTATATTCTTAATCATTTTAAATATACTCATCTTACAGTCTTAATATCTAATGTTACTTTGTTTTTCTTTTTGAGACAGGGTCTCACTCTGTCATCCAGGCTAGGGTGCAATGGCACAATCACAGTTCACTGCAGCCTTGACCTCCCTGACACAAGCAATCCTTACCTCAGCCTCCCAAGTAGCTGGGAAAACAAGCATGCATCACCATGCCCAGCTAATTTAAAAAAAAAAAAATTTAGTAGAGATGAGACTTCACTATGTTGTTCAGGCTGGTCTTGAACTCCCGGGCTCAAGCGATCCTCCCACCTCAGCCTCCTAAAGTGCTGGGATTACAGGCATGAGCCACCACACTCAGCTAATATTCGTATTTTTTTGTAGAGACAGGGTTTGGCCATGTTGCCCAGGCTGGTTTCGAACTCCTGGGCTCAAGCAGTCCACCTGCCTCAGCCATCCAAAGTATTAAGATGAAAGTTGTGAGCCACTGTGCCCACCCTCTAATGCTACTTTCTGAAGTTCCAAACTGTTTCTTTTATCTATTGATTTTCACTTGGGCAGATTGGTTGGTTGGTTTGTAATTTCGTACTACAAACTTACCTTCAGTGAAGCTGCATTTATGAGAATCCTATGCTACCTGATTTGAAGGTATGTCACTTAATAGAAGTGTTAAGTTTGTTTCTGACAGATGAGCCAGAGTTATTACCAGCCCAGAACCAGCTTCTAGACCACACAAAGAGTATAAACTCCAACCCCTAATTTCAACTAAGTGAAGGCTTACAGGTAGAAATTTTCAAGGGAGATGTCTTTCCTTTATTAAAAGCCCTATTCAAAATCCAGATGAGATTAAGAAAGTTCTTTTTATCTGTACATGCCAGTGGTTTTCCTAGTCCATTCCTGCACTGAGGGTGAAGTCTTTTGAGGGTCCTAATTGTATGTAGGGGGTGTCAATTCTAATTGCTTACTCTAAACAAGCCAAGACCTCATCTTTTTTCCCCTCAAGGTTATTAAGACTAGCACATCTCCTCCCTGACCCCATTTTTGGAAGCTTCAAAGCTGGCTCCTACTGTTACTATTTTTTAGGTTCAGGGGTACGTGTTCAGGTACATAGGTAAACTCCTGACACAGGGGTTTGTTGTATAGGTTGTTTCATCACCCAGGTATTAAGCCTAGTACCCAATAGTTACTTTTCCTGCTCCTCTCCCTCCTCTCTCTCTCCACCCCCAAGTAGACCTCAATGTCTGTTGTTTTCCCTTCTTTGTGTTCATGAGTTATCTTCATTCAGCTCCCACTAATAAGTAAGAACATGCGGTATTTGGTTTCCTGTTCTTGGGTTAGTTTACTTAGGATCATAGCTTCCAGCTCCATCCATGTTCTCTCAAAAGACATGATCTTGTTCTTTATGGCTGCATAACATTCCATGGCATATATGTACCACATTTTCTTTATCCCATCTATCGTTAATGGGCATTTAGGTTGATTCCATGTCTTTGCTAATGTGAATAGTGCTGTAATGAACATTCGTGTGCATGTGTCTTTATGGCGGAATGATTTATATTCCTCTGGTATATACCTAGTAATGAAATTGCTGGGTCAAATGGTACTTCTGCTTTTAGCTCTTTGAGGAATCACCATACTGCTTTCCACAATGGTTGAACTAAATTACACTCCCACCAACAGTGTATAAGTATTCCCTTTCCTCCACAACCCTGCCAGCATCTGTTATTTTTTTACTTTTAACAACTGCCATTCTGACTGGTGTGAGATGATATCTCATTGTGGTTTTGATTTGCAGTTCTCTAATGCTCGGTGATATTGAGCTTTTTTTCTTATGCTTGTTGGTCACATGTATGCCTTCTTTTGAAAAGTATCTGTTCATGTCCTTTGCCCACTTTTTAATGGGGTTGTTTTTCTCTTGTAAGTTTGTTTAAGTTCCTTATAGATGCTGAATATTAGACCTTTGTCAGATGCAGATTGCAAATATTTTTTCCTATTTTGTAGGCTGTCTGTTTACTCTGTTGATAGTTTCTTTTGTTGTGCAGAACCTCTTAAGTTTAATTAAACTTGTCCATTTTTGCTTTTGTTGCAATTGCTTTTGGTGTCTTTGTCATGAAATCTGCCCATTCCTGTGTCCAGGATGGTATTGCTTAGGTTGTCTTCCAGGGTTTTCATAGTTTTACGTTTAAGTCTTTAACGCGTCTTGAGTTGATTTTTGTATATGATGTAAAGGAGGGTTACTATGTAGCTTCAGTCTTCTGCTTATGGCTAGCCAGTTATCCCAGAACCACTTACTGAATAGGGAGTCTTTTCCCCACTGCTTGTTTTTGTCAGCTTTGTCAAAGATTAGGTTGTCGTAGGTGTGTGGCCTACGATTTTAAAATCCCTGATTTTTAAAATAGGCTCTCTATTCTGTTCTATTGGTTATGTCCCTGTTTTTGTACCAGTACCATGCTGTTTTAATTACTATAGCCCTGTAGTATAGTTTGAAGTCAGGTAATGTGATGCCTCCAGCTTTGTTCTTTTTGCTTAGGATTGCCTTGGCTATTTGGGCTCTTTTCTGGTTCCATATGACCTTTTTTTTTTTTTTTTTTTTTTTTTTTTTTTTTGAGATGGAGTCTCACTCTGTCGCCCAGGCTGGAATGCAGTAGCACGATCTCGGTCCACTCCAACCTTCACTGCCCAGGTTCAAGCAATTCTCCTGCCTCAGCCTCCCAAGTAGCTGAGACTACAGACACACACCACCACACGCAGCTAATTTTTTGTATTTCTACTAGAGATGGGGTTTCACCATATTAGCCAGGCTGGTCTTGAACTCCTGACCTCATGATCTACCTGCCTTGGCCTCCCAAAGTGCTAGGATTACAGGCGTGAGCCACCGCACCCGGCCCAGTTCCATATAATTTTTTAAATAATTTTTTCTAGTTCTGTGAAGAATACTCTTGGTAGTTTGATAGAAATAGCATTCAATCTATAAACTGCTTCAGGCAATATGGTCATTTTAATGATATTGATTCTTCCTATCCATGAGCATGGTATGTTTTTCCATTTGTTTGTGTCCTCTCCGATTTCTTTGAGCAGTGTTTTGCAATTCTCATTGTAGAGATCTTTCACCTCCTTGGTTAGCTGTATTCCTAGGTATTTTATTCTTTTTGTGGCAATTGTAAATGGGACTGCCTTCCTGATTTGGCTCTCTCCCTGGCTATTGTTGGTGGATAGGAATGCTAGTGCTTTCTGCTAGTGATTGATTTTGTATCCTGAAACCTTGCTGAAGTTGTTTATCAGCTTAAGAAGCTTTTGGGGCCAGACACGGTGGCTCATGCCTGTAATCCCAGCACTTTGGGAAGCCGGGGCAGGTGGATCACGAGGTCAGGAGATCGAGACCATCCTGGCTAACATGATGAAACCGCGTCTCTACTAAAAATACAAAAAATTAGCTGGGCGTGGTGGCGGGCGCCTGTAGTCCCAGCTACTCGGGAGGCTGAGGCAGGAGAATGCCATGAACCTGGGAGGTGGAGCTTGCAGTGAGCCGAGATGGCCCCTCTGCACTCCAGCCTGGGCGACAAAGCGAGACTCCATCTCAAAAAAATAAAAGAAGCTTTTGGGCTGAGACTATCAGCTGTTCTACATATAGAATCATGTCATCTGCAAACAAGGGTGGTTTGACTTCCTCTCTTTCTATTTGGGTACCTTTATTTCTTTCTCTTGCCTACTGCTCGGGCTAGCACTTCTACTCCTATTGATTAGGTGTTGTTTTCTCTCTCTGATTTGGATCCCTCAGGGTTTTCCTTATGTTCTGCTGAAATCAGCTATGAATTTAAAACAACAACGATAATATCTAACAATTACTAAGAGCTAACTGGGCTTGGTTTAAAGCTAACTTGTCCAACTGGCAGCCCATAGGCCACATGCAGTCCAGGACAGCTTTGAATGTGGCTCAATACAAATTTGGAAATTTTCTTAAAACATTATGAGGTGTTTGGTTTTTTTTTTTTTTTTTTTAGCTCATTAGCTATCATTAGTGTATTCTGTGTGTGGCCCAAGACAATTCTTCCTATGTGGCAGAGGGAAGCCAAAAGATTGACTTGTAAAACTATAACAACCCTGGTTTAAAGCATTACATGTAGTATCTCACACCCTATGAAGCAGCGACTATTATTATCGCTTTATTTGGACAAGGAACTGCAGGCTAAGAAATGCTACGTAGCTTTCCCTAAGTCAAGATAAAGTAATAACATTATTTGAAGGCCTAATCTAACTTGAATTTTCTTTGCCCTGGGACTTTCTTAGTGTGGTGCTTCATCCTCAAATGATTTAAAAGTCAAGTATCCAGAAAATCAAGGGCATTTTATGGGGCCTAACTTCATGGACGAGAGGACAGCAATAAGTACCCTAGGGACTGGTGTAAAACTTTGACATAGGCACAAATATTGGGGAGCAGGTCTGCTATGACAGAGACTAAGGAAACAGTATGCTCCCACCAAAGTCTTCAGTCATGACCACCTTGACTACTATTGTGACTATCAACCCTATATCAGGACACAATAAAGAGAGCGCTACCTTGAGCCAGACAAAAAATAAAGAGGTACAGATTATCTCTACACTGAACAATCCTGAATCCTTTCACTATATTATAGCAGAAAAGACCACCAGCAATGCAAAGGAAGCATAATTCAGTCCCGGGCAGACTACACCAGCCAAATCTAAACATCTCTGCTACATGTTCCTGCAACAGTTACAACTTACAGTGAAAAGAAACAAACAGGTCTAAACCTGGAATGCCAAGCCCAAGATACCATGAATTTAATAGACTAAGAACACTTGGAAGGAATCAAGAGTTTTAAAGAAAAGACATAAAGAGAGGGAGGAAATTGGCCAAATATAAGCCAGTACAATCTCCCGCCCTGGAATAATTTATGTGACGTAGTAGCAAGTTCCCTTCATGACAGGCAACTTGCCTCCATCCCCAGTCTCAAGATGAGGACAGGATTTTCCACCACACCTTAGTAAATCTGCCCACCACCAAGAAAACAAGATAATTCTGTCTTTGATTATTTGCAGTTGACATTCACACAGTTCTAATGGAATCAACCTGGTAAAAGAGATAGGAGAAAAATTTAAAAACCCTGGACTGGACACTGCCTCAGATTCTGGGTATTCTAGGCATGCCTATATTTCCGGTGCCCAGGACAGTGCCTGATACATGTTTATTATTTGGAGAATTAATGAATGGGAGAGACTGGAGAATTAAGGAAAGGGAAATAATGGTTTTGTAATATATTCTTAAAGCAGTACATCTCTTGGTAATCAAAGGAAAACAGCCAGTGAGACTATAGATTTTTTTCTCTGAATGGAGTACACTTCCACTACTTGAAGCCCTCCACAAACATGGGCCTTGGAACTGGTATAGACTGCCCTGATAACATAGTGTCTGGGAAGTTGTGGTATATTTGGTTTGTCTTTACTAGTTCCCATGGCCTCTGGATTTCTCTGGAAGCTCCAAATTATAAGCCCACTCACAGGTTACATTTCTAGACCAGTTGCTTTGAGAGCTAGTGGTTGACAGGAAATGCAAAATGTCCTGTAATCACTATGTATTTTGGCCCAATACATACATAGTTTAAGTGTTACTAATACATACTTTAATCTGTTACTTAATACATAGTTTAATCTGTTACTAATACAGATTAAACCCATCCTGTATTAGTAACAATCCTTCTTTTCTACCTCCTTCCTCAATAAATTGCCCAGCTGTCTGGCCTGTACCCAAATTTCCATAGCAGAAAAGATTAGAACACAGTTAGTTTCTACGAGGCAGCCATGGGTACAGACGCTACATAAGGACCAGGCCCCCACTTTCAATAGACCAGTATCATGGTCATTTTTATTGTTTTTATCTTTTTATTATTCTGTTTTTTCTTTTACCCTCAATTTTTTATTTTTTATTTCATTTGTATTATTTGCCACATGCCATGATCAGAAAACACAGTCTTTTTGAGATAGTGTTTCACTCTGTCACCTAGGCTGGATTGCAGTGGTGCAATCTCAGTCCACTATGGACTTGACCTCCCAGGATTAAGTGATCCTCCAACCACAGCCTCCTGAGCAGCTGGGAATAAGTGCACACCACCACACCTGGCTAAATTTTGTTTATTATTTCATAGAAACAAGATCTCACTATGTTGCCCAGGCTGGTTATGAACTGCTGGGCTCAAGTGACCCTCCTGCCTCAGTCTCCCCAAATGCTGGGCATTACAAAGGCTTGTGGCAGGAGCCACCACACCAGGTCCACAGTCATTTTTTAATGACAGCTAATTGCAAGGTTCTATGTCAGGCACTTAAAATACTCAAAAAGGTGCAAGTATACTCAATCCTTGGCCTTCAGAGGCTCATAGCTGAAGAGACTTAGATACGTGAAGAAGAGAACTCAAGCAACATATTTTGGCACAGGCAGTCGTGGCACAGAAGCATAGGAGGCTTCCAAGAGGAAGGCAGAAGATCTGAGGAATTCAGAACCCACAGTAGAGAGAGATACTGGAAATACCATGATGGCAAATAAATATGCAAGGGGACTAGAAAATAATCAGTCTGAGTTGGAGGAGAAGATGAGAAGGCTCTAAAAGAAATGTTTCTGGAAGGACGGAGTATGGTGGGGGAGAAGACTAAATTAGGAGATTAAATCATCTAATGTAATATACTGAAAAACATTTTGCAGCTCTGATAGAAAATTTGGGGTGAATAAATGATTGCTACATAGAATATAAAGCAATGCAAAAGTGAGACAATTATTACCCTCAGGAAAACAAAAAGTTGCAAAAGAAAACAGACAATCATAATGCACAATGACTTTATTAGAAATAATATTAAGTTGTATTAATTTGACACTGAAATAGACAAAAGAATTTAAAGTAGTTGGTTTCAATAAATAAAAATCAAGGATGGTAGGAATGGGGTAAGGGAATTTCAAAATCCCTTTATTAGCTTTAAGGAATTAACAGACTTTTGAAATTATGTCCACATATTTCTTTGACAAAATAAAAATTAAATTTAAAATGTGGGCGGCTTACCCGTATGTAAAGAGTACAAGAAAGGGAGTGATATTACCTAGGTAGGAGAATGTGATGGCAGTAATTATTCTGCATTTTAGTTGGTACAATCATGGCTCAAAGCCAAGCTATAGTAGCATGTTTAAAGAAGACTGTCACTAGAAAAGAGGTCTTGTCTGAGACCCCAAGAGCAGGTTCTTGGATCTCATGCAGGAAATAATTCAGGGTGTCACAGAGTACAGCGAAGTTTATTAGAGACTTCTCTATTACAGAGCAGGACATCCTCAGAATTCAAGAGGAGGAACACCCCTACCTTAAACATACTGCTTGCTTATATAGGTTGTTAAGGATAGTGTACTTCATTACAAAGGGTTGTGATCAGCTGTGACAGGCTATCAGTACTGTTATTTCCCTATGTTACTACAGATTTTAGCAAAAATTCATGAGTGCATTATTATCTTTAAAGCAAAACCTATTTTTTATTTATTTATTTATTTATTTATTTATTTATTTATTTTTTGAGACAGAGTTTTGCTCTTGTTGCCCAGGCTGGAGTGCAATGGCGTGATCTTGGCTCACGGCAACCTCTGCCTCCCGGGTTCAAGCGATTCTCCTGCCTCAGCCTTCCTGAGTAGTCAGGATTACAGGCACGCGTCACCATGCCCAGCTAATTTTGTATGAAAGCAAAACCTATTCTTAAACTAAGAATGCTTTTTGTTCTTCAAGTACTGAAACATTTCATAAGTTTCATAAGCATCTTTTAGTTAGTTAGCATCATTAACTTGTTCCCTCAACCCTAAACATCTTGTGACCAACAGTGTCCAACCCCTTGGGAATGTAACCTAGGAGGTTTGGCTTTATCTGGCCTTTATTCAAGATGGAGTCACTCTAGTTTGGATGCCCCTGACCAAACTATCAGATGATCACATCAATCCCCTGTTCAAAATCCTCCAACTGCTATGGCCAAATAAATAAATAAATATACAAATTAGTGATGAGCATGACAATCAAGACTCTTCATGGTATAGCCCCCTGCTAATTTGTCCCACCCATCATCATGCCTCCAAGAATCTACCATCCACACACTTTACATCCAGTAGTAAACAAGGCCATACCATTATGTCTCTATTCTCTTGCATATGCTACTGTTTCAACTTAAATAACCTTATCCCAAATGTATATCTAATATATGTTAATTTTTTACTTCTCAGCTCAAATTTCCTTCTCTCTGAGGCCTTCCCTGTGTTCTCCAGGACAGAACTGGGGATTGATTGGCTTCCATACACTGACACTGAATCTTGTATTATTCTTCTAAAGGGGACCAGGAAATGTTATCCTAAAGTATGGCACTTTGGCATAAGGACTATTTTAGCTAAAGACACTGAGAAGCAGCAAACTCTCTGCCTTCCCCCTTTCTGCCTAAAAGTAAGGTATAAATTTCCCTTTTGTAAAAGTAATATAAATTTGCATTTGTAAAGGTGTTCCATCTCATGTACCAGGAAGATTCTTAATCACTGGAGATAATTCTTATCACTGGAGACAGCAGTGACTTGAATCTACATGACAAGTATTACTAAACAACCCTTATCTGCCAAACATTTCCTAGTCACCTTCACACAATTTACTGCCCCTAGCAGCCCAAGCCTTTGTCTAGTTACTTCACAATTAATCATCCTTTGTTAAAATGGTATATAATACCCCCATAACATGCAATTTACCTATATAACAAACCTGCATATGTACCCCGAACCTAAAAGTTAAAAAATAAATAAAAAATAAATGAAATGGTGTACAAGCACCAAATTCTCAGCACCTCTTTGAGTTACTCATCACTGAGTTTTCTCACATGAATACACGTTGCCAAGTGTAAAACTCTATTATGCATCTCCATGTCCTCATCACCACAGGTAGCTTTACTGAAGAAAACTAAAAAACTTTAAAAGAACAAGTGGTCTTTGTCTTATAAAGTGCTGGAAAATAGAATAAGAGAAAAAGCTGCTTAAGTTAATTTACAACATTACTGTAATTTTGATTCAAAGCCAGATAGCAACAGTCTAAGAAAATTATAGTTCCATATCCTTTATAAACATACATGTTTTAATTCTGTAAAATTTGAGCTGGTTCAGTTAAAAAAAAAAAAAAAAAGAAAGAAACCCACTACAATCAAGCTGGACAGTGATTCTCAAAGCATGGTTGGCAAACCTCTTGGGGTCCCTGAGACTCTTTCAGGAGGACAGCAAAGTCAAAACTATTTTCACAGGAATACTGAGACATCATTTACCTTATTCACTGGGTTGGCATTTGCACTGATGTTATAAAAGCAATGGTGGGTAAAACTTCTCACACCTCAACAAAAGAAAACCTAAATTGTTCTAGCAGCGAATGTATTACTCTCCAAACACTTCTTCATAATTTTGTTACAATATATTACAAGAAGAATAAAGGACAAAAACTACACAACCATCTCAATAGATGCAGAAGACACATTTGACAACAAGACTGAATGCTTTTCTCCCTAAGAGGAGGAACAAGGCAAGTATGTTGGCTTCTACCACTTCTATTCAACATTGTACTAGAGGTTCTAGCCAGTGCAATAAGGAATAAACAAATAAAAAAACAAAAAACAAATTAAAAAACAAATAAGGAATAAACAAATAAAAAAGATTGGAAGAGAAGTAAAACCGTTATCATTCACACACAAAACAATCCTATATGTAGAAAATCCCAAAGAAATTTTTAAAAAACTAATACAACAGCCAGGCACGGTAGCTCACGCCTGTAATCCCAGCACTTTGCAAGGCCAAGGTGGGTGGATCACAAGGTCAGAAGTTCAAGACCAGCCTGGCCAAGATGGTGAAACCCCGTCTCTACTAAAAATAGAAAAATTAGCTAGGCGCAGTGGCGGGCACCTGCAATACCAGCTACTCGGGAGGCTGAGGAAGGAGAATCACTTGAACCTGGGAGGTGGAGGCTGCAGTGAGCCGAGATCCCGCCACTGCACTCTAGCCTGGGTGACAGAGCAAGACTCTGTCAAAACAAACAAAAACAAACAAACAAACAAAAAAAACAAAAACACCTAATAAAACTTATATAAATAAGTTTGGTCATGTCACCAAATACATATGTGAAAAACTGATTATGTGAGTTGGAGCTATCTTGTCATACCCAAGTAGAATCAAGACAAGAGGAAAAGAAAAGCACTCAGGGCACAAAGCACCAACCCAGAAATTATATTGCAAGCTAGCTGCCAAAATAACCTGCTAAAACCTTAAGACCAGTTTTATCTACCACTGTCATTCACCAGTCAGAGCTTGCCAGCTTCTAAAAACTTTGCAAGTACCAATGACTTTTCTTCCAAAACAATATGCAACAATTCTCTTTCTAATAAAATCCTCATAGGCCAGGCACGATGGCTCACGCCTGTAATCCCAGCACTTTGGGAGGCCGAGGCAGGCAGATCACGAGGTCAGGAGATTGAGACAATCCTGGCTAACACGGTGAAACCCCGTCTCTACTAAAATACAAAAAAATTAGCCGGGCGTGGTGACAGGCGCCTGTAGTCCCAGCTACTCGGGAGGCTGAGGCAGGAGAATGGCGTGAACCTGGGTGGCAGAGATTGCAGTGAGCCGAGATCGCACCACTGCATTCCAGCCTGGGCGACAGAGCGAGACTCTGTCACAAAAAAAAAAAAAAAAAAAAAAAAACTCCTCAACCTTCTCTTTGCTCTGTAGACACACTGAAGACTACTCTACTCTGTTTGTATGCCCGAAATTACATTTCTGTTTTCCCAAAGAAAACATTTTGTTTAGAGATGTATCTCTATATTTTTATTTGACTTTGACACAGATAGACAAAAGTCAATTGTATTTCTATATTCTAGCAACAAACAACCCAAAAATGAAATTAGGAAGGCAATTCCACTCACAATAGCATTAGAAATATTAAAATACTTAGAAATAAATTTAACAAAAGAAGTATAAGACTTGTATGCTGAAAACTATGAAACACTAAAAGAAAATTTTAAAAAGCTAAATAGGCCGGGCATGGTAACTCATGCCTGTAATCCTAGCACTTTGGGAGGCTGAGGTGGGTGGATCACCTGAGGTCAGGAGTTTGAGACCAGCCTGGCCAACATGGCGAAACCCCGTGTCTACTAAAAATACAAAAATTAGCCAGGTGTGGCAGTGGGCGCCTATAATACCAGCTACTCGGGAGGCTGAGGCAGGAGAATCACTTGAACCCGGGGTGGGGATGGTGCGGAGGTTGCAGTGAGCCGAAATTGCACCACAGCACTCTAGCCTGGGCAAAAGAGCGAAACTCCATCTCAAAAAAAAATTAAAAATTAAGTAAACAGAGAACTTCCGTTCTTGGATTAGAAGACTCAGTATTGTTGAGGTGGCAATTCTCCCTCAAACTCATCTATAAATTCAAAGTAATCATTATCAAAATGCCAGCAAGGTCTTTTGTAGAAATTGAAAAATTGGGCTGGGCACGGTGGCTCACACCTGTAATCCCAGCACTCTGGGAGGCCAAGGTGGGCAGATCACAAGGTCAGGAGTTTGAGACCAGCCTGGCCAACATGGTGAAACTCCGTCTCTAGGAAAAATACAAAAAAATTAGCCAGGTGTGGTGGTGCATGTCTGTAGTCCCACTGCTTGGGAGGCTGAGGCACAAGAATCGCTTGAATCCAGGAGGCAGAGGTTGCAGTGAGCTGAGATCGCGCTACTGGACTCCAGCCTGGGCTACCGAGCGAGACCGTCCCCTGCAACCCCAGCCCCCCCCCCCAAAAAAATTGAAAAATTGATCCTCAAACTTATATAGCAACACAAAGCACCCAAAACGCATAAAATAATTTTGGAAAAGAACAAAGTTGGAGGAATTATACCACCTGATTTCAAAACTTAGTATAAAGCCACATTAAACAAAGATAGTGTGGAATTAGCACAAGGATAGGCATATAGATTAATGGAAGGCAAGAGAGAGCCCAGAAATAAACTGTTAACACTTGTGGTCAATTGACTTCAACAAAGGTGTCAAGAGGATTCAATAGCAGAAGGATACCCTTTCCAGCGAATTCTGCTAGAAAAATTGGACAGTCACACACACACACATTTGACCTCATACCATACATAAATATTAACTCGAATGGATCATAAACTTAAATTTAGGAGTAGAAAATGTAAAACTTCTGGAAGAAAACGGAAAAAAACGTGCAGGCCCCTGAGACTGAATCTGAGGTACTTAGGGGGCCTTAGAATCCTCCTTCCTCTCCTTCTTTCCTGAATAATTCAGTCTAGAGGCCACAAGATGATGATGATGGTGGCCATGTGGTTGGGTTGGGGTTGAGGTACCTAGCCTGGGATGTCAGAGACTGATGGGGATAAGGAAGTTGTCTGCTTGAAGAGAACAGTGGTGCCAGTCTTTCATGGGGTATTGGAGACCCAGTGAAGTAAGAAGGGCATACACACAGAAGGCTGGTGGTTACAAAAGGAGATTAGTTACACAGAGGAAAAAATGATCAGATAATCAAGTACCTCAACAAACTAAGCACCAAAGGAACATACCTCAAAATAATAAGAGCCGTCTATGACAAACCTGCAGGTAACATCATGCTGGGCAAAAGCTTGACACGGTCCCCTTGAGAACTGGAACAAAACAAGAATGCCCACTCTCACCACTCCTATTCCACATAGGAAGTCCTAGCCAGAGCAATCAGGCAAGAGAAAGAAACAAAAGGCAAACTCTCTCTCTTCACAGACAATTATCATTCTATACCTAGAAAACCCCACAGCCTCTGCCCAAAGGTTCCTAGATCTGATAAACATCAGCAAAGTTTCAGGATACAAAATCAATGTACAAAAATCAGTAGTGATTCTATACTGCAATGACGTCCAAGCTGAGGGTCAAATCCAGAATGAAATCCCAATGACAATAACCACATAACGAATAAAATACCTAGGAATATGGCTAAAGAGGGAGGTGTAAGATCTCTACAACAAGAATTAAAAAACACTACTGAAAGAAGTCAGAAATGACACAAATGGGAAACTATTCCATGCTCACAGATAGGAAGAATTAATATTGTTAAAATGGCCATACAGCCCAAAGCAATTTACAGATTCAATGTTATTCCTCTCAAACTACCAATGACGTTTTTCACAGAGTTAGAGAAAACTATTCTAAAATTCATATGGGACCAAAAAAGAGCCCAAATAGGCAAGGCAATCTGAAGCAGAAGCAAAAAGAACAATTCCAGAGGCATTACACTACCTAATTTCAAACTATACCACAAGGCTACAGTAACCAAAACAGCACAGTACTGGTACAAAACCAGACAAACAGACCAATAGAAAAGGTTAGAGAATCCAGAAATAAAGCCACACATCTACAACCTTCTGATCTTTGACAAAGTGGACAAAAGCAATGCAAAAAGGAATCCCTATTCAATAAATGGTGCTGGGATAACTGGCTAGCCGTATGCAGAATGTTGAAACTAGACCTCTTCCTTTCACCATATACAAAAATCAACTCAAGATGATCAAAGGCTTACACGTAAAACCTAAAACTATAAAAACCCTAGAAGAAACCCTAAAATATACCACTCTGGACATAGGCCCTGGCAGACTTCATGATGAAGACACCAAAAGCAATTGCAACAAAAACAAAAATTGACAAATGGGACCTAATTAGACTAAAGAGCTTCTGCACAGCAAAATAAATTATCAACAGAGTAAACAGACAACCTACAGAATGAGAGAAAATATTTGCAAAATATACATCTGACAAAGGTCTAATATCCAGAATCTACAAAAAAGCTTAACTGAACAAGCAAAAAACAAATAACCCCGTTAAAAAACAGGCAAAAGACATGAACAGACACTCCTCAGAAGACATACAAGCAGCCAACAAACATGAAAATATGCTCCACATCGCTAATCATCTGAGAAATGCAAATCAAAACCACAAGGAGATACCATTTTACACTAATCAGAATGGTTATTAATAAAAAGCCAAAAAATAATGGATGCTGGCGAGACTACAGAGAAAAGGAAATTTTTGTACATTATTGGTGGAATTGTAAATTAGTTCAGCCTCTGTGGAAAGCAGTTTGGAGATTTCTCAAAGAACTAAAAGTAGAATTACCTTTCAACACAGCAATCCCATCATTGGAAATACGCCCAAAGGAAAACAGGTCATTCTATCAAAAAGACATATGCACTCACATGTTCATCACAGCACTATTCACTATAGCAAAGACACGGAATCAAATTAGGTGCCCATCAACAGAGGACTGAATAAAGAAAACGTGGTACATATACACATACCACAGAATACTACACAGCCATTAAAAAGAATGAAATTGGCCGGGCACAGTGGCTCACTCCTGTAATCCCAGCACTTTGGGAGGCCAAGACAGGTGGATCACTTGAGGCAGAGTTCAAGACCAGCCTGGCCAACATGGTGAAACCTCTTCTCTACTAAAATACAAAAAGTAGTCGGGTGTGGTGGCACACACCTGTGATCCCAGCTACTTGGGAAGCTGAAGCATGAGAATCGCTTGAACCCAGAAGGCAGGGGTTGCAGTGAGCCGAGATCATGCCACTGCACTCAAGCCTAGGCAACAGAGCTGGAGTGCAGTGGCACGATCTCAGCTCACTGCAAGCTCTGCCTCCTGGGTTCAGGCCATTCTCTTGCCTCAGCCTCCCGAGTAGCTGGAAATACAGGCACCTGCCACCACGCCTGGCTAATTTTTTTGTATTTTTTAGTAGAGACGGGGTTCCACCGTGTTAGCCAGGGTGATCTTGATCTCCTGACCTCGTGATCTGCCCGCCAGAAATTATGTTCTTTACAGCAACATGGATGCAGCTAGAGGCCACCATCCTAAGCGAATTAATGCAGAAACAGAAAACCAATTACTCCATGTTCTCACCTACAAGTGGGAGCTAAACACTGAATATACATGGACACAAGGAAGGGAATAATAGACACCAAGGCCTACATCAGGGTGGAGGGTGGGAGGAGGGAGAGAACTGAAAAACTACCTGTTGGGCACTATGTTCATTACATGAGTGACAAAATAATCTGTACACCAAACCCCCACGATACACAATTTACCCATGTAACATATCTGCACAATTCCCCCTGACCCTAAAGCTAAAGTTGGGGGGGAAAAAAACTTAAAATTTGTCATTAAAGTAGAAGGATACAATATTTTGTTTACTAAAACAAATTAAGGAAAATAAACTAGTGATTAGAGACTAGAAAAAAAAATAAGTAAATATATCAAGGGTAATGGGGGGTCAGAGTTCACTTTCTCTTTTTTTTGAGACTGAGTTTTTGCTCTTGTTGCCCAGGCTAGAGTGCAATGGCACGATCTTGGCTCACTGCAACCTCTGCCTCCCAGGTTCAAGCAATTCTCCTGCCTCAGCCTCCCGAGTAGCTGGGATTACAGGTGCCCACCACCACACCCAGCTAATTTTTTTTTTTTTCTTTTTTTTTTTGTAGTTTTAATAGAGACGGGGTTTCACCATGTCAGCCAGGCTGGTCTCAAACTCCTGACCTCAGATGACCTACCTGCCTTGGCTTCCCAAAGTGCTAGGATTAAAGGCGTGAGCCACCATGCCCAGCCAGAGTTCTTGCTTTCAAAGAAGGAAGTTACAAATATAAAAACAAAAACTAGAACCAAACTAGAATTAGAAGTGGAGGTATCAGTGTGAGCTTATAGTTTTCAATAAACAGACATTAAGAAATAAAGACATGTGTGTTACATGTATACATTCCCTGGGAGCAGTGAACCTAAGTATCAGCAACCATGTCTACCGTCAATATTTGCCACCCCCCCCTGCTTTTTTTTTTTTTAACAGACAGGGTCTTGCTCTGTTGCCCAGGCTGGAGTGCAGTGATGTGATCATAACTCACTGCAACCTTGAACTCCTGGGCTTAAATGATCCTCCTGAGTAGCTGGGACTACAGGCATGTGCTGCCGCACTTGGCCTTTTTTTTTTTTTTTTTTTTTTTTTTAAGAAATGGGGTCTCACTAAGTTGCTCAGGCTGATCTTGAACTCCTCAGCCCCCTAAAGTGCTGGGATTATACCATGCCTGATTCATATTTTGGCTTTTAAAAAGCATTCTCCACTAAAAAGAACTATGCTGCCTAGAGAAAAAGCTCAAGGGCTAGTGAGGGTACAAAATAAGCCAGCCAGGAATATCTTCTCAGGCCAGAAAGTTATGTAGTTCTCAAAGAATGACAGAGACATCAAAAAGACACAAAAGTCAGCCTGAAGAAATTTCCCTTGACCAGATAATGATACAATTTTGAGCATCAAAACTATAATGGTATTAACAGATTATATAACCCATCAAATAAGACAAATCCACTAAATTTTTTTTGGATTGGGGAGGGGGCAGTGGAGAGACAGAGTCTCACTCTGTCACCCAGGCCGGAGTGCAGTGGTGCAATCTTGGCTCACTACAACCTCTGCCTCCTGGGTTCAAGCGATTCTCGTGCCTCAGCCTCCCATGTAGCTGGGATTACAGGCATGAGCCACCACGCCCGGCTAGTTTTGTATTTTTAGTACAGACACAGTTTCACCACATTGGCCAGGCTGGTCTTGAACTCCTGACCTCAAGTGATCCACCCACCTCAAAGTGCTGGGATTACAGGTGTGAGCCACAGCGCCCAGTCAAAAGTCCACTGAATTTATACAGTATAATAAAGTAAGTGAAAAATGAATAGGGAGAGGTTAAAGCTTTTGCTACGGTGAAATGCCAACTGATGGGTATAGAAAGAATTATGAAATTGTAAAAATACTATTTGGTGACCAGCATAGTATAATAATGCAACCAGGAACATCAATGGATCCTAAAAACAGGGGGTTAAAATTTGATGAGGAATGGGGTACTTACATAATTTTAAGAACATTCCCATAAAATACTTACTAATTACAAAGGGAAAAAAAGAGTAACTTCACAGCAGCAAAACTTTACAGCAGCAAAACACCACTTTAATAAAGTGATCAAGGTTAACTTCATAGTAATGGGACAAAATGAAAACCTGTACCACCTAACAGGATGCAATGAGAAGAACACAACATTGCTGGGTGCAGTAGCTCATGCATGTAATCCCAGCCCTTTGGGAGGCCAAGGCAGGAGGATTACCTGAACCCAGGAGTTCAAGACCAGCCTGGGCAACACAGCAAGACCCTGTCTCTAAAAAATTTTTTAAAAACTTAGCCAGGCATGGTAGTGCATGCCTGTGTTTCCAGCTACTCTACTCAAGAGGCTGGGGTGGGACTGGGCGTGGTGGCTCACAACTGTAATCCCAGCACTTTGGGAGGCTGAGATGGGCAGATCACCTGAGGTCAGGAGTTCGAGACCAGTTTCACCAATATGGTGAAGTCCCATCTCTACTAAAAAAAATACAAAAATTAGCCAGGCGTGGTGGCGGGCGCCTGTAGTCCCAGCTACTCAGGATGCTGAGACAGGAGAATTGCTTGAACCCGGGAGGTGGAGGCTGCAGTGAGCCCAGATCGTGCCACTGCACTCCAGCCTGGGTGACAGAGCGAGACACTGTCTCAAAAAAACAAAAACAACAAAAAAGGCTGGGGTGGGAAGATCACTTGAGCCCAGGAGGTAGTGACTGTGCCACTGCATTGCAGCCTGGGCAACAGAGCAAGACTCTATCTCAAAAAAAAAAACAAAACAGAACACAATACCACCTTTTTGTGATATTTCTGCCAAAGGTTCATAACCTGATTCTAATCCTGAGGAAATAACACACAAATTCAAATTAAAGGACATCCTATCAAATAAACTGGTTTGTAATCTTCAAAAGTATCGAGGTTATAAAAGTTGAGGAAATAACTACAAAACTGCGTCAGATTAAAGGAGATAGAAGACGAATAACAGTAAAATTCTAACACATGATCCTGGATCGGAGCCTTCTGTTACAAAGGATATTACTGGGACATTTGGTGAAATATGAATTAAACTTGTAGATTAGATGGTAGTATTTATTAATGTTAATTTTCTGATTTTAATGGCTTATTGTTATGAAAATGTCTCTGTAGCAGCTATACACTAAAGTGTTCAGGGCTGATGAGATAACATATCAGGAACTAATTCGGTATCGGTTAGGACAAGGGCTGTCAAACTTTTTCTGTAAAGGCCAGATAATAAGTATTTTAGGCTTTGCAGGTCACATGTGGTCTCTGTCACATATTCCTTGTTTGTTGTAAATATCCCTTAAAAATGTAAACTTCATTATTAGCTTGTGGCTTGTACAAACACAGCCTACAGGTCACATTTGGTTCATGGGGTTTATTTTGTTGACCCCTGGTTTGGGGGGTGAAAAGCTCTTTGAACTATTCTTAGAATTTTGATATTAAAAAAATATTTCTGCTAACATCCAAAGAAATCACTTGAAAAATTCTGGGAATGACGGAATAGGGGTGAATAAGGCTGAAAGCTTATGAAATAAAAAGCATCCCTTTTACTCTACCCCGTGCTGCAAAGTTTCCTGTTGCCTATGTGGGCATCTTCTCCTGCTCAGAGGGCCTAGTATGCAGTTGAATGTATGAATGAATGAATGAATGAATCTATCTCAATTTCCTAGGACAGGAAACTGATTCCCTTCACATAAGACTAAAAAAAACAAAAACAAAAAACTGGCCGGGCGCGGTGGCTCACACCTGTAATCCCAGCACTTTGGGAGGCCAAGGCGAGTGGATCATGAGGTCAGGAGTTCAAGATCAGCCTGGCCAAGATGGTGAAACCCCGTCTCTACTAAAAATACAAAAAAAATTAGCCAGGCGTGGTGGTGGGTGCCTGTAATCTCAGCTACTTGGGAGGCTGAGGCAGAGAATTGCTTAAACCTGGGAGGCAGAGGATGCAGTGAGCTGAGATTGCACACTCCAGCCTGAGCAACAGAGAAATTCCATCCCCCCTCAAAAAAAACTTCATCCTTAAGGAATATTTTAATATGACTTTTTACCTGGCTACATTGAGATACCATTTCTTAGCTCTCAGATTAGCAAAAATTCAAAAGCTTGACAATCATATTGTTGGCAAGGCTGTGTGCAAATAGACATTATCTTAAACTGCTGATGGAAATGTAAAATAGTATAACCATAGACTGTGGAGGGAAACTGGACAATATCTAATAAAACTATATATACATTTAATTTTTGACTCAGCTATCCCAGTTCTAGGAATTTATCCTGAAGACACCCCTCCAAAAAAGAAAAAAAAATCAATCTATCTATTTACACATACATATGTATATATTAACAAACAAAGCCACGAAAATTAATTCTTCTATGTCAAGGATCTATTATTGTAAATTAATCGTTTCTCTGACTCTACTCCAGTATGCTAGTTTCTTAACAGCAGGACTCTCTAGCCCTAAGCCCATCCTATCTACCAAAATGAGGCCATCAGAATCAGCAATGGCTCCTCCTCTTGTGGCATCTAGGGACATGAAAGAAAAGCTGCTGCCTTCTAGATTCATTCTCACCTCTCAGAGTTCCAGGGTCTATATAACAAGCATGACTACTACAGATAATTCCTCTTTCTAAGTGGGCCAGAAGAGGAAGCCAAGGTTTTCCTCAGCTGAGCAATCAGTTAGCTATTTAAATGGCAAACTCCAAGGGGCTTCACCACCAACAACTCCCCCTGTGCTGCTCTGGGCAAACAATCTTCACTACAAAGCAGTAATCAGCAGGTATGAAACACTGACCAAGGAACCGAAGATGCTCAGGCTTTAGGCTGAAGACTCAGGAAAGAGTCTAAGCTGAGTTGACACAAGTAAGGGTAATTATCTGTACTTCAGGGTAAAAAAAATCAGACAATGAGGAGAAAATTCTTTTGTGTAAGTACTGTAGTTAATAAAGGGAAGGGGAATCATCTTTTGCAAACTCCTAAGAAAATAATGAATCTAGGTGATAATTATCAATGGCCACTACTAACAAAACAAGGGAGAGACTTGACATTACCTGCCTCCTGACAGATATACACTGAACCAACTGTTAAGTATTCTTCCCACCCCCTCAACCCAACCAAACCACAATCAGGTCAAGCCCCAGTTTATAGGAAATACAGAGCTCATAAGAACATGTCAGACAAAAACCTCTGAAGGATGCAATCAGCAAAATCCAGAATGTGGGAAAGTCTACAAGAACAAACAACTCGGTTTCTGCAACAAATAAATTGCAAGGAAAAAAAAAGATGGGGAGAACACCCTAGATTAAAATAAACTTTGCAGTACAGCCTGGGCAACATGGCAAGACCCTATCTCTACAAAAAACAGAAAAAATTAGCCAGGCTTGTGGTGCGTCTGTAGTCCCAACTACTTGGGAGGCTGAGGTTGGAGGATTGTTTGAGCCTGGAGTTCAAGGTTGCAGTGAGCTGTGATCGTGTCACTGCACTCCAGCCTGGGCAATAGAGACTCTGTCTCAAAAGGAAAAAAAGAAAAGAAAGAAAAAAAAAGAAAGAGTGATCAGACATCCCAATTATTTTATTTAACAGGTTTATGTCTGTTGTCCCAGTAATATTAACATTCCTCTTTCATTATATAAAGTTTCCTAGTTTAGACACTAAATTGTATCACCACCCTACTTAAGAGATGTATTAACCAAATACACTGTGCTGACATAGTTTGGCTACTGATTCCAAAAAACCAACTGCAAAAAAAATTTGAACATAAACTGGATATTTGATGATATTGATAAACTATTGTTTTAGGTGTGGTTATAATACTGTGATTACATTTTTAAGGAGTCCTTACAATTTAGAGATACAAATATGTACAGATGAAATGACATAAAATTTGAGATGTGCTTCAAAATAAGCGAGAGACAGAGAAAGAAAATAGGTGGGGATGTAGATGAGATAGTATACCATGAGCTGACAATGTAGACGATACTGGGGATGTAGTATGAGTCTTTCTACTTTTGAACATTTTTGAGATTTTTCCATAATACAATGTTAAATTTAGTAAATAAAATTTTCCTAGTTCTAGAAACAGAAGTATCCTAGAAAGCTTCAGCTTCCTGCTCTTAGGCAAGTGTTGAGGGAAGTCAGGGACCCCAAACAGAGGGATCGGCTGAAGCCATGGCAGAAGAATGTGGATTGTGAAGATTTTATGGACATTTATTAGTTCCCCAAATTAATACTTTTGTAATTTCTTATGCCTGTCTTTACTGCAATCTCTAAACATAAATTGTAAAGATTTCATGGACACTTATCACTTCCCCAATCAATACCCTTGTGCTTTCCTATGCCTGTCTTTACTTTAATCTCTTAATCCTGTCAGCTGAGGAGGATGCATGTCGCTTCAGGACCATGTGATAATTGCGTTAACTGCACAAATTATACAGCATGTGTGTTTGAGCAATATGAAATCTGAGCACCTTGAAAAAAGAACAGGATAACAGCAATTGTTCAGGGAATAACAAAGATAACCTTAAACTCTGACTGCCGGTGAGCAGGGCAAACAGAGACACGTTTCTCTTCTTTCAAAAGCAAATGGGAGAAATATCGCTGAATTCTTATTCTCAGCATGGAACGTCCCTGAGAAAGAGAATACGCACCTGGAGGTATCGGCTTATAAACAGCCCCCCTGGGCATGGCCTGTCGCTTATGGTTGAGGCTGCAAGGGGCGAAATAGACCCCAGTCTCCCATAGCACTCCCAGGCTTATCAGGAAGAGGAAATTCCCACCTAATAAATTTTGGTCAGACCGGTTGATCTCAAAACCCTGTCTCCTGATAAGATGTTATCAATGACAATAGTGCCCGAAACTTCATTAGCAATTTTAATTTCGCCTCGGTCCTGTGGTCCTGTGATCTCGCCCTGCCTCCACTTGCCTTGTGATATTCTATTACCCTGTTAAGTACTTGATGTCTGTCACCCACACCTATTCGCACACTCCCTCCCCTTTTGAAAATCCCTAATAAAAACTTGCTGGTTTTTGTGGCTTGTGGGGCATCACGGATCCTATCAATGTGTGATGTCTCCCCTGGACGCCCAGCTTTAAAATTTCCCTCTTTTGTACTCTGTCCCTTTATTTCTCAAGCCGGCCAACGCTTAGGAAAAATAGAAACAAACCTACGTGATTATCGGGGAACTGCCCCGATAGGCAAGAGCAACCATTTGGCATCTAACCATACAGAATTATATCTTCATTCAGGGTCACCTGGAGCCAGGGTCTATGAAAAACTATCTGTCACATATAAGGGTTCCTGAAGTTAAAGCACAGCTACTAGTCTTTATTATTTTACCTTTTCAATGAAAAAATAAAAATAAAAAAACCTTCCCTTCTCTAACAAGAGAATCACTTCTTCTGAAGACACTCTCAAGACGCGCTTTCCCTGCTGTAAGAGGAGAAATGAAATATCTTAAAACCGTTTTGATGGACTTTCCTCATTGCCAAAAAAAATGGTCTTTTAGAAAGAATGTAATTCAAAGTGTTTTTCATTTCAGTCCATGTCCTGCTGAGCCCCAACAGGCCAGTTTTCAGCAGAAACAATTAGTGAGAATGCATGAGAGGGCAGGAGGGCACCCAGCTGCCACTGCCTCACCTAAGCCAGTAATGGAGCTTCTGCAGTATGGACATATGGTAGGCAATACACAGAGTTATCCAAGGGAAAATAAGAATATGAGAAAAGTAATGGAAGCAAAGAAAAAAGTAATGGAAGCAAAATGAAGTGCTAAGAATTAGCAACATCTGAGTTTCCCAACAATGGAAGCAGCAAAATAACCAGTCTAGGAGCCCAGGTAATATTCTAAACAATTGTAGATGTACTGACTCACTTAATTCTTACTATAATCCTTGAAATACTATTGTGAGTCCCATTTTAATAATGTAGAGAACTGAGTTAGAAAGAAGTGAAGTAATCTGCCTACCACCACTATGCAGCAGGGCCAGGATAAGAACAAGTTCTGGGAGATGTTCCTCTTTTGAAATTACTCTGAAAAGCAGTTGTTTAAAAAAAGACAAGACAAGAAAAGCAGGTGTTGGTAAAATGAAAACAGTGCTTTCTCTTTGGCAGGAAATAATTTTGACACTACCAAAAAGGGGTTTCAAAGGCTGCCTAGTTCTGGAGGAGGCCCAAAGGAACAACTGTCCATTTGCCACACAAGTCTACCAAAAGTCTCTCATACCTGTGACATAGGAGGCGCCAGAGAACTAAATTGGTACCAATGGATGAAAGCTTTGAGAGTGAACTGCTTGTTGCTGAAGATGTTCAAGCAAAGGCTAAATAGCTTTTTTCTAGACACTGTATGGAAGGAATTCCTATGCAGTAGTAAGCAAGCTAAAGCTAGAATGCTTCCAATATAAAAATCACTCTAGTAAGGATTTCCTGCTGCAAGCCCTCCTACTTCAGGGCTGACAAAGTCTATGGCAATTCAAAACTGATTCAAAACCTAAGTCATTCTGTGTTCCATTAAGTTGTTAACATCAAACTTCTCTCCCCAGCAGGCCTACAGCTGGGCCAGTGAATAGCCAGACACACAACTGCCTCCTCTCTTCAAGGACACCAGTTACAATACAAAGTCAATCTAGCACTCTTACTCTAAAAATGCAACAACCCCATCTGAGTACCAATCAATACTCTGGAATCATTTTCTTAGAAGACATGCAAATGGACTAAAGATTAGTGGTTATTTAATTCAACCCAAATCACAATGAAATTTATTATGCCTCTTAAGGTTCATCATACCCATCTGAGACACTTGAGAGCTAGCATCAATGTCTGTTTATAACAGAGTCATTCCTTCCAATCAAGGCATAAAATGCAATGTATTACAGAGCTAGAGTGGGTATCATTTCAAAACTGTATCTTCATTGTCCTTCAAATTATTATGGGCAACAATTTGTAAGGTCCTAAGACCATCCCTAATATGCAGTCAATAAAGAGGCTTAAGACCTTAAGCAGGGCTAGTCCTCACTACACTATGATGCAAGGGGACACTGTTTTCCAACCCTCTGGGGCAATGCAGCCAAATGCCTCAATAGCTGTGTTGGTTTACTAGGGTTGCCATACATAACCAAGTATCACAAACTGGGTGACTCAACCAACAGAAATTTATTTCCTCATAGTTCAGTTAGAAGTCCAAGATAAGGGTATTAGCAGGGTTGGTTTCTTCTATGACCTCATTCCTTGGATTGTAAATGGCTACCTCCCTTTGTCTTTGCATGGCCTTCCCTCTGTGCTTGTCTGTGTCCTAATCCCCTCTTCTCGTAAGGACACAAGTCATACTGGATTAGGATCTATCTCAAAGACTTCATTTAACCGTAATTGCCCCTGTAAAGATTCTATCTCCAAATACAGTGACATTCTGCGTTACTAGGGGTTAGGACTTCAACCTATACAAATTTTAGTAGAACATAATTCAGCCTATAATAGTTATACTCATCAAATTAAAAAAAGAGAGAGAGATAAAAAAGACATCCTAATATGGCCAATGACATGACTCTGGCTGCAGTAGGGTATAGGAGCAGGCTACGGGTCCTCAGGTGCAGATGCGAGGTGGGCAGTCTCTGGAACCCGCCCCTGGAAGTCCCCCCTCCTAATTCCCTCTCTCCTGGAACTCAGAGTCAAATTCACTGCCAGTAGCACTCAATTTTCAGTTCTTCACTTATGCACATTGTTTACTGGAACCATTTTTCTCATCTTTCTACTTTACTTGTTTATTTGCTTAATAAATTGAGTAAGAGAGGTTCATCATAAGGATGTTGCAGAACGGAGGTTCATCACCGTTTTCACTAAGCACAGATTCTGTCCTGGACTGTGAATTTGAGTACAGAGAACAAAACTAAATAGATGACAGTAATGAGCAGGGGTAAAATGGAATGATACAGGCCTAAAAAGGCAAAGGGATTTTTTTGCCGAGTGTGGTGGCTCATGCCTGTAATCCCAGCACTTTGGGAGGCTGAAGTGGGCAGGTCACTTGTCAGGAGTTTGAGACCAGCCTTGCCAACATGATGAAAGCCAGTCTCTACTAAAAATACAAAAATTAGCCAGGTGTGGTGGTGGGTGCCTGTAATCCCAGCTACTGGGGAGGCTGAGGCAGCAGAATCACTTGAACCTAGGAAGCAGAGGTTGCAGTAAGCTGAGATCATGCTACTGCACTCCAGCCTGGGTGACAGAGTAAGAACTTGTCTCAAAAAAAAGAACAGAGTTTTTACAAGAAGGTAATACAGGTAATGACCTAGAAGTGACAACAGACTGTGGGAATACCAATTCCTACCCCCAGGATTGGAGGATTTATTAAACAATGTTATTAATACATCACCTTGGGAAAAGACCCAAGGCTGCAAAAACTACTTTGGTTCAGAACGTATGACATTACATAATGATAATATCTCAAATGGAGATATGGAACAGTGTGGTTGTTAAGAATGTGATCTCTGAAGCCAGACTACCCAGGTTTCTATCCCAGTTCTGCCACTTATACAGCTGTGTTATCTTGAGCAATTTATTTAATCTCTCTGCACCCTCGCTTCCTGTGTGAAATAAGTACAATGATAATCTCTCTCACAGAACTGGTGTGAGAAGCAAATGACCTTTACATTTTAAAGTGCTAAGAACAGTGCCTGGGAGCTAGTAAGTGCTCAGAGTTTGTAAATTTATTAAATAAATTCTCGATTGCATATGGTTCATCAGAAACATTACAGTGATGGCAGCGGCAGCCCATCACTGCCATGAAGCAGTCACTGCCGTGACGCCGGCTGCAGTGGGGCACAGACGCAGGACACGGGTCTTCTGGTGCAGACGCCAAGGTGGGCAGTCCCTGGAACCCTCCTTTGGATGCCCCCCAACAAGCTCACTGCCCTGGGAACCCACCCCTGGGAACTGCCACAATTGGGCCAGGCTGAGCTGAGCCGTCCACCAGTGGGAGAGAAGTGCACAGAGGAACAGGCAGCAAGGGGCACTAGGGCGGAGCTGGGCCCAGGGTGGTCCCGCACTTGCACACGGAGCATAGGGGTCTGGCCCGAGACACTGAGCTGGCGCCATGCTTCAGGGGCCCAGGGTGGGAAGTGAAAGTGGCACCCCACAGCAGCAAGTACAGCATGCCCACATTGTTCGCCAGCCCCATGGAGCAGATCACCATGTAAACAACTGGCACGGCCACCACCAGGAGCACCAGACTCGATGCGCTGGAGCAGCCCAGCACCTGGCCCGGGACAATGCATCGGACCTGGAGCCCTTGCCCAAGACTGCTAAGAGGTGGAGCTAGGGCTGCATGCTCTACAGAGTCGGTGGGAGCCAGGGAAAAGTGGGAGCCCCACCCCTTCCGAGTTGGTGGGGTGGGAGTCCCCTGGGTGCAGCCACCACTGCCCTGCTGCAGCTTCAGACCCAGGCATCTCTGAACTCTCGGGCCTAGGAAGGCCCCTGCCCCTCGCAGGCTCAGAATCGTCTGCTCCCGCTACCTGGCTTCTCCCCTCTGTCGGTGCCTACTCCAACCTCGGAGCAAAGTTGGGGCCCAGCCCGGGAGCTGTCACAGCCCAGCTGAGTGTGCACATGCTCGGGGCAGTGCTGACATGCCAACCCCCTTGCCACTTTGGCCCCCTTCAAGCTTTGGGCACTGACAAGCATGGGAAGGAGGCTGAGGGGTACACTGAGGACAGCCCAGTGCTGGCCTGCAGGCACCCCTTAGCATGAACAGCCTGGGCACCATGAACAGCAGCAGGAGGCAGACAGGCTCCTGGGTGGAAAGAAGCTGGTCCACAGTAAAGACCCACCTTCAAGCCACAGAAAACCTGAAGCCTGGGGGCTGGGTCGCCAGTCCCAGAAACCACAAGGGCAACTTGTGGTGCTTTTCCCTGGGCCCACCCATGGCTGCCCATGGACCAACCAGCATGCACTTCCTCCCCTCTGAGGCCCATAAAAACCCCTGGACTCAGCCAGGCTTGGGGAGAGGAGGGAGGGACCATAGGGAGATAATGGGACCACTTGCCTGCAGAAAGGAGCCATCCACTCCAGGACCTCCTCTCTGCTGAGAGCTGAACACTCAACGGGAGGACCTGCCTACAGATAGGAGCTACCCACTGTGGGTCCCCTCTAAGCTATTATATCACTCAATAAAGTTCCCCTTTGTCTTGCTCACTCTACATTTGTCTGTGTACCTCATTCCTTCTGGATGCAGGACGAGAACTCGGGACCCACCGAATGGCAGGGCCAAAAGAGCTATAATACAAACAGAGCTGAAACATGCCCCTTGCTCACCACATTGTGGGCGACAAGAAGGAGAGAAGAGAGAAGGGGAGAAGAGAGAAGGGGAGAAGAAAGAAGGAGAGAAGAGCTGCAGCCCTTCGGAGAGACCAGACCTGAGAGCTCCCCGAGCCTGAGCTGTGACTCCTGCTTTGGGGCCTGGTGGCTCCTGAAGTCTCCAAGTTTCTGGGTACCACCGCGTTCCCTTGTGCCAGCTGTGGAAGTTGCTTGCGCTGCGCCTGGTCCTGATGCAGCCTCACAGTGAGCTAGCACCCATGCCAGCCCTTGGAGCTGGCCGCCCTGCTGCAGCAGGTGGCATGCCTGACTGTGTGCAGTGGCCAGACCCTATGCTCGCTTGCTCACACACCCTTCACCATTCCACTCCAGTCTCTTTGGAGGCGTGGGATCCAGGCTGGTAGCTCCAGCCAAGTGCAGCCTGCCGGGCCAAGTGGGCCCAGCAGGCCCGAGCAAAGCTCAGGCAAAAGCGCCACCAGCCACAGAGGTTTCTAGCTAGAAAAGCAACACCTCCCAGGATCCCGTAACAACAGCTGAGGGGTTAAGACCACAGACATAGGCTGGGCGCGGTGGCTCACACCTGTAATCCCAGAACTTTGGGAGGCCGAGGCAGGTGAATCACGAGGTCAGGGGTTCGAGACCAGCCTGACCAACATGGTAAAACCCCGTCTCTACTAAAAATACAAAAATTAGCTGGGCGTGGTGGCGGGCGCCTGTAATCCTAGCTACTCAGGAGGCTGAGGCAGGAGAATTGCTTGAACCCGGGAGGTGGAGCTTGCAGTGAGCCGAGATCGCGCCACTGCACTCCAGCCTGGGTGACAGAGCAAGACTCCGTCTCAAAAAAACAAACAGACAAACAAAAACACCACAGACATTGGAGTAAGATACTGTGGGGTTGAATGGTAGTTTCTACTACTTATTAATAACTTCCTTAACTTCTCTGTACTACAGTGTCTTCATCTATAAAACAGATTTACTCAGATTATCCACCTCATCGAAAAAAAATGAACATGTGTCACCCACCTCATCAGAGCATTTTGAGAATTAAATTTAACAAATGTAAGTCATTTAAAAAATATTAAGACATAGTAAATGCTCAGCAAATGTTACCTATTCTTATTCTTTTCACATTTCATTTTCCAACTTTTCTTGACTAAGGAAGATAAAACAATTTTAAAAGAATCTGCTTCTATTGGGCTTATGCAATGTGAATCAGTCAACCAATAATCTCATAAAGCAATAAGAACAACTGATGATAGAAGCATGAGCTCAAAATATTAGCAAGACTAGACTTCTGCTTCTCATCATTATGGGGAATCAGAGATCAGATTTACCCTTGCACCTTAAAAACAAAAAAATTAGATGAAATATATGAAACAATAGTTTGCAGACACTGGACCGATGGGAAACATGTAAAATAAGCCCTAAGACGGCATGTCTAGGAAGCAGCAAAAGGGGGTACTCAAACAGAGTCCAGCAGTCTCCCTGAGTTGAGAAGACACAGTTGAGAACTTGGGGAGGCTAAGGTGGCTAGAATTTTCAAAGCAGGGTACCAGAGAAGACAGAGATATACAGAGGGGAACTCTGGAGATCTGCAGGGGCTTCCTCTGAGTTTTTAGCTGAATATCTATCAGCATATGTGGATAAGGAAACTATCCAAGAACATGAGCAGGTACCCTCTTCAGAGCTCACAAAGGACGCAGAATTGTTCATGTTCCCATCAGCCTGAGTGGAAAAACTCACAATACATGGGCATCAAATAAGAGTACTCAAAGTATTGCCTCAGTAGTAAGAAAAAATTAGCCTCAAGTGCTGCCCTGGTCTCACCAAACAAAGCCTAAAAGTATTCCTTCAAAGGATCAAACAATTTCTAAAATAACTGCATCCCAGATTCTCAAGAATGTTTAAAGGAATATAAAAATATCTAGCAAACAACAATCTAAAATAATCTTGTTATATCAATGAACTGGCACTTTGCATGGCATGGATACAAAAGAAGAATGGAATGAAGCACTAATACAGTGACCACACATGTGAGCAAGTCTACGAAAAAAAAAAAAAAAACCATGAAATTTAACAAGTTTCCATGAAATTTAACAAGCTCCAAAGCTGTAAGATGTCGCTCCAGGTTGTGCGTTCTGAGACCACAGTCATCAAGAGATACTCAAAACCATGTGCCAGGACTGGGTACATCTTGGGGGCTACCCAACTTAAAATCTTTCTCAGCCTCATACGCCAAGCACTAGTACGTCTAGAAGAGGTGCCTTCTGAGAGAGTTAGCCTCTAACATTGTCCTATGTCAGTCTATCACTGTCCCAAATTGTCTGTGGAATTTAAGCTCCTGTATCAAATAATGTCACTTAAATCTGTGTGATACATTGTGCTTCACTTAAACTTTTGGTTTTTCTGGTTACTATTCTCTAACAAAAAGCTTAACAAATACCTACTGATCAATCTCACTTTCCTTTTTTAACATTTTTTTTTCAACTGGCTTCTAAGATACTTCTCCTAGCCCTTGTTCCTGAATGAATAGCTAATTCATTTTAGTCTAATTCCTCACTATCGCCCCAACCTCTAAAACGCCCCAGAGCTCAATCCTTGGATATCTCTTCCTCCTCTATCAATTCTACCTTTAAAATAATCCCCAAATCTGACCACTTCTTATCTCAATCATCATGGGTCCAAATAACCATTGTCTCTTACCTAGAGGCCTTCTAACTATAACCAGAGTGGGTTTTTTTGTTTGTTTTTGTTTTTTTGACAAGGTCTGGCTCCAAGGCTGGAGTGCAGTGCTGTGATCTCAGCTCACTGCAACCTCCACCTCCCAGGCTCAAGCCATCCTCCCACCTCAGCTGCCAGAGTAGCGGGGACTACAGGCACGCGCCACCATGCCCAGCTAATTTTTGCATTTTTTGTAGAGACGGGGTTTCACCATGTTGCCCAGGCTGGTCTCGAACTTGTGAGTGGTCTTGAACTCAAGCAATCCGCTCACCTCGGCCTCCTAAACTGCTGGGATTACAGGTGCAAGTCACTGCGCCCAGCCCAGCGTGATCTTTTGATCTACATCAGATCATGACATTCTTATTTAAACCTTCCAGTGACTACTTATCTCACCCAGCATAAAAACAAAAGTCCTGGCCAGGAGTGGTGGCTCACACCTGTAATCCCAGCGCTTTGGGAGGCCGAGGCTGGTGGATAACCTGAGGTCAGGAGTTTGAGATCAGCCTGGTCAATATGGTGAAACCCTGTCTCCACTAAAAATACAAACATTAGCTGGGCGTGGGGGCAGCCACCTGTAATCCCAGCTACTCAGGAGGCTGAGGCAGAAGAATCGCTTAAACCTGGGAGGCAGAGTTGCAGTGAGCCGAGATTGTGCCATTGCACTCTAGCCTGGGCAACAAGAGTGAAACTCCATCTCAGAAAGCCTCAAAATTGTTTAATCTGGCTGCCCACTACACTTCAGGCCTCATTTCCCAACACTTACCACCTAACTTATTCTGTACCAGTATCACTGGACTCTGTTGCACAAAGAATACACGGAGCAAGCTCCTAGATCAGGCCCCTGGCACTTCATGTTGCCTCCACCTGGAACACTCTTCCAGATATCACCATTCAGGCTCTATAACTTCCTTCAGGTCTTTTATGTCAACTTACCACTGAGGACCTCCCTGACCACCTTATATAAAATGTCAAGCCCTGGCCTCTACATTCTCTTACCCTACTTTATTTTTCTCAGAAGCACTATGTCTATCCGTTATGCTACATATTTACTCATTAACTTGTCTCTCTTTCTCCACTAGAATCTAAGCTCCCTGAGGACAGGGATTTTATTGCTTGATATGTTCACTGCTTTGTTTCTCATGCCAAAAACAGTGTCCTAGCAGATAGTACGTAATCAAATAATGTTGAATATAAGAAAAGGAAGGCAGAAAGAAATGGGAGAAGGGCTATTTTCCTCAACCTGAACAAACCATTTAACTTGTTTTGGACTCAGATTTTCCCATAGTGTAAAATGTGAGGTTTGAACTTTTTTACCTCCTAAGAGTTCTAGCACTCTGCCATGCTATGGGGTGGTCACAGGTCATAGTTCACAAGGCTGTCCAATGGTCAGGATGGGCACACAACTTATAATAGCCTCAAAAATCCAAGTACTGATAGCCTACCCTCCTTTCTCCTGACATTTTGAATACAACAGAAATCTGTGATATTTATTTTACTCTTCTCTGTGACAGAACCAAGACTCTTACTCCATTTCTCCCCATTATTAAGGAGTAAGGTATGGGTTTTACTATTTGGCCAGAAGCAATTGTCAAGGCCCAGATTCACAGCAAGTTTCCTTACCTCCACGGCAGTGGGCGGCTGGAACAAGGAGTGCCAGGACTACTGTGGGCTCGTGGGTTCAGGAAAATGGCAAGAGGAGAAGTAGCCAAAGCACAATCAGCACTAAATGGGACTTTAGTGAGGAAGAGGGCTGGAGCAGATGTGGGTGAAAACATGTGCTGGTTTACTTCAGCTCCTCGGCAAAGGGTAGAGATTCTGACAAGGTACCGCAATAGGAAAAAAACAAGGTCAGTGATAACTTTTCAACCAAAAAGAAATATATTCAAAGTGGCTTGGTTTAGGCAAAAAGCTCAAGAAAAGTAAGTGGTCAAAAATCATTCTCCAATATCATACTTCAGTACCAATGTTGGTACAGGATGACAACAGAGATGAAAACTTAATCCATAAAATTAAAATACAACATTTAAGATTTGGCTATTCAACAAATTTGTTATTTATTTTTATTTTTATTTTTTGAGACGGAGTTTTGCTCTTGTTGCCCAGGCTGGAGTGCAATGGCACGATCTTGGCTCACTGCAATCTCCACCTCCTGGGTTCAAGTGATTCTCCTGCCTCAGCCTCCCAAGTAGCTGGGATTACAGGCATGCACCACCACACCCAGCTAATTTTGTATTTTTAGTACAAACAAGAGTTCATCACGTTGGTCAGCCTGGTCTCGAACTCCTGATCTCAACTGATCCACCCACCTCGGCCTCCTAAAAGTGCTGGGATTACAGATGTAAGCCACCGTGCCCAGCCTGATGTATTTAGAATTGGTTTCTGGGCAAACCAAACACTGCAAATTTACTACATCAATTAGTAGGCAACAGTTAATATTTAATATTCAATGACTAAAACTTCCTAAAGAAATGTATATGTCCCTAAGAGTAAAACTTTCTGAATAGTTTATAAATTATTGATTATATCAACAATAATACCAATTTGTTTAGCTAACATTTCTCTGATGAATGTATCAGATAATGTCAGTTAACTATGTATTTTGCTTCTACTTAAAGTTTAGATTCCCAGGTTATTTTTTCCCATAAAAACAATCTAGCCATTTTGATATGTTAAGTCCTATCGAAGATTATTAAATAAATAAGACCATTAGATTGAAAACAGGTGATAAATACAGATTTCTAATTTGCTACCATTAGTAGAACTGACACATGATAAAAATAATAAAAATAATATTCATAATATTTAATTTGCTATCTTATTGGCATGGCTTTCTATACACAAACCATTATTTAATTTCCAAGGTAAAAAAATTATTTAAGTATCACATAAGTACCTGATCTACTTCAAAATGATAACATTGTTAGTTTCTCGTATTGTTATTTCTGACTGTTTATAATATGGATACAGTGACATTCTACTTGTGCTTACTTACATATATTCAAAGGAAATCTTCACTTTCCTAGTCATTATCACTCTAGTGGTCTTCAGTTTACTTCTCAGGTAGGTACACAATATGGGGTAGTAACAGGATAGAAAATAGGAGGGCAAACAGCTATTTAAAATTACAGTTATGCCCACATTTCCACAAACTCAACATTTTTTTTAAAGTTAAAAGAAGTAAAAATGTTAATTTTAATTTCTCATTTTCAAAAAGAATTTTCACTCTTCCAAAGAACTATTTCAAAGTTAAGCTCCTTCATATATATAAGTTAGAACTAATTAGAACATTAGACAGCACTTACTTGTTAACCTGAATAATATGCTTGTACAAAATTTTGAAGCCTTAGGTCTTATCACATAAAATGAGGTTTAGACATTTTGTTCAATATATAATTGAAATTGTAAAAATCTATGAAAGCCAAACTTCATTTTCTTTTTTTTTTTTTTTTTTTTTTTTTGAGACGGAGTCTCACTCTGTTGCCCAGGCTGGAGAACAGTGGCGCCATCTTGGCTCACTGCAAGTTCCGTCTCCCAGGTTCACGCCATTCTCCTGCCTCAGCCTCCCGAGTAGCTGGGATTACAGGTGCCCGCCACCACGTCCGGCTAATTTTTTGCATTTTTAGTAAAGACAGAATTTCACCGTGTTAGCCAGGATGGTCTCGATCTCCTGACCTCGTGATCCGCCTGCCTCGGCCTCCCAAAGTGCTGGGATTACAGGCGTGAGCCACCACGCCTGGCCGGCAAATTTCATTTTCTTTTTGCCCCTAATTACTACTCTGCAAACTGGTTATACAATGGGTCTAGAGTCTAAAAAGGATTGTTTGAAAAAGGAAAAGGTGATATACAAACTACTTATTAGCTCCTCAGGGGGTATTTTTCTAACTCAAAGTCAGTAAAACAGATAAAACGATTACCAACAGCAGTGTACCAACATTTGAAGAGCATGATTTGCCAGGTATGGTAATCTCAGCACTCTAAGAGGCTGAGGCAAGAGGATCACTTGAGCTCAGGAGTTCCAGACCAGCCTGAGCAACATAGAGAGACCTTATTTCTACAAAAAAATTAAAAAATTAGCCAGGCTTGGTGGTGCATGCCTGTGGTCCCAGCTGCTGAGGTGGAAGGATCCCTTGGGCCCACGAGGTCAAGGTTTAGTGAGCTGTGATAGCACCACTGCCCTCCCGCCTGGGCCATAAAGTAAGACACTCTCAAAAACAAAAACAGAACCATGATTTTTGACCATTTAAGTTTTCTTAAACTACAAGCTCCATTTAAAAAATTTTAATTTTGTTAACAAGTGATCTTTACTTTAAATAACACATTAGTTGATGAAGTCTGTTTTTAAGTGGTCTTTTACTTTTGTGTCAGTATGGTAATAAAAGGTTTTTTTTAAAGTGTGTCAATACTCCAACCTTATACTTCAAACACATCCTGTTTCTCAAGGTCTAATAAGAATCATTAATTCAATCAATAAGCATCCACAGACACTGAAGGGCAACATCACAAAGGAAGCCCACTGAAGAAACCTGTCTGTCTCGGGGCAAGCAGTTTGACTCAGAAAGAAAATCTGAAGTACACTCCCTTCGCCCTGTGGGTTAAACAAAGGCAGTTCAAGACAGATAATTGAGGTGAAATGGATTCTAGGTCTCTTCTTTCACTGGTTCTCTAATTTACTGATGAATTCACTTGGCACTTCTTCATTAAATAAGCCTGAGCTGCTCTTGGAAAAGTCACCCTGAAGAGGAAGCCTTCTTCCACTCCCAGCTTTGATATTCTGACCTAATAAAGTTTATTTCTATATTGGCTAATATAGAAAAAAAATAGAGGTCACACCCTAAAGGACCCATGCTTGAATCTGCAAGGGCAGATCTGAGGTCCTGAGCTGACAGGCCACGGGCAGAAATACAATACCCTCTCTAGTCAAAGGAGGAGGTACTTTTTGTTTCCATTGGTTTCTCACATTCATGGGGTTTGTATTTGGAGCTTTGACACTAACTTTAAATAAACATTTGCTTTCAAGGCAAGAAAATAATTGTCTTCATTTTTTTACCCAGTTCTCCAAGTATTCAGGAACCCCTAAAATGACATCTAATTCAGTTTCTGGAATTGGAAACCTCATATGCCCCTGCCGAGGACCACTGTTTTGACCTTGAATTAATCAAGCCAGCTCAGCCCTCTTCCTGACAGGCATCTCCAAAACAGTCTTCATCCAAATAAACGAAGCTGTGTTAGTTGGCATTAGTTTTTTTTTCCTGACATCTGCCAGTTTCCATAGAGACCCCAGCCTCCTTACTGAATCCGCAGACATGGTGCTCCCAGTCTCTCTCGCCTCCGTTTCATCATTCTCCTGGCTACTCAAGTTTTGCTCTCACACTGGAGTCTTGGTAGGAAGTTCTCTCACACAAGGGGTATGCAGTTCTGTCAGCCAAAGGAAATTATAAAAGCTTCCCAAACTTACAGTAAAAATTAAAGTACTTTTCTTCAAAAACATGATCTTCAGAACACCCCTCCCATCCCCCCTCAAAAGACCTAAGAGCCCACGAGGCAGCAGTGGGACAGTGACAAGTTCCAGATCCCAAATGAATCAGCTGTCCTCTGATCTGCCTGACATCATTCACACTCAGCCAGCAACAAATCAGAGCTACAGAAAGCACCTTGTTCCTGCGTCAGTGACAAGCACCAAACTCCCTCCCCCACAAATCAGTTGCAACCTCCAACCCTGAGGCCTGGCGGCAGTAAAGACTCTGGCAGAAATTATACATAGCAACTTGAAAACTCACACTGTGTCAGAAATACTATTAACCCAGAAGGCATGGGCCAGGCTAAACAGCTGTTGCAGTGGGCAAGGGACTGGAAGAAAGATTAAGGATCCCAAACTGGTAAAATAATGAGCGAAGACTATGTGGGCGTTTCTGCAGCATTATTCATTCTCAAACCCAAGCCTGAAGGAAGACTACAGGGCTTTAATGTTAGGGCTCAAAGCACAGTCATTATTCAAATGCCGAATTTGACCAACTTATCTAAACTGTACTCCTTCAGACAAAGTTCAGTGCCATTTTTTATTCAATTTCTATTACTCTCTTATCATTCTTGTGGTAAGAAAAGCCATAAGGAAAGTTAAGAAAATAAGCCCAGAAACTAGCTTAATTTCATCCATTAATGTTTAAGGTAAGTTGCAGAAGACCTCTATTGAAGGGTAAGCTAAGCATACTTCTGTATGCTTTGGTTTCCCCACCTGTAAAATGAAGATCATTAAGGTACCTAATATACAGGTTGTGGTGAGGATTAATATATGTAAACAGCAAAGTGCCTAGCACAGAGAAAGCACTATAAAAGTGTTAGCTATTACTGAAAGTCTTGCCCTCTTGGAGCAATCTCCCAGTCTAAAGGAAGAGATTAGTCCCAACAAATAGGAAGCCATCTGAGAAAAAGAACCTAGACTCAAGAAAACCAAGTGATCAAGTAAACTGTGGAGCTAAACCCTGGCAGCTAAGAGAGCCAAAGAGAAGCAAGTCTTGTCCCCTCCTTCAGAGCCTCTGCCAACTCTGAGGGGCTTCTCTCATTCACCTAGATGACAAAGCATATCAAACTGTTTTTTCTAGGGTAATGTTCAAAGGACAAATTCATAGGCAAACCAGTGCTTTTTCAAATGTGGGTCACATCTCTTTAGTAAGACATTATATCAATTTAGGAAGTCAGGATCAACATTTTCTAAAAAGGGAAACTACCTGCACACAAAAAGTACATATGCAAATGAAATAGAATAGAAAAGAAAATATTAGTCCTTCGCACACAGTAAGGGTAAGCACTGTTTTGTGAAATGTGTGTTTATGACATCCATTACTGAAATACATACAAATATACAAATGCGAACATGTGTGATGGGTCATAATGTAAACTCTATTTGTTATTGAGGTCAAAGTCTAAAAAGTTCGAAAGCCACTGTTCTAATTACCCAAGCAAACTCACCCACCTAGTAGCTACAGGCCCTCACTTTTCCTCTCCATGTATTAGTCCAATTATTCAGCCCTCTCAGCACCCTCTTTTTTTCAGAATCCCCAGTTCAGTAGCAGGTCCTAAAGATAACTAGAACACCTCAGAAATCTAGCAGTTCTCAACAAGTACTGGCTCCCACTTTGGAAAGCCTTGTGATGATATCAGGGTCAGTTGCCAAAAGCCCCAACCTTGGGTCTATCCTCGCATCCCCAGCTAAGGCTTGCAGTTATAGCTGAATCCTAAGTTTCTACTCAATATTCTCCAATAGTACTACATGAATATTAATGTGTAAAATAGAACCTAATAAATAGTTAAGCACTTATGATGATGACATAACAGCAACCAACATTTATTAAGTGCTTAACTATTTATTAGGTTCTATTTTACACATTAATATTCATGTAGTACTCATCATAGCCATATGATATATGTACTATTATTCCATTATTATTATTTTTAAAATTATTATTATTTTTTAAAGACACAGAGAGGTTAAGATCATGCCAATGGTAAGTAGGAAAGTAGCATTTCCTCAATATGTTGGCACCTGGTTACCTATATATGAATTATACAAGCCAGAAGTGTTCCTGTCTTCAGCCAAGTTGGTAAACTGAAGCAGTCTAACTCTAGTTTCCAATGCTATAAATCACTGCGCTTTACCTTTCAGTAGAAATTTCTGACAACAGCAGCAAATGGATTTCTTTCTAGCCTGCTCTGCATATATTGAAGAGTACTATTGCAGAGCAGTACTCCCTGGGTGGAGGAGAGAGAACACGGAGCTCCCTAAATAATGCCAAAGTGAGAAAATATTTGTTTGATTTTTAGAGAATGAAAGCCATATTTTACATCCTTTATCTGACCAAAGAAGATATTACTTTTACCTCCAGGTAACACAACCCCACACAGAGTACTTTATTTAGTGGCATTAGAATCCATTTGTGCCAATATTCCTGTGGCTTTGCCAGGACTAGGAAGGCCTAACATTTCCCTGGGACTGGTGACAGGGCTCAATAATTTGCAGTATGGCAAAAGAAACATCTGCCTTCTCTTATTCATTCATACATTTATTTATTGACTGTAGAGCCAGAAAAAAGGCCTCTGCTATGGGCTTCTCACTTTAAAGATCCTGCAAAATAACACAAACACAAAAAACAAATTCATTAAAGAAATGGGGTTTCCTCTGTCACAAGATTCTGCACTGGCAAAGCGGAACCCTAAAAATCCATTCTTGTAAATTGTACAGTTCAGACCACAGGAAAACCTCTGTCCACATATTTCTTCCCATGTCCTTTAAAAGAGAGGCAACTATGCCAGAACGCCATTTATGGGTTGTGAAACTGCAAACTTCAGAGAACTCTGCCTGAGATTATGAAATATTTGAGCAGCACAGGGTGTCAGAATAAAAAACAAGACAAATTAACTGTTATATCCTTCCTGTCAAATAACATCAATATCATAGATACCTTTCCTAAGAAAGTATTGTCTCCTAACAGAGTCAAACATCCATTTATTTGGTTTCTTCCTGTTCCAATTCACAGTTCTGAAGGTACTCATAATTTAGCTCACTATTCCTAATAGTAGCACACAGCAATTGAGGAACATTTTGCAGAATTAAGGAATTCATATTACTAGTACATGTATTTATATGCAGGTCCAGAAATGACACATATAAGGCAAGGAATCAATTTATTACACTGATAAATAGTTGAACAGTTAATGCTAGAATTACAATTTATTTTTATAAAAATATGTACTTACAAAAATTTTAATTCAGCTTATTTAAATTAATTTTGAGTATTTAAAAGAAAAATAACTTTTAAAAGAATACAAAACTTCCATTTTTTACGCTTTATATTTTTGATGAGAATATATTCAAACTTTGTACTCTGTGAATATAACTATGTCTTATTTTTAAATCCTACAGATCACTGAAAATGAGTACAAGTTGTGATCCCAACATAGACAGAAAAATAAGAAAGTGGAGCTTAGAAGAGGAAAAAGAGAAAATCTACAAATAAGCTAGTCTGCTTAAATTTGGAGGAAAAAAAAAACTGCACACATAAAGTACTTACACAATTACTATCACTGAAGATTGAAAACACAGAAAATAAACCAGAGTATTCAAAAGACAAGTAGCTGGGCACAGTGGCTCATGCCTGTAATCCCAGCACTTTGGGAGGCCAAGGCAGGCGGATCTCTTGAGCCCAGGAATTCGAGACTAGCCTGACTGAGGCAGGAGAATCACTTGAACTCGGGAGGCGGAGGTTGCAGGGAGCCGAGACGGCACCACTGCACTCCAGCCTGGGCGACAGAGCGAGACTGTCTTCAAAAGAGAAAAGGGCCAGGTGGGGTGGCTCACGCCTGTAATCCCAGCACTTTGGGAGGCAAAGGTGGGTGGATCACGAGGTCAAGAGATCAAGACCATCCTGGCCAACATGGTGAACCCCCGTCTCTACCAAAAATACAAAAATTAACTGGGTGTGGGGGTGCACGCCTGTAGTCCTAGCCACTTGGCAGGCTGAGGTAGAAGAATCACTTGAACCCAGAGGGGGAGGTTGCAGTGAATTGATCATGCCACTGCACTCCACTGCACTCCAGCCTGGTGACAGAGCCAGACTCTGTCTCCAAAAAGAAGGGAAAAAAAAAAAAAAAAAATAGAATGATGGTGGGATTGTTCTTAAAAGTGTAATAGTATATATACAATATTTAGCCAGATTCCCCTCTCCTCCGATGGTTTAAAAACAGTCACAGAAAACAATGGAAAATTTATAGGTTTAATGTAAATGATATTGAAAAGTAACGCTAAAATGGCTGCACATGTAAGATAGATTTTTAAAATGATAAAACAGTCACTGCCTATGATAAAGCCTTAAATGAAACTATTTATTTAACTGGTAATAAAGTGAGAAAAAGATACCTAACTTTTTTTAAGTAAATATTATTCAGTTCTATAGATTATAACAGGGACAAAAGTCATGTTAAACAACAAACTTTACATACTGTCGAGTTACCTAAAGAAGAAAACAAGAAAGTAGAAATAAATGAGAATTTTACAGCTTTACATTTGATGTAAAAAGTACAGGCTTTGTCTTCAGTGAGAACTAAAGAAAAAAACTTTCGATTTTAGGCAGGGACCTAAAGATTGGCAAACTTCCACCTGTAACTATGACATTACCAAAAGAGAACTAGCCATTCTACTACAAATCACCATAAGAATAGACAAAATACAGGATGTAATAGTTTTCAGGCACTGGGACACATGTAATGCAAGAATGAAAACCCAGAAAGAAGGGAAACTCAAAAGTCAGGCTGCTCCCTCCTCGGCTGCCTGGGAGCAATTTTCTTACAAGGGCACAGACAGCTAGAGTTCAAGCAGAGCACAGTAGTTCCACTAAGCTGAGGAGGCATGGGCTAGAGTTCAGGGAAGCTAATCAAGCAGACATTGCACGTTCACCAAGAAGACCACATGCTAGGCCATAAAAAAAGTCTCAAGAAATTTCAAAATATTGAAATTCCATAAATTATGCTGCCTAACCACAACAGAATTAAATTAGAAATCAACTACAATAAAATATAAAATCTTCCAATATTTGGAAATGAAACCACATATTTCTAAATAATCTATTGGTCAAAGATGAAATGACAAAGAAAATTAGAAAATATTTTGAATTACACTATAATAAAGACAAACATACCAAATTATGGAATACAGTTAAAGGAGTGCTTAGAGGCACATATATACCTTTAAATGCTTATATCAAAAAATGAAGACCTGAAATCACTAATCCATACCTCTGCATTAAAAACTTTAAAAAGTCCAGGGAGGGATAGCATTGGGAGAAATACCTAATGTAGATTATGGGTTGATGGGTGCAGCAAACCATCATGGCATGTGTATACCTATGTAACAAACCTGCACGTTCTGCACATGTATCCCAGAACTTATAATAAAAAACAATTTAAAAAAACTTAAAAGTAAATTAAATTCAAAATATAATAAAGAAAAGAAAGCAGAAATTAGGAACAGAAAATAGAAAAAAGTAACAAAACCAAAAATTGGTTCTTTGAAAATATTAATAAAATTAATAAAACCACAGTAATAGACATCAAGAAGAAAAAGAGAGAAAACATAAATCATCAATATCAGAAATAAAAGATGAGTTATCACAACAAATCTAAAGACAGCAAAAGAATAATAAGAGAATAGCAGAAACAATTTATGCCAATACATTCTACAACCTATTTAAAATAAAGTTCAAAAAATAACTTACCAAAACTGACTTTAATATAGATATGCATTATGCTAAGTGACATAAGCCAGACACAAATGAACAATACTATATGATTCCATTGATATGAAGTATTTAGAAGAGGCAAATGCATAGAAAAAGAAAGTAGAACAGAGACTGCCAAGGCCTGGGGTAAGGGAAGAAGGGTGTTACTGCTTAATGGGCACAGAGTTTCTACCTGGGACCATGGAAAAGTTTTAGAAATAGATGGTGACAACAGTTTCATGACATTGTGAATATAGTTAATGTCATTACATTGTATACTTAAAAATGGTTAAAATGCCAGAAGCTGAGGCACAAGAATTGCTTGAATTTGGGAGGCAGAGGCTGCAGTGAGCTGAGATCACGCCGCTGCAGTGAGCTGAGATCACGCCGCTGCAGTGAGCTGAGATCACGCCACTGCACAGCCTGGGTGATAAGAGCGAGACTCTGTCTCAAAAAAAAAAAAAAAGTTAAAATGGCAAATTTTGTTATATATACCTTGCCATAATTTTTAAGACTTTAAAGAAATTAATTCAAAAGGAGTTAAGATTCAAACATAAAAGCTAAAATTACAAACTTCTAGAAGAAAACATTGGAGAAAATCTTCATGATCTTAGGATGGGCACAGATTTCTTGGACAGAACATGAGTGAGTACTAACTATAAAAACTCACAAAGAACATCAAAATTAAGACCTTCTGCTCTTTGAAAGACATCCTTCCAAAAAGGAAAAGGCAAGCTGGAGAAAAATAAGTCACAATATATATATAGTGATGCATCGCTTAACAACAGAGATACCTTCTGAGAAATGCATTGTTAGGCGATTTCATCATTATATGAACATCATGGAGTATACCTACATAAACCTAGATGGTATAGCCTACCACACACATAGGCTATATGGTATTGTATAGCCTATAGACTGCTTCCAGGCTGCAAACCTGTATAGCATGTTACTGCATTGAATACCGTAAGCAACTGTAACACAATGGTATGTATTTGTGCATTTAAACATTAAAAAAGTACAGTAAAAATACATGTAAAAGATAGAAATGGTACACTTGCATAGGGCACTTAACCATGAGTGGGGTTTGCATGACTAGAACTTGCTCTGGGTGACTGAGTGAGTGGTGAGTAAATGTAAAGGTCTAGGACATTACTGTCTACTACTGTAGACTTTATAGAAGCATTGTACACTTGGGTTACACTATTTAATATTGCATAATAACATTATATAAACATATAATAATATAATTATTATATGTTACAAACATATAATTATATATGATTATATCATATAAAATAACATTATATAATAATATAATTATATAATAACATTAATATATACATTATATAATAACATAAACATTGCACACTTAGGCTACATTATTTTTTTCTTTAACAATAAATTAATCTTAGCTTACTGTAACATTTTCACCTTGAATTCTTTAATTTTTAACTTTACTCTTAAAACACAAATTATACTGCTCCACAAAAATATTTTTGTTCTCTATATCTGCAGTCTATAGGCTGTTTTTTATTTTTAAATTTTAAATTTATTATTTCTTTTTAAATGTTTTTGCCAAAAATAAAGACACGAACATACACTTTAGCCTAGGTGTGCACAGGGTCAGGATCATCAAGATGTCACTTTCAGCTCCTTTATAATCTTATGGGACCACCAGTGTCTATGCAGTCTGTTGTGGACCAAAACATTGTATGGTATTGCATGACTATATATATCTGACAAAATATCTGCATCTGAAATACATAAATAACTTGTACAACTCAATAATTTTTTATTCATTTTTTCAAAATAAGCAAAATATCTGAACACATTTCACAAAAGATTCACAAATGGCAAATAAGGACATGAAAAACATATTCAACATCATTATTCATCTGGGAAATGTAAGTCAAAACCACAATGATATACCAGTATACACTCAATAAAATGGCTCAAATCTGATCCTAACAAGTTTTGATGTGGAAGTGGGCCAACTGGAACCCTCAACATCCTTAGTAGGAAACTACAACAGTATAAACATTTTGGAAAGTTATGTGGAAATTTTTTAGAAACTTAAACATACACTTACCAGTTACCATTTGATGGGGGTTGGGGTAGTATCCTAAATCTAAGTTTGGCTTTTTTTTTTTTCTTTTTTTTGAGACAGAGTCTTGCTCTGTCTCCCAGGCTGCAGTGCAGGGGCACGATCTCGGCTCACTGCAAGCTCCGCCTCCTGGGTTCTCGCCATTCTCCTGCCTCAGCCTCCCGAGTAGCTGGGACTGCAGGTGCCCGCCACCACACCTAGCTAATTTTTTGTGTTTTTAGTAGAGATGGGGTTTCACTGTGTTAGCCAGGATGGTCTCAAACTCCTGACCTCGTGATCCGCCGCCTTGGCCTCCAAAAGTGTTGAGATTACAGGCGTAAGCCACCATGCACAGCCGGCTCTTTCATTTTTTAAAAGATTAAACACGCCTGTAATCCCAGCACTTTGGGAGGCCAAGGCGGGCAGATCATTTGAGGTCAGGAGTTTGAGACCAGCCTGACAAACATGGTGAAATCCAGTCTCTACTAAAAATACAAAAAAATTAGCCAGATGCGGTGGCGCATGCCTGTAGTCCCAGCTACTTGGGATACTGAGGCAGGGGAATCACTTGAACACTTGAACCTGGGAGGCAGAGGTTGCAGTGAGCCGAGATGGTGCCACTGCATTCCAGCTTGAACGACACAGCAAGACTCTGCCTCAAAAAAAAAAAAAAAAAGATTAAACATACTTTAGTCAAAAGAGTTTTCATGTACCAGATACTACAACAAAAGTAACTTTGTGACCAGGTGCGTTGGCTCACGCCTACAATCCCAGAACTTTGGGAGGCCGAGGCAGGAGGATCACTTGAGCTGAGGAGTTTGAGACCAAGATGAGCAACATAGGGAGATCCCCTATTTATAAAAAAGTTAAAAAAAATTAGCCAGGCATGATGGCGTGTCCCTGTGGTCCCAGCTACTCGAAAGTCTGAGGTGGGGGACTCACTTGAACCCGGGAGGCTGAGGTTGCAGTGAGCCATGATCACACCACTACACTCCAGCCTGGGCAACACAGCAAGGCCTCTCTCTCAAAAAAAAGTGACATTGCAATAAAATACACAAAAACTAAAAGCAAGAAAATGACAGTCTGGGTTGGGTGCGGTGGCTCGTGCCTGTAATCCTAGCACTCTGGGAGGCCAAGCAGGGTGGATCACTTGAACTCAGGAGTTTGAGACCAGCTTGGGCAATATGGCAAAATCCCATCTCTACAAAAAATACAAAAATTAGCTGGGTGTGGTGGCATGTGTCTATAGTCCCAGCTACTCAGGGGGGCTGAGGTAGGAGTACTGCTTGAGCCCAGTTCAAGGCTGCAGTGAGCTGTGATTGCATCAATGCACCCCAGCCTGGGCAACATAGCCAGACCCTGCCTAAAAAAAATTTAAGGCCGGGCACGGTGGCTCAGGCCTGTAATCTCAGCACGTTGGGAGGCCGAGGCAGGTGGATCACCTGAAGTCAGGAGTTCTAGATCAGCCTGGCCAACATGGTAAAACCACACCTCTACTAAAAATATAAAAATTAACCGGGCATGGTGGCAGGCACCTGTAATCCCAGCTACTCAGGGTGCTGAGGCAGGAGAATCACTGGAATCCGGGAGGCAGAGGTTGCAGTGAGCTGAGATCGCACCATCACACTCCAGCCTGGGGGACAAGAGTAAGACTTCGTCTCAAAAAAATAAATAAATAAAAAATAAAAATTAGCTGGGTGCAGTGGCACACACCTATAGTCCCAGCTACTAGGGAGGCTGAGGTGGAAGGATCACTTGAGACCAGGAGTTTAAGATTGCAATGAGCTATGATAGTGCCACTGCACTCCAGCTTAGCCAACTGAGACCCTGTGTCTAAATAAATAAATAAAGCAAATAAGCAAGCAAGAAAATAGGAAAAGTGGGCTTTCACGATGTATTAGTTTTCTATTGCATAACAAATTAGCAAAAACTTAGCCACCTAAAACAATACACATTTACCATCTCACAGTGTCTGATTCAGGAATTCAAGCACAGCTTAGCTGGGCCCTTGCTTAGGGTCTCTTAAAGCTGCAAGCAAGGTGTCACCTGGGCTATGTTTTCATATGGAGACCCGATTCAGGAAGAATCCACTTCTAAACTCATTCTCATCTGCACACAGAACATTCTCTAAAATTGACCACATGCTCGGTCATAAAGCTAGTCTCAATACATTTTTCAAAAATAAAAATCATATCAACCATCTTCTCAGACCTCATGGAATAAAATTAGAAATCAATATCAAGAGGAACTCTCAAAACCACACAAGTACATGGAAACTAAACAATTTGCTCCTGAATGACTTTAGAGTAAACAATGAGATTAAGGCAGAAATCAAAAAATGTTTTGAAATAAATGAAAATAGAGACACAACATACCAAAACCTCTAGAATACAACAAAAGCAGTGTTAAGACTAAAGTTTAGGCCAGGCACAGTGGCTCATGCCTGTAATCCCAGCACTTTGGGAGGTCAAGGCAGGAGGATTGCCTGAGCCCAGGAGTTTGAGACCAGCCTGGGCAACATGGTGAAACCGTGTCTCTACTAAAAATACAAAAATTAGCCAGGTGTGGTGGTGCGTGTCTGTAATCCCAGCTACTCAAGAGGCTGAGGCAGAAGAATCGCTTGAGCCTGGGAGGCAGAGGTTGCAGTAAGCCGAGATCACGCCACTGCATCCAGCCTGGGCGACAGAGTGAGACTCTGTCTCAAAAAAAAAAAAAAAAAAAAAAAAAATTTATAGTGCTAAATGCTTAACATCAAAAAGAAAGATCTCAATTAACAACCTAACATCATAGCTAAAGGAACTAGAGAACCAAAAACAAGCCAAACCCAAATCTAGCAGAAGAAAAGAAATAAGAAAGATCAGGGCAGAACTAAATGGTATTGAGACCAAAAATATGACATAAAGGAGCAACAAAACAAAAAGTGGGTTATTTCAAAGGATAAACAAAACTGTTAAACTGCTAGACAGATTAACCAAGAAAAGAGAAGATTTAAATAAGCACAATCAGAAATGACAAAAGTGGCATTACAACTGATATCACAGAAACACAAAAGCTCATCAGAGACTACTATAACATCTCTATGAGCATAAACCAGAGAAACCTAGAAGACATGAATAAATTCCTCAAAACACACAAACTCTTAAGAATGAACCAGGAAGAAATGGAAATCCTGAACCGACCAATAATGAGCTATAAAACTGAATCAGTAATTTAAAAATCTACGAACCAAAAAAAAAGCCCAGGACCAGAAGGATTCACAGCCAAGTTCTACCAGATGTACAAAGAAGAACTGTACCAATCTTACTGAAACTATTAAAAAAAAAAATTGAGTATGAGGGATTCTTCCCTAACTCGTTCTACTAAATCAGTATCATCCTGATACCAAAATCTGAGAAGGACACAACAAAAAAACTGCAGGCCAATATCCCTGATGAACATGAATGTAAAAATCCTCAATAAAATACTAGCAAACTGAATCCAGCAGCACATCAAGATGATAACTGGATCATGATCAAGCGGTTTTATGCCTGGGACACAAGGGTGGTTCAGCATACACAAATCAATAAATGTGATTCATCACATAAACAGGATAAAAAACAAAAACCATATGATCATGTCAGCAGACACAGAAAAAGCATCTGATAAAATCCAACATCACTTCATGATTAAAAACCTTCAACAAATTAGGCATTGAAGGAAGACACCTCAAAATAGTAACAACCATATATGATAAACTCACAGCCAATAGCATCATACTGAATGGGCAAAAACTGAAAACATTCCCTCTAAGAAATGGAACAACACGAGGATGTCCACTCCCACTACTCCTATTCCACATAGTACTGGAAGTGGTAGGCAGAGCAATTAGGCAAGAGAAGAAAATAAAAAGCATCCAAATAGGAACAGAGTTAGTCAAATTATATCAGTTCACTGACAACATAATCCTATACCTAGAAAACCCTAAACATTACTCCAAATGATTCCTAGACCCAGTAAACAATTTTAGTAAAGTTTCAGGATATAAAACTAAAGCACAAAATCAGTTGCATTTCTATACACCAACATTCAAGCTCAGAATCAAATCAAGAACTCAATCCCATTTACAATTGCCACAACCAAAATAAAATACCTAGGAATACATTTAACCAAGAAGATGAAAGACCTCTACAAGGAGAGCTAAAGAACACTGATGAAAGAAATCACAGGCAACACAAACAAATGGAAAAACATCCTATGATCATGGATAGGAAGAATCAATATCATGAAAATGACTATACTGCCCAAAGCAATTTTAATCAAATTACCAATGTCGCTTTCCACAGAATCAGAAAAAACCATTCCAAAATTCATTTAGAACCAAAAAAGAGCCCACAGAGTAAAAGCAATCGTAAGCAAAAATAACAAAGCTGGAAGCATCACATTACTCGACTTCAAATTATACTACAAGGCTGTAGTCACCAAAACATCATGGTACTGGTACAAAAACAGACACATAGCTCAATGAAATAAAACAGAGAACCCAGAAGTCAATCCATACACCTACAGTAAACTGATCTTCAACAAAGTTGACCAAAATAATCAATGGGGAAAGGACACTCCTTTCAATGAATGGTGCTGGGAAAATTGGCTAGCCATATGCAGAAGAAAGAAACTGGACCCCTATCTCTCACCATATATAAAAATTAACACATGATGGATTAAAAATTTAAATTTAAGACCTGAAACTATAAAACCCTAAAAGAATACCTAGGAAAAACTCTTATGGACATTGGCCTAGGCAAACAATTTATGACTAAGACCTCAAAAACAAATATGACCAAAACGAAAATGGACAAATGAGACTTAATTAAACTAAAGAGCTTCTGTACAGCAAAAGAAACAATCAACAGAGTAAAAAGACAACCCATAGAATGGGAGAAAATATCTGCCAACTATGCATCCAACAAAGGACTAATATCCAGAATCTATAAGGAACTTAAATCATAAGAAAAAAACAAATAAATCTACTAAAAAGTAGGCAATAGAAACGAACAGACACAAAAGAAGACAAACGACCAACAAACTCATGAAAAAAATATCCAACATCACTAATCATCAGAGAAATGAAAATTAAACCACAATAAGATACTATCTTATACCAGTCAGAATGGAAAATGACAGATGTTGGTGAGGATGCAGAGAAAAGGGAATGCTTATATACTGTTGGTGGGAATGTAAATTAGTTCAACCCCTACAGAAAACAGTATAGTGATTTCCACAGAACTAAAAACAGAACTACCATTTGATCTAGCAATCCCACTACTGGCTATCTACCCAAGGGTAAATAAATCTTTTTTTTTTTTTTTTTTTTTTTTTGAGAGAGAGAGTCTCGCTCTGTCGCCCAGGCTGGAGTGCAGTGGCACGATCTTGGCTCACTGCAACCACTGACTCCCAGGTTCAAGCAATTCTTCTGCCTCAACCTCCCAAGCATCTGGGACTAAAGGTGCACACCACCACGCCTGGCTAATTTTTGTATTTTTAGTAGAGACAGGGTTTCACCATGTTGGCCAGGCTGGTCTTGAACTCCTGACCTTGTAATCCACTTGCCTCGGCCTCCCAAAGTGCTGGGATTACAGGCGTGAGCCATCGCGCCGGGCAGGGAAAAGAAAGCTTAAAAAAAAAAAAATTTTTTTTTTTAATTGTAAAGCTGTTTTTTTCTCTTGGGCCTTATGACATAGCATAAGAAAATTATTTTATCAAAAAGACACCTATACTGGTACATTTATCGCAGCACTATTCACAATACAAATTCATGAAATCAACCTAGGTGCCCATCAACAGTAGATTGGATAAAGAAAATGTGGTACATACATGCCATGGAATACTATGCAGCCATAAATAGAATGAAATCCTGTCCTTTGCAGCAATGTGGATGTAGCTGGAGGCCATTATTCTATATGAAATAACTCAGAAACAGAAAATCAAATACCATGTGTTCTCACTTACAAGTGAGAGCTAAACAATGGGTACGTGTGGTCGTAAAGATGGAAACAATAGACACTGGGGACTCCAAAAGGGGAGAGGAGGTGTGGCAAGCACAGAAAAACTACCTATTGAGTATTATGTTCACTATTTGGCTGATGGGTTCACTAGAAACCGAAACCCCAGCATTACACAATATATCCATGTAACAATCCTGCACATGTACCCCTGAATCTAAAAAAAAAGAAAAGAAAAAGAAAAGAAAATATTTTTGGCCAATTCTAATTTCTACTGCTTCAACAGAGCAAATCTCCTCCAAATAAAATTTAATTTTAAAAAAATTGACCAAAAGCTGCTTGGTTCATGGATGGCAATTCCAAGGTAAATGAAAACCATCCTGCTTTGGAAGACTACTCCTCTGATCAAAGAAGGTAAAAACAGATCTGCTTGGTGGGCTGAATTGCATTCTATTTTTATAACAGTGACTGATGGAAGAATTGAACAATGGTAGAAGCCCCTGTGTTTCAGTCTTTACTGACCTCATGCGATGTAACCAATGGCTTGGCTATACACTCAGGCGAGAGGACAATGGAAATCTGGCCTGTTGAAAGAATGCCCATATGGAGCATGGCCCTAAGGAGATTTGAGGGATGCATTAAGGTGACATGGATCAATAAGTAGACATCCATGTGCTCCCTTGAGGTGGCCAACTCAGTCCCTGAAAAAAAGTGAGTATGGGGGCAATGCAGCAGTGCAGAGATGAGCCGAATCTAGACATGATCCTTTTGCACCCTTTCAGGTACAAAATGCCAGAAAGAACTGTTCTGTTTCTCAGCAACAGAGACAGAGATTGCTGATGGCTATGGGGCAGATTCTCTGGTAAGAAGGCCCTGAACATGGCTGGCAAATGAGACTGATGCTGGTAGCCCCGGGAGCTACAAAGGAGTCTTGACAGGAATAGACACTGACTCTGGAGTGGGCTTTGCTTATCCCATGGAAGATAAAAATGCTCAGAGTACCATAAAAAAAAAAAAAAAAAAAAAAAACAGAACAGAAGATACTGCATGGATTTGGATGGCCCACCATCATTCTTCAGACCAAGGAACACACTATACAGCCCATAATGTCCAACAATGGACAGAGTGAGATATCCTCCTTAGAGTAATAGTTTGATAGAGAAGTAGAATGGGCAACTGAAAACTGGTTGTCTAAAACAGGGGGAGATAAAACGCATGAAGGGCTGGCTTACAGGCGATCATAAGGACGTATGTGCTCATACTTAACGTGGGACTTTTTCTCTGTTTATCTGGTTGATCTGAGGAAGAGGGGATGGGGAGGATGCTAGTATGACTACACAATTCTTACCAGGGGAGGAGCGCACTTGTATAACTACTATAATTTTTTCTTTTTCTTTTCTTTTTTTGGTTTTGTTTGTTTGTTTTTGAGAGACGGAGTCTCACTCTGTCGCCCAGGCTGGAGTACAGTGGAGCCATCTCGGCTCCCTGCAACCTCCGCCTCCCAGGTTCAAGCGATTCTCCCACCTCAGCTTGCCAAGTAGCTGGGACTACAGGCATGCACCACCATGCCCAGCTAATTTTTCTGTATTTTTAGTAGAGACAGAGTTTCACTATATGTTGGCCAGGCTGGTCTTGAACTCCTGACCTCAGGTGATCTGCCTGCCTTGGCCTCCCAAAGTGCTGGGATTACAAGTGTGAGCCACTGTGCCTGGCTCTGTTTGTTTTTTTGAGACAGAGTTTTGCTCTGTTGCCCAGGCTGGAGTGCAGCGGTGTGATTACGGCTCACTGCAACCTCTGCTTCCAAGGCTCAAGAGATCCTCCCACCTCAGCCTCTTGAGTAGCTGGGACCACAGGCAAGCGCCACCATACTCAGCTAATTTTTTGTATTTTTGGTAGAGACAGGTTTTGCCATGTTGCCCAGGCTGGTCTCAAACTCCTGAGCTCAAGCAATCCTCCTGCCTTGGCCTCCCAAAGTGCTGGGATTACAGGCATGACCACTTCGCCTAGCCTATAGTTTTTTCTTTCCTCCCCAAATCACCTTTAAAAAATTTATTTTTTCTCTCCTACCTGATGCAGTGGTCCTAGGACCAGGGTTGCAACTACAAGTGCTGAAACATCAGAGATGATTTCTAAGAAAAAACTGTAACTATGTTTTTAAACCTAATGGCAAAATTCCTAAGAACATTACTGGGGTGAGTAGTGCTTTCACCCCATTTAGCAAAAGTGGGACTAACAGTGAATGCAACTATACTGCCTGATGGTAAAAATAGCCCACTAGTTCTGCTCCTATATAACTTTACCCTATCTGAATGGGAGTGGACTGAGGAAGACCTACTCCTAGACTTGGATTGCTGCCTGCAATCTGGAACAGCACAAGAGAGATTCTAATGTCCCTTTCAAAGGTGAAAAAATTTGGGTATAAACGGAAAGAAGGAGAAACCATAGCTGAAAGTAAAGAAGTGAATAAATGAGTTAGGGTTACTAACTGAGGAAAATTCAATGTTACGTTAACAGCCCAAAGGAGTCTAAGAACAAAAGATGATACTGTCTCAGGCTCAATTATTCCAGATGCATGAAAGTATGAAGCCGTATGTTTACCAAGGCCAATCCCGCTTTTGGAACTTGACAAGATTTAGGAAACTTGCAAACCTGAATGGCCTCACCCTGGGAGACACTCATACAATATGATGTACTGGACTAATGATTAATGATTGCATATACAAATATTGTTTGATATAAAAGATCTGTGGTCACAAACTAGGGGGTGACCTGTGGTGTTATGATATACATACTGGTTTTAATCTACGGTTTCTGGCTTATAACTCCCATAGCCCTAGTTACAGTCTTTTGTTAGAATGTTGGCTGTGTTAGGCCTCAGGGGCAGGCCTCTGACCTTCTCTGGCTCTCCTTTCACTTTAATGTTCCCCAACCTTTCTGACTGTGGGTCTTAAGGTTCTCCCATGAGAGAGTCCCACCCTATACCTGGGGCAAGAAATATTGACTTCATGAAGCTTCCATAAAAACCCAAGAGGACAGGGTTCAGTGAGCTTCAGTATAGCTGAACACATGGAAGTTATTGAAGTGACATGGCCAGGTAGGGCACAGAAGCTCCCTGCCCCTTCCCTAGTAACTCACCCTATGAATCTCTTCATCTCTATCCTTTGCAATATCCTATAAACCAGTAAATATTAAAATAAAAATCTAAGAGGCTAAGTACAGTGGCTCACACCTGTAATCCCAGCACTATGGGAGACCAAGGAGGGTGGATCACTTGAGGTCAGGAGTTCAAGACCAGCCTGGCCAATATGGTGAAACCCCCATCTCTATAAAAACACAAAAATTAGCCAGGTGTGGTGGCACCCATGGCTGTAGTCCCAGCTACTCGGGAGGCTGAGGCATGAGAATTCCTTGAACCAGGGAGACAGAGGTTGCAGTGCTACTGCACTCCAGCCTGGGCAACAGAGCAAGACTCGGTCTCAAAAAAAAAAAAAAAAAATCTAAGAAATATAGTCATTCAAGAAAGTCTGTTTCATCTGGCATTGCTATTAAAAGAATATAATTTACAAGAAATTATTGATTACAAATAACGATTTTGGTAAAAATAAAGCCAAAGAAAAGTGTAAATATTTTAATAATTTATGAATTTGCCTTTACTTTATTGCTCATTTAAATAGATGAAGACACAGACATGTGCAGTGTTAATTCAACTGTCATTTTTGACATTTTGCCATTTTCAATTGTATAAAAATTGATAATGGAATTGGTTGTAATATTTGCCTGTTTCCCTCTTTGATGATATGCTGTTTTTCTTTCATCTTTGAATGTTTTCATTTTATATCTGGATGAAAGCCATGATTTTTTGTTTTTACTTTTTTTAAAAAAAACAGTCTGTTAAACAGTTTTGGAAGTCTTCCACCAAATGTCCAAAGAATTAACCTGTGAGTCACATCAGAGAAGTACACCTCACATGGACCATCCACGTACACCAGTGCTTGGTTCCCACAGGTAAATCTGAAGTGGTAATCTGAAGTTGGCTCCCAGATGAACAAAGAAGTTTACGGAATCTCCACATTTCTAATTTCAATTTTTCTTTACATAACTGGGTTTTGTTTTGTATTTATTTATGGCTAAGTTATTCCCATCTGTGGCAGCAGAGTGGGACACTGATTTTATGGGCTGACCAATCCCGGGTATACACCCAAGAGAAATGAAAACATATGCCCATAAAAAAAAAACTTATACATGAATGATTATAGCAGCTTTATTCATAATATCCAAAAACTAGAAACAACCCAAATGTCCATCAAATAGTGGTATAGTCACAAAAGGAAACATTGAAACATAAAGGAAGCCAGATACAAAAAAGCAGGTCATTTGTCCTTTTCATTTATATGAAATTCTACCACAGGCAAAGCTAATCTGTAGTGCCGAACAATAGATCAGTGGTTGCCTGAGGCCAAGACGTGGAAGATGGGATTGACTGCAAAACTATAGAAGGAATATTTGGGGGTAAGAAAAATGTTCCATCTATTAATTGTGGTTGTAGTTACATGGGTATATATATTTGCCAAAATTCATAAAACGAAGGACCCCAAATTGTTTCTGTGGGATATAACCATCAATAATTACAGTATTGAAAATGGAAACTGAGACATTAAAAAATACTGATTCATTTGATGATAACACTAAAAATGTACTGCATCTTAATAACATCTTAGTACTCATTACCAAATTAATTCTCACCTTGAGAACCCCTAAAACTTGTACGCAAGTAAAGCGTCAGTCTGTTCCAGAATATGAAGACTAATGAAGGGCACAACTCGGAATGTGAATTTTGACTGTCATGGTTTATAATACCTGAGTCTGAAAAGCTAAAACTGGTTAAAATTTTAGCAAATAATTTATTCAATTTTGGTGAGTCCATGTCCTTGGTTTACTGTTTACTGCCATCCATTACCTACAATATTAAAGTATATTCTTTTATGCTGTGTAATACGCCTAGTTAGCAAATATTTTGTGTCTTGCTAGAAAAATTTTCTGTGCTTTATGCTGACTTATCATGTCCTTAAGCAAGCATAGGGCTCCTCATAAAAAAAACTACAGTTATTTAAAATTGTGTTACTTTCTATGTTTGTTTATAAATGTTTTACTGTCACTTAGGTTAAATAAGTAACCAGGTATTATTTCTCAAGCACCAACAATCCTATCTTAAGTGTTTCCACTAACAATTCTTTGAAGATTTGTCTTTCCCAAATCAGATCCTACGTGTAGAAAATAATAAAATAAAACTTTCAGTGTAATTTTTTTTTTTTAATTTGAGAGAGGGTCTCACTCTGTCACCCAGGCTAGAGTGCAGTGGCATGATCTCAGTTCACTGCAACCTCCACCTCCCAGGCTCAAGCAATCCTTCCACCTCAGCCTCCCAAGTAGCTGGGACCACAGGTGTGTGCTACCATGTCCAGCTAACTTTTACATATTTTTGTAGAAATAGGGTTTCAACGTGTTGCCCAGGCTGGTCTCAAACTCCTGAGCTCAAGCAATCCTCCCACCTTGGCCTCCCAAAGTGCTGAGGTCAGTGTATTTTTAATACCAAAAACTATCTCTGAGATATCCCAAAACATCCTTGGCAACATCACAAAGACGTGTTTTCTCCTTTTTAGAGAAATGTTAGAAATAATTAGGTTTAATATTTTGTTATTAATGAATTTCATGAGAAAAGTTATCTACCAGAAGACATGTTCAGTGTTCCCCTAGGTTAAAGTTGTATGGGTAAAATGCTATTACTATAAATATTCTAGTTATTGTATGATTAATAGAAAACTCCTAGAGATTTGTCAATGTCCTCATTATCCACAATGTTTCTGAGTCCTGACAGAACTCTGCCAGATTTTAGGAAACAAAAGTTTAGTGTTTTCAGTCTTTTTTTTTTTTTTTAATCTCCTACAGGAAGAAGTGTTTTCAGTCTTAATTTCAGTTATTATCTAAAATACTGGCCAGGTGCGGTGGCTCACATCTGCAATCCCAATGTTTTGGGAGGCTGAGGCACAAGGATCACTTGAGCCCAGGAGTTAGAGACCAGCCTGGGGAACATTACAAGACCCTATCTCTACCCCGCCCCCTGCAAAAAATTAAAATAAAATAAAAAATAAATTAAATGAAATAAATAAGCTGGGCATGGTGATGCATACTTACAATCCCAGCTACCTGAGAAGCTGAAACAGGAGGATCGCTTGAGCCCAGAAGGTTGAGGCTGTTGTGAGCTATGACAGAGCCACTGCACTCCAGCCTAGGCAACAGAGCAAGACCTTGTCTTAAAATAAATAAATAATAAAAATTGAAAATGTTTACTTGGTAACAACCTGACTTTTAACATTTGAATCCAGCACCTTCTAGGTCAGTGGAGTTTTATAAAAATATAGATGTATAGGACTGGAGTTTTATAAAAATATAGATGTATAGGACTTATTCCAGACCCACTGAATCTCTTTACTTGATATCCTTAGTATATTCTTGGTATGTTTTTGGTGTCTGTATAATACCACAAGAATATTATATGTTATACATAAAGATTTTTCCCTCTCTAAAAATTATGTTTATCTATGTTTTCTAAATCAGATGTAACCTTCACTGTCTTATTTGCAATAATCTCTTACAGTTTGCTATAAGTTTTTGGACTGGCCGTATTATTCTCATTTTACATGTAACAAAAACAACTTAATTTCCTTGTTAGTTGCATTATTCTTATGATATGAGACTCTCACATGCAGAGAGATTCTGTTTTGTGCTGAGGCCTGTCTGAAGGCTCTACAATCAACTAGAAGCCAGAGTCTGTGTCTTCAACAAAGAAAGGTTGTCGCAGAGCTCCATGGAAAAGGACTGTGGCAGGTATTTTAAAACTACTGACACATCAAAGAATAGACAGGCTTCCAATAGCATTGCTTGGACTACTGGACAACTTCCAGATCATTCCAGTGGAATGAGTCACAATTTCCAGAACTCTTTTTAGTTAAGAAGCTGACTACTAACCTAAGATCCAGTGAAATGAGAATTAGGTACACAGAACTGTATGAACTATAAGAAATGATTATAGTAATTTGTTTGAAATATTATTTTAATGTCCATTTTCTAATATGCAAGGGAGCCAGTTGTATACCTTGTTAGGCTATCTATAACTCTTAACAATTAAGTAGACTTTGCTCTTGTAAAATGAAACATTCCTAAATCACATCTGATTCTCACTGACCCTCCCCTAACCCAGAACTAAGAACGTCTTACTGAGTCTCCTTACAATTCAAGGCAATACGGTTATTTGAATAGAGCTAACAAGAATCTGTTCTCCTTTTGACCAGAATATAATTGTAAACAATGGTTGTCCAACAAAGAGCTTGCCTGAAAGGTCACATTTGAGAATCATGCTTATTTGATCAGGTATAACAAACCACTTTTAAGAAACTATGGTTGACTTTATGGAGCCAATACTTACAAAACCTTCCTGGGAAAACTGGCCTGGTATCTGGCTTTACAGGGTCCAGACTTACAGATGGTAAGGAAGGTCACTTCCTGGAAGGCCCAGGACCCTTAGGAATTCACCCAAATTTATAGTTATTACAAGTGAAATGTGGTATTTCTTAGGCTTGCCTTCCTAGCCTTGAAATACAAATAGAGGCCTTTAAAAGTCCAATCTGAGATTCTTTATAAAAATTTACAGCAAAGTAAATTTAAGAAGGCCTTATGGTAAATTAATATTCTGGCCACACTATGCAAATAATCAGGCCAAACCCAATGAGACCAACCTTGTTTTGTGACCAAAAAGGTTTCAGATTATTTTAGATGAAAAGGTAGGAGATTATTAAAAAAAAAAATGGAAAAAGTTAAAAAAGAAAAAAAGGTTACTAGATATTTCCAATAAAAAACTATGCATATTGTTTAGAGAATACTCTTCTAGTTTGTCTTTTATTGTCTTTGAGCTACTTTACAATTCTGTAAGTTATAGGTAGGTAACTGAAGTTATGTGAAATAATTTCTTTTTTTTCTTTTTTTTTTTTTTTGAAACGGTCTCTCTCTGTCACCCAGGGTGGAGTACAGTGGCACAATCATGGCTCACTGCAGGCTCAACCTTCCCACTTCAGCCCCCTAAGTAGCTAGGACTACAGGTAGTCACCACCATACCTGGCTAATTTTTTTAAAAAAACTTTTGCAGAGACAGGGTCTCACTACATTGCCCAGGCTGGGCTCAAACTCCTGGGCTCAAGTGATCTTCCTGCCTCAGCCTCCCAAAGTGCTGGGATTACAGGTGTGAGCCAGTACATCCAGTGCACAAAATAATGTTTGTCTATAGACATGCTGATCAATTCTGTACAGTGAAGGTGCAACTGACTTCCCTTCTCTCCATGGAAAAACTCAATTTTATAATAAATAATACATTTATTTCAACACTACACATACACATATCACATATCACTTTGTGGTTCCTTTACTTCTTTGAACTGGCTAATATATCTGCCAGATTCCCTTACTAATAATGAGTTAAATATTTAACATGTGCCTATTTTTTAAAAAATCAATAGCTTTACACATATTTCAAAATTTGTTATTATGCAACTATATTTCTAGAGGTAGGAGGATAAAACATATTTATTTTATTTTACAATTTGGTAGCTCTATTTTAAACGATTAAACATGTATACCTCTATTTGTATTCTTGTGCCAGACCATACCAATGTTTGGAACAAGCTCAAATGATTGCCAATTTGTGTTAAACTCTATAATAGGCTCTGGGATCAGCATATTTGTACCGCACAACATGGTCCTGACCTCACGGAGCTTACCATCTGTTATGGACTAAACTGTGTCTCCCCAAAATTCATGTTAAAGCTTCCACCCCCAATCTGACTATATTTCCATATAGGTTCTTTAGGAAGTAATTAAGGTTAAATGAGGTCATAGGGGTGGCTCTAATCCTATAGGACTGTTGGCCTTGAAAATGAAGGAAGAAATAAGGAAGGAGGGAGAAGGAAGAAGAAAAAGAAGAAGAGATAGATCTATGCCCCTATCCTCAGGCTGGTGTACCACATAAAGGCCACGTGAGCACACAGCAAGAAGGCCACTCTCTGCAAGCCAGGAAGAGAGGTTTACCAGAAACTTAGCATGTTGTTACCTTCTTGGACTACTAGTTTGCATAATCGTGAGAAAATAAATTTTTGTTATTTAAGCATGTGGTATTTTGTTACAGCAGCCTGAGCTAATACTTACATACTACACAATGGGAAAAGGCAGACAAATAGTTCTTTATTTACAACTGATGTAAGAGCTATGAAGAAAAAGTAGAGGGTTTATTGAAAGTATGTTCTGGGAAACCCAACTTAGTCTACAGACAGCAAGGTTTGGGCGAGGTCAGGAATGCCTTTCATAAGGAAGTGAGATGTAAGCTGGGACTTGAAGGGTGAGTAGGAACTAGACTGGTATAGATGGAAAAAGAACATTCCAGCTGGGCACAGAGGCTCATGCCTGTAATCCCAGCACTTTGGGAGGCCAAGGCAGGCAGATCACGAGGTCAAAAGATTGAGACCATCATGGCCAACATGGTGAAACTCTAAAAATATAAAAATTAGCTCAGCGTGGTGGAGCGCACCTGTAGTCCCAGCTACTTGGGAGGCTGAGGCAGGAGAATTGCTTGATCACCTGAGGTTGAGAGTTCGAGACCAGCCTGACCAATCTGGTGAAACCCTGGCTCTACTAAAAATAAAAAAAAAATTAGCTGGGCGTCATGGCGTGCACCTGTAGTCCCAGCTACTCAGGAGGCTGAGACAGGAGAATTGCTTGAACCCAGGAGGTGGAGGTTGCAGTGAGCCAAGATCACGTCACTGTACTCCAGCCTGGCAACAGAGTGAGATTTTGTCTCAACAAAACAAAACAAAACAAAACAAAAATTCCAGGCACAGAGAACATATTGTGTAAAACATGGAGACAAATATAGCAACCACACTGTATAGACAGTCAGGTGTGATCCTAAGAGTAAGAAAAAATTCACCAAAGGCCAGGTGCAAGAGGCTCATACCTGTAATCTCAGCACCTCGGAAGGCCAAGGAAGGCAGGTAGTTTTAGCCCAGGAGTTCAAGACCAGCCAGGGCAACATGGCAAAACCCCATCTCTACAAGAAGTACAAAAATTAGCTGGGTGTGGCGGCGTGCACCTGTGGTCCCAGCTACTTGGGAGACTGAGGTGCGAGTACCACCGCAGCCCAGGAAGGCTGGGGCTGCAGTGAGCCGTGATCACACCACTGT